>NC_141085.1:390338-472838 GCF_041138505.1 Cibotium barometz
GACTACAACAGAGGATCAGGACCATACTAGCACTGCATGGGAGACGTCCAGTCAGAGTACTCACCATGGAGGACATTGAGGATATCCGCCATCGACCGATGAGAGACATCTTTGGATAGTGATGTATATGATGCTTACCTTTGTTGCTGGAGTTTTCCTTCCCAGATGTTATCCATTAGGAGCTCCTAGTACCTTACTTTTCCTCATAGCTGTTGTTTCAGTTTCAGTTAGTTGTTTAGTTGTTTTAGCTTTTCTTACACAAACATTGTATCAGATCCACCAATTGTTGTAACCTTTTTGGTCTCATAGGTCATTTTGGCCTTTTGAGGATGTTAATATATCATTTCATTTCATTTCTCTCTCTCTTGGAGGGGAGGCGGGCTGAAGGAGGCGCACAGGGGCTGATAGCCAAGAGGCTTCTCTCTCTCTCTCTCTCTCTTTGCAAGCAAGTGCAGCTGTTTCAGTTTCAGTTAGTTGTTTAGTTGTTTTAGCTTTTCTTACACAAACATTGTATCAGATCCACCAATTGTTGTAACCTTTTTGGTCTCATAGGTCATTTTGGCCTTTTGAGGATGTTAATATATCATTTCATTTCATTTCTCTCTCTCTTGGAGGGAGGTGGGCTGAAGGAGGCGCACAGGGGCTGATAGCCAAGAGGCTTCTCTCTCTCTCTCTCTTTGCAAGCAAGTGCAGCTGTTGGAAACGCACAGCTGAGAGACCTCTCTCTCTCTCCCTCCATCTTCCAGCTCGTGGGCTGTTCGGGAGTACTACTCTTGGTCCCTTGTGAGACGAGGGATTTGCAGCCTAAGATGGCAGAAACAGGAGCAATTCTAGCATATTTTTGGAGGGTTCGTGGGCTGTTTTATGGCAATGTGCATGGGCCAATTGGCTGCGTTTTCAGGCCTCGTGGATGTACCTTCTTGGCAGATTAGAAGTGAAGAACAGTGTGGTGTTTTGAGCACAGGGCTATAAGAAGCCTCTGTGCTGAGAGGACTAGGACTACCAGTTTGGACATGCATATGTAAAAGCCATGTTTGGCCATGTTGTACTCGTTGAACTCTTCTTTGAATGTGAATAAAGAAATACCGAAAGGGGCCAACAGGTGTCGTCGTTTCCTTGTAGGAGCGCTCTAGATCCCTTTTGTTTGTTTACTTTGTTGATTTACAGCCGTGTTAGGGCAACAGTTTGTCCACCGCACTTTGGTTTCTACTAAAGGCCGGTTTCAGAAACTGTCCTAAATCCCCGTCTACAGCCATGGGACTCTATGTTTCACAGTGAGAAGATAGAAAGAGAGTGTTGTGGTCCACAAATCAGCCCCATAACAGTCAGATAGTCATCATTTTGTAGAAAATCAGCCCAAAAAGTAATCGCTTTTGCCTGGAGAGCGAGCAGAAGCAATCGACCAGCACATGGGGGCATGTATATGAAGTCAACCAGCTCGAAGAGGGGTGGAGAAGCAGTTGACCAGCCCTTGCATGCACGCTCCACACATGTTCAACATCTGTCCTGGCCAACACACTTTCCACATGTAGATCTGCTAGGGTTTTTGCCCAAAGAGGAGTTCTCCACTCAAAATAGCTACATGAGTTGATAAAAGGGGGGGCCTCCCTATTGCTATCTTATTGTTGTCATAAGTGTGAAGCTGGAGCTCCCCCGCACCCCCCCCCCCCGCCCCGCCCTCCACTCCCGCTTCGCTACTATCCCTCCCTCACTCCAACTTTGTTCTTTTCCCGCCTCAGCCCTTGCCATTGACTCCCTCACCTCAGCGTCGCCTAAGCCCCCTCTTCCTTTCCTCCTCGTCGTCGTCTGCTTTCCTCGCCTCCCTGCGCAGCCGGCCACGTTGTGTGACGTCGCCTCGCCACCTTTTCCCTCCTTCCTTCCACGCTTCTGCCCCATCTTCCTAGTCACGTGCTTTTAGCTTTCAGGTATTTTCTCTGTGGCAAGATTCGACAACTTCTGGTCTTGAACCCCCACGAGGACTCCATGGTAGCCGCTCCATCATCCCCAACCAAGGCCGTCGTCCTTTGCCTTTCTTTTCAGAAGCGGACCTCCAGTTGGAGACCTCCACCTTGGTATGCAAGATTGTGGGTAGCCGCCTGGCACGCAGACAGTTCAAGACCTCCACCTTGGTATGCAAGATTGTGGGTAGCCGCCTGGCCCCCTCTTCCTTTCCTCCTCGTCGTCGTCTGCTTTCCTCGCCTCCCTGCGCAGCCGGCCACGTTGTGTGACGTCGCCTCGCCACCTTTTCCCTCCTTCCTTCCACGCTTCTGCCCCATCTTGCTAGTCACGTGCTTTAGCTTTCAGGTATTTTCTCTGTGGCAAGATTCGACAACTTCTGGTCTTGAACCCCCACGAGGACTCCATGGTAGCCGCTCCATCATCCCCAACCAAGGCCGTCGTCCTTTGCCTTTCTTTTTCAGAAGCGGACCTCCAGTTGGAGACCTCCACCTTGGTATGCAAGATTGTGGGTAGCCGCCTGGCACGCAGACAGTTCAAGGATCTGTTTACAGGCAAGCCTTCTTGGTGCGCCTGGAAAGATCATTGATATTCATCCCTTGGGGTGTGGCTACTATCACACTGAGTTTAATTCGCCTACTGCTTCGGACATGCAACTGAGCCCCAAGCCTTCTTTGCGAGGTGGCAGCACAGTTTCAACCCAACTTACGCCCCTCTGGCTGTGACAACCTGCTTTCTAGGTCTTAGGAAGGAATACCTTCCTCTCATCCCAATGATAGGTGGTGCTATCGGGAGAGTGATGGAAACCCTCCCCCCCCACCGCTGCTTCGGTTCTTGCTTGACCGCTACGATTCCATCCCTTCGTATCTGCATAGCCTCTGTGGAGTCAATGCCTCATGGCATATCACTTCCTTGCCGCCTGAGGGGGGGGGGGGGGGGGGGGGGGGGGGGGGGGGGGGCCTATTTTGCAGAGAGTTGAGTACTCTCGCCTCCCAAGACAATGTTTCATTTGTCGACAGATGGGACACCTTGTCCTTGTCGGCAATCCACGAGAACGCCTCCAGTGTGCACACACACCTCCCGGTCCCGGTTCGAATCCTCCTCAAGGCCTGGACTGGACTCCTACCATGGACATGGTGGTTCACATGCGATCTTGCCGAAGGTCCCTTAGGACAGGCTCTGGTGGTATGGGACGCTAGGGCTGACTCGCTTGGCCATTGGGGAAGTGGAACCCTAGCCCTTGGCTCAAGAGTGATTCCTAATGGAATCTATGGTTGGGAGGTGAGTTTGCTCGCACCCTTCTCTATGTACTAACCTCGTATGTTTAGCTTGTGTATCAGGTGGTCCTATGGGGGCTTTACAAGACACCTTCCCGCCTCTCATGGTCAGGAGTAGGCAAAACATGGTCTTCTAAATCACTTGCCATAGCAACTATGTTGGATGAAAATCTGTTTTTTGAGTGCCCACAGCCTCCTGTTTCTCCAAGAGAACAATAACCTTTTCTCTGATACCAATGTCACAGTTCGGAAGAACGCATAGACTCAGAAATTCTGCAAATCCAACACAATCACAATTGCATACATCATGGCATCATACATCCCTGTCCAATACATTGTCATAACATAAATATCAAGATCACATCAAGAGAGAATCTTTCTCAATACACTGTACTAGGGCCGAAGATGCCCCCCCCCCCCCCCCCCGCCCCGCGGGGCGGTAAACTGTACTACCAAAAGAGTGTTCTTGTACAAGATGATGCCGTAGTCGGGAATCACATCAACCGGTCTCACCGAAAGTTCCAGTGAGCATGAATAAACAAATCAAACAAAAGAGTTCCTCAGAGCACCGCTCTTCAAAACAGGGCACCGCTACAATCTGTAGCATCCCGCCACCACCAGGCCAAAGAACGCTCCCACCAGGAGATTCTGTAGCCACCAGGCACCGCCCGGTCACCAGAGGCTTTCACAGCACTCTTACACATGAACACACATGTGATATGACACTCACATAGCGCTGTGCATGCTGGTTTTCTGCATGACCAGCCATGCGTCAGGTTACGGACAAAGCCTATACTTTGCTCCAAATTCACCAGTTCACCTGTGGTCAGTAGAAAACCTGTTTCTAACAATTTTTGTTGTATAAAACTGTCGTAACTCCCTGTTTACAGCCATGGGACTCTGTGTTTAGCAGTGAGAAGATAGAAAGAGAGTGCTGTGGTCCACAAATCAGCCCCATAACAGTCAAATAGTCATCGTTTTGTACAAAATCAGCCTAGAAAGCGATCCCTTTTGCCTGGAGAGCTAGCAGAAGCAGTCGACCAGTTCATGGGGGCTATATATGAAGTCGACCAGCTCATAAGAGGGGTGGAGATGCAGTCAACCAGCCATGGACATCATCCATGCAAATCTCAGTCACTCATGGGCACCGCCAATCTTGAGTAAACCCATACATGTCATAGACTCCTCATGAGTACCACCCATCAGTCCCATGTACATGTCCAGCCATAAAAATAGGAGATGGTGACACAGGAGTGTCAGAAAAGAAAAATAATTTGCAGGTTAACTAGGCTCTCATACCAACCGTACAACACTGGTGTCTGTGCTGGGGTTTTGAGAGAGAGAGAAAGAAAGAAAGAAAGATATATTAACGTCTACGAGAGGCCAAAGTCGGCCTATGAGACAAAAAATAATACAACTGTGTTCTTCCGGTCATCGGAAGAAAAGAAAGAAAAGAAAAAGTGTGCATGTGTTTGGATACAACTGTGAATCAGAGAGAGAAAGAAGAGTGCAGCGAAATCACAGAGCGGAATCACAGACCACACACACGAGTCCTAAACTATTGTCTATATTATGTAAAAGAAAGAAGTAATACAACTAAATCTCTAGTACAATGGAATGGCTGAGTGAAAACATCAACTTCAGCCATATGACCTACTGAACACTCCTTGCTAACACTTCTCCTTCAGAGAAACGCTCTATGAAATCCAACACCAAGGAAAGTAATGATGATTATGACGATTTGGCTAACCAGGTATATATATGCACCAATGCTACTGGTTAGTTTGTTTTACTGTCGTCAGCCAAGTCCACGGCCACATTCACGACATCACGTGCGCCTATCCATGGGCCTACCTTTTGTGTACCACAGGTAAGATGTGTCACGACTCACACCACTAGTCGCAAGCGCCCTTCCTCTTTCTCTTTGTCAGGGAGACGATGCAGTGTTATCTCGAGTATCAGGACACAGGACTCCAGGGTCTTCATTTCCCAATTCGCACTCTGGAGGAGCTCCTTGATTCCGAGTTTTCTGGTGTCACCATTGCATACCTGGAAGACTCAGAGGGTAACCTTCACCGATTTCACGACCGAGGATTTCTTCCTCACCTCAAGAGCTTAGATCAACTAGCACAAGTTGTGTGGTTTCAAGGTCAACACGGCACCCAACCCGACTTCAAGGCCAGTTGACGGTTTTTAATGCATCCCCCTGACACTCTCGTTCAATACCTTGGATGTTAGGTGGGACTTGACATTACATCGGCAGTGTCATCAAAGAACTGCCGGGAGCGGATGAGGTGCCCATGGGGACCAACCTCCACAGTGACCAAGGGGAGAATGTAGGCATGTAGGATTTGCATGTAGAGATGGGGCCAGCCCATAGGGCTACCCAAGATCATTAATGTGGGCAGGGAAAGAGGGGGGGGGGAGGGGGGGGAGGGGGATCGGCTGCTCTGATGTAATGTGAAGCCATCCATGCGCTGTTCGGAGGGTTGGCGGGACAAGGGGGAGAGGAGCCAGTCGGGGGTGATCTGCTGCTCTGCTTACGGCTTTGGAAGAACAGACCCGTGGTGCATTTCCACGGTGGGACCCGGAGAGTGGACACAACCACTCTGCTTCGCTTAACAACCCTCCCCATCAACAGATCCTCCTACAACAGATTGGCGACACCCCCACTACTACCCTTCACTGGCACACTCACAGGATCCCGACCACCTTTTTCCTACAGCAGATTGACGCCTCCACTGCCTCCCCTCACTCACAACAGGCTCAGGGGATCCCAGCTACCTTCCTAGAGGATTTCTGCCAGTGCCTCTAGAGCAGCTCCCGCTCCCACAAGGTTTTCATACTTCTTATGGTGGCTCACCAAAGCCTCGTGGTGGGCACTTGGCTCACGCTATCAGGATGGCCTGACCTGTGTCACAATAGTGACGGCCCCGATGAGTCCTGACAACACTGCATTTGGGATTGCCCGAAGGCTCATCAGCAGGTTTGGCGGATCATTCTCCACCACTTCGCTTTGGACCTGCCCACTGCCCTGGTGGGCACTTACCTCGTAGAGGCCAGCCCAGCACTCTTCTCTGAGGATGACGGAGGAGGCCTAGCTCTCGTCCTCCCTGCATCTAAGCGCAACAGTGCCCACAGCCCCCGTCCAACATTGGACCCCAAAGAAGACAGGAACATGCCAGTGCTAGGAGCTCATCTGCAGCTCGACCACTTGGCACATTTTGGCGAGCGCACTGCAATGAGACTAATGCAGGCAAGCCAACACCCCCAGCAGAGACCATTCAAGCTATATGCCCGGCGGGCATGTTTGGAGTGACTAGCAGGGACCCCCTTTGCATGCAGACACAGCGGGCAGCCTTCTTTGGCACCTGGAGCACCAGACCTTTCTTCATCAGGAAGGATGACATGGTCATTTGGCATTACAGCCCCACCCCACCCCACCCCCACACACACAAAAATTCCCCTATGTTGAGAGTGGCCAGCCATGGAGGGAGCCCCTCCCTTCATTTTTTCAGTTTTCTTACCGTCATGGACAGGGTTGTATTACACCAAGGATTTTTTCTTCAACAAAAAATTGGTGGTTTGTGCGGCATGCATGCAACAATTTTGGCACCATACAGACAGTGTCTCTAAATTTTCATTGAACGAACCATCACCAGAGGTTCCTTTTCATGGTAGAAGACAATATCTCGAAATTTGAAAGTTTCTACTTTTGAAGGCAACGGATCACCCCTGCCAAAAGAAAGCTGCACTTGTTGCAAAATCACTAGCAAGTATGTTACATAATGTACACGTATGGCACAAGTATGCTAACAAACATTACAAAGCCATAAAAAGGACCTTAAATATCCAATACTGCTCTTAAAAAGAATCTTTCGTAGAACATGTAGGTGTTAGTATAGCATTGAGTGAGAATGAGGCAGCGAGTAGCACCTGGGCTTCAGTAGGTGGGCTTGTTTCTGAGACTTTGGCTGGTGCACCATCTGGAACACTTACACAATTCAAAAACCCTGCTTCTTCCATTGATAGTTTATCAATTTCTCCTTCAACCTGAAAGTAACACAGACTTCAGGTCCATAAGCTGCACAATGAGCTGATTCTTTAAAAGGACACACAACATGTACTTGCTCGGGGATCCTCACAATGATGATCTCACTTGCAGACACGATGTCATCAAGCCCATACAAAACTTTCAAAGACTGCTTCTCCTGCCAGACGTAAAACACAGCTCAGATGACAACCACCTATTCCTAATTGCTTTGCTAAAACTGAGAGGGAGCATAGGCATGATACGTACCTGCCAGAAATGTTTGCCCAAAGTTCGGTACTTGCAATTGACTATTTTTCCATTCATTCTATATGGGAAAGCTATCACTTGCTGCACGAACAGTATTGCATGTGACCTATCAGAAAGGATATCCCAAGGAGGAGGGTGAACATACAGACCATACACTGTGAACACTAGAATTCTACTTACTCCAAACTGGTTAGATGTTTCCTTTACTCCATTACGAATCAAGGTATTTTTGGTGATCTTTCTGGTTTGAAAATAATAAAGTACCTGCAAAACAAGAGCCAAAATTCTCATTAGAGATCTTGCTTGAGCTTGTTTTGGCTGGTCCCTACAATTAAGGGTGGGCATTTGCACAAATGGATAAAGTTCTGTATTGGGTGTGGAGCATTCATTGATATAGAACCAGAAGACATGAAAAGATGCACCCATCCCTATCTCCAATGCAACCCTATTTTCTGAGTTATAACATTTAGATTGTACTGAGACAGCTTGTTTGCCAAAGAAACAAACATCAAATAGTTTTAAAGCTTTTTCATTCATCTGTATATAAAGTTTGCTTTTGTACATTAGCACTGCCTGTTGTCCAAAAGCTCCATTTGCTTCCAAAGCGGGTCGCATCTCCTCAGGTTTTATCCAAAAGGGCTTCGGCCATATGTACCAAAATCAAGTTATGTGTGGCTCTTGCATCAAAGAGGAAGAGGGCATTCTCGGAGGTTCTCCCAAGCTTTGCATTAAACTCTATGGATTGCCCTAAATCACCAACCACATCCACGATCAACTGCTCTCCAGGCCCCAGCACTACTATACAATCTGTACCTGCACCGGTACCTGCTGTATGGGTTGTAGGGATTGCCACGTCAACAGTAGCAACCTGTATGGAGAACTGTCGAACTGTACAGACAGCAAGTATCATCTGTGCAGAAAGAAAATGCTGTTTTGAAAGTTTATTGTCACCTGAAAATCAGTTAAACAGTTTGTTTTATCACTTTCACTGCTGGAAACCCTGTATTTGATGAGTTACAGGCTGCCCCTGCATTTTTGGTGTTGTACAATCAGCGCCCAAGTGGTTGCTACTGGATCCTTGAAAAGGTGTTTCTTGGAGAGAGCAAGAAAGTTTCTACCATTAGAAGGCATCCAAGTTCCAGTGTGAGACTGGGCATGGCTTGAGCGATCCACACAGCAGTCTGTGTGAGACTGAGCCATGTTTGAGAGATCCACACTGGAGTCTGGACCTTGTGTGAAGCTTTGGAGTTCTCCCCCTTGCTTAGTGACTTGGGGCGGTGGTGATTCTCATCCTTGCGTAGTGGCTTGGATCTGGGATCTTTGTTTGTTTTGTTTTCATTTATGCATATGGAAATTTGGCTATGAGAGCACCCTCAAAGCTTGTAACTGTAAATACTCTTTTTGGGATATAAAATTTCTAAGAGGGGGTCCGCCCGTTCCAGCCTTATTGTGGTGTTGATGGTCTTGAGCTAAGTTGAGTTGAATGTGCTAAATTATCTATTAAGTGTTGTTAACACTAGTGTTTTGGACCAGTGCTGTTTTGGACCAGTGCCATATTCTCTTTTACCTCTTGGACTGTAGGCCCTACCACCATGAGGTCCACAACCTTCTCACATGAACTATACCAAACGGACCTCCCCAAGTTTCTCTAGGAAGAGTCAAGATAAATGGCCATGAGTCCTCGATTGTCTACATCAAAAACAAAATCTCCACATATAAGCATGTGTACATAGTGTGTATGAAATCTCGTCACAGATGAAACAAGAAAAAGCAACAGTAAACTAAAACTGAAAACTGAAAGCTAAGATCTCAGACTCTTAAGATTATAGATCCTACTGTGCCAGGTATAGGGTACAATAAGTGATGGAATATGCAAGGGCTGAATAAAAACAGTCAATCACCCTGTATGCCGAACAAAAGCCCATCCAGGATGTCCATCATGGGAGAGAGAGAAAGAGAGAGATGTGGCTGCTCAAGTGAGGAGAGTGGTTGCATGACTCAATGATTGCTCTTATTCGATGAAATCATCACAAGTACATGCTTTTGTAGACTGGAAGCCTTATCTTTTGACCCTTAGAAATCCCACACAAACACTTGATGAAAGACACATGGCAACCTTATCCTATCCTCCTACTATAAGTGATCACTCCCTAAGAGGGTGTTTGATACCACTGTAAGCCCAACGGAGCATGCAGTGACAGATGCAACCACGTGTATGAGAGATAAAGATAGAGAGAGAAGGGGGAGAGAGAGATGGGAATAGGGGATTTACACAGTACACCACACTGAGCAGAGAACAAGCCCCGCCCCCTCTTCAGGAATTTATTTCAAGAACAATCCACGGGCTTTTCCAAGCCAGGACCAATACAACAGATAAATACAATATCAAACAAAGGTGTCGATGACAAGATCGGGCCGAGGTCGATGTCGAGGCACAAAATAGTTGATGCCGAGCTCACCACCAGGATGACCCACAAGAGGCTTACACCGGGCTAGTACCAAAATCCAAAGAATCCAACTGATGTTCTCAAGTATCCACAAAAAGCTCTTTCTTCCCAATCCAATCTTTTCACTAATAAAGGAGGAGGTGGCGGTTCTTCAAACGGAAGCAACTCCCCTCCCAAAGAAGGCGGCTGAAAGGAGGTGCTAATGGAAGAGTTCAGACAACAGCCAATAGTTTGTGGTGGAGGAGTAAACGGGCAACCAACAGATGACAGAAAATCGAGCAAACAGGAGGTAAAAACCCCGGCTCTGGAGCGGCGGAGGTGCCGGTGGCAGGCGGCGAGAAACTGGCACTGGGTGGCGGCGACGCCGGCGGTAGGCGGCGGAGGCGGTGAATGGCTCAAGCTCCATGGATAGGCAACTTTCCACAACACGTTAGGGTAGGGTTTCCTTAACATCTTTGGCGCCGTTGATGGAGAGTGTCATCTGTTACTTGTCTACGCTATCTTTGATTTGAATCCGACGGGGCCTCCATAGCCCGGTGCCAGGTAACCGGTGTGCCAGGTAAGCTCTTTGGCATGCGGTTTTTTAAATTTTTGTTGTATTTTGATGTTTTGCTTGGTTATTTTTTAAGTTTTTGTTGAGATTCATGTATAGCTTGGTGTTTAGAGTAGGATTACTACTTGTTTGAGTAAAACAACTTGTGGTTAGAGAGCCTAATCAAGAGGGTTTTTGCTAAATCATTTTTCTTAATTTTAAGCTTAATCTCGGACACATGGACAAGATGATGAACACATGGAAACACGGTTCCTAAAGTTGGAATTGGAAAAAGCACTCATCTAGGTCAAAAAGCAAGAAAAAGCAAAAGTCAAACTTTGTTGACCAAAAAGCTGAGGGCACCGTTGGAAAGCTCGTTGAACTGAGTCAAAAAGCTATAAGCCACTTTTTCAAAAGCAGCTCCAGGGCCAAAAAGCAAGGCCCTGAAGTTAAAATCAAGAACTTTGAATATTATTAAAATAAAAGCAAAAGCCAAGTAGTAAAAACAAAAGCAAAGCATGGTACAAGCAAGCCTCCTCTCAAGTAGTGAAAGAACCAAGCACCCTCTTGGTGGAGCATCGAAGAAATCTTGGAGGCTCATAGAAGAAGCACGTGGAGAACTCCTTGGGAAAAGCAAGAACATCATCAACTTTCTTGTGTACTACTCTTTTAGCCCCTTTGCAGCACCAACCACCACTTCTCCACCCCTTGTGAAGAAGCGCCGGCCGCCCAGAGCCGCCTGGCCGACACCGCCGCCACCCAGAGCCAGTTTCTCACCGCCTGCCACCGGCACCTCCGCCGCTCCAAAGCCGGGGTTTTACCTCCTGTTGCTGGATTTTCTATCATCTGTTGGTTGCCCGTTTACTCCACCACCAACTATTGTCTGAACTCTTCCATCAGCACCTCCTTTCAGCCAAATTCTTTGGGAGGGGAGTTGCTTCCGTTTGAAGAACCGCCACCTCCTCCTTTATTAGTGAAAAGATTGGATTGGGAAGAAAGAGCTTTTTGTGGATACTTGAGAACATTAGTTGGATTCTTTGGATTTTGGTACTAGCCCGGTGTAAGCCTCTTGTGGGTCATCCTAGTGGTGAGCTCGGCATCAACTATTTTGTGCCTCGACATCGACCTCGGCCCGATCTCGTCATCGACACCTTTGTTTGATATTGTATTCATCTGTTGTATTGGTCCTAGCTTGGAAAAGCCCGTGGATTGTTCCTGAAATAAATTCCTGAAGAGGGGGTTGTTCCCCGCTCAGTGTGGTGTACTGTGTAAATTCCCTATTCGCATCTCTCTCTCTCTATCTTTATCTCTCATACACATGGTTGCATCTGTCACTGCACACTCGGTTGGGCTTACAGTGTTCACACTTCCTTAGCCCCGAAAACCCAACAAAATCCCCTTCAAAGTGAAGGAGGTGTTTCCCGAACATACCTTCAATAGTCAAAGTGATATAGACTCTAGACTACATCATGTGCTCAATGGAGACACAATGGCAACCAACACCTGAACTCTCATGCCATGCCTGATATAAGAGCATGAGCACCTATGACAGCCTACATCACTATACCAAGCTAGCCTCCCCAATTCTAAACAAAGGTATGAAGGAAATGTTGGAGCATGACCACCTATGACAGCCTACATCAGTATACCAAGCTACCCTCCCCAGTTCTAAACAAAGGTATGAAGGAAACGTTGGAGCCTTTTATAAGAATCAAGGCTTCTTACAAGGAAAACTGACACGTAGCTCTTTATTACAATCGGTTTTGGGGGACTACCCAGGGAGAGAACCCATGACCAACACATTGGCTTTAAAGGGCCCAATCATAATCTTCCTCTACAAGAGAAAGATCTTCCATTGCTGGTGCAATGGTCACCGTGAATGCTCTGTCTTCAATTGTTGTGGATGCCTCTGCTTCATTAAGATCTCTTTCTTCTACCCAGTTGGCATTGCACTTTCTCTTGTTCTTTGGCCAGCTTTTTCAAGCATCAGTCCTCCATGTGTACAATCTTCTTGCAAAAGTTGCACCTAATTGTCTTTCCTTTTCCTTTGTTCTTTACAAACATAGCTCTGTCAACATCAAATGTCTTCTCTGATTACTCTTTGAGACAACGATCCTCATCTATTAGGGTTGTAATCATGTCATCAAAAGATGTCCTTCTATTTACCCTTACGTAGATTAGGATTTCATAATATTTTTTTATATGCTCAATGCTGGACAAGAGGACAGCTTTCTTGTCATCTTCATCACGCTCTACTTTCAAGCTTGAGAATTGTTGAGTGAGTGAACCCAAATTGTTCAAATGTTCAGCAAGGGATTCACTTTCTTTTATTTTTAAGCCAAAGAATTTTTGCTTGAGAAAAACCTTTGAATTATTGATTTTATTACCAAACAGATTTTCAACTTATCCCATACCTCCTTGCATGTCTTGTCCAAATCGACATGATGTATAAGATTGTCTTCAAGGCCAAGACAAATAAGTGCAAGAGCTTTGTCGTTTCTATCCTCCTAGTTTCTGATCTTCTCGTCATCATCTTTTGGCTTCTCTTCTTTGCCATTGCACCATCTCTCATGAGGAGAAGGCGTATCTTCTTCTA
The DNA here is from genome assembly GCF_041138505.1 of Cibotium barometz. Taxonomy (NCBI): domain Eukaryota; kingdom Viridiplantae; phylum Streptophyta; class Polypodiopsida; order Cyatheales; family Cibotiaceae; genus Cibotium; species Cibotium barometz. The sequence continues at coordinate 403,447 of NC_141085.1, forward strand.
CCGTGTGGGGAAGTTGCTCTCACTAAATTTTTCAATAGCCATGCTACTTCTAACAGCCTCCATGGAGCCCTAAAATTTTGAACGTTGAAGTATTAAATTAGACAAAAAATCACCTCATTACCCCAGATTGAACTTGGTGTTGCTCTGTTGTAGGCATGTTGAGCAAGAGGGTGTTGATGGCGGTAACGAGCACACCCTTGCACAATCCCACGGGCTATTGCACCAGCAAGATGTTGACTAGTTCTAAGTGCTCTTCTAGATCATTCAGGTACCTGTCACCATTTGGTCCCTTCACCAGCCTTGACCAATGTTTCACAAATTGTGCAGAGCCAAGGTGTGAACCGGGATAAGGCCTTTTGAACAGATTATAATTGATTTCTAATGCACCTTCTGAAAATCTTTTTGAACTTCTGTTTCGGAGGAATTTATTTTAATAAGAAGAGATATTTTTCCATCCAAAAATATCTAAAATCTGAATAACCTCTCTCTAGAACATTTTCTCTCTCTAAGCCAAAATAGATAGAAACAAGATCTTTTATATATCTGAAGAGGGATTTGATTACAGGGGAAGATACTGAGGTTCCCCATATCGCCATATGTCTTTCATACACAGTGTGTGTGGGATTTCTGAGGGTCAAAAGATAAGGCTTCCAGCCTACAAAAGCATGTACTTGTGATTATTTCATCGAATGAGAGCAATCATTGAGTCGTGCCACCACTCTCTCACTTGAGCAGTCACATCTCTCTCTTTCCATGACACTCAGGACATGGACATGTTGTATACAGATTTGTCGCATAGGCCAATTTGGCCTTCCGTAGACGTTAATATATCTTTTCTTTCTTTCTTTTTTCTTTTCTCTCTTTCTTTTTTTTCTTTTTTCATGAAATGGTGTTTTATATTATATGTAAAAAATGTACATCAGCCACATGGCTCACACAGAACCTATGGCCCCAAAAAAACCCCCACAAAAGATCCTCTAAAGGATCATGACCATGCAAACTTGTACACTAATAAGAAAGCCTCCTAGCCAAATAAGCATCCCAGATAAAAGCATCAAAGATGAGCCCCGAGCCGCCGTAGACCATAACGAAATAACATCTGCATCCAGTAGCTGAGCTGAGAGAAGAGAAGAAAACTGCCAAAGGAGCAAACCGCGGATACGTAGAATGTGCCCATGTATTCCAGACAAGGAATCAAAGATGAATCCATTCCGTGTAGTCCAAATATACCAAAGTCCTGTCCATCTAAGGAAATGGAATATCACAAGGTGACTGTCCGAAGTAATGACTTGAGGACAAATCCCAAATATCCACTGATGAGTCATCATTAGGGCAGCCTATAACGGTGGTAGAGGCTAGTGTGCAGCAAGAGAGCCTCCATTAATGAAGAGAGAGGGCTCCAATTTATAGATTTGGGCCTCCCATGAGCTAAAATGGCAAGAGAAGGCTACAATGACAAGTGGAGAGCCACAAAGCATCAACACAAATCTTGCCCAGATACAAACACATCATCTAAAAGCCATCCAAAAAAAACTGTCTCAAAACAGTCCCATAATTAGCTCATAAACAATCCATCAATCAGCACGGAGCCAAAAACAGTCCCGAATTCCGTGCTAAAACAGTCCCAAAAACTGAGCCTCAAATCAGCCCCTTGAAGAGCCCTCAAATCAGCCTCTTCCATATCTGCCCATAAATGAGTCGACTAACCCTGTCAGGCTCTTGGAGAAAAGCAACCAGCCATGTGGCTGCCCTGGAAGAAGTTGAACAGCTCTTTGGGAGTTCCGGAACAAGACGACCAGCTCTATGGGAGCTATGGAAGGAGTCGACCTGCTTAAAACAGTCGAGATTTTGCTGTACGGCCAATGCAAGAGAGAAGAGACACAATTGGCCAACAGAGGAGAGAGAGAAGGCTCCAGAGGGATGCGCATGCCAAGAAGGAGAAGCCCAACCTCTTTTTAATGAAGTCGACTAGCTATATTTGCAACATTTTGCCCAAAAATATCAACTTTATGCTTTTTCTTGGCTTGTACTCCAAGTTTGAGCCCAAAATATCAACTTTATGCCTTTCTTGGCTTGTACTCCAAGTTTTAGCCCAAAATATCAACTTTTTGTGCTTTTTCCAGTTTGTAGCCGAAGTTTTTCCTAGGCTTCTCTTTCTGTCCACATATACATGCCCAAAATAATATAATGTCTAGGCCTTCATTAATGATGTGTGAAAACACTGACTTATAAACATTATAAGTCTCTTTAATGATAAAAATCCATGGTGCTCATGCTGCATAGCCATCTTTTAGGCCAAACTTTGTGAGCAAATGCTCCAGCTTTCTTCTGTGGAAAATCCCGGTTCACACCTTGGCTCTTTAATGATAAAAATCCATGGTGCTCATGCTGCATAGCCTCCTCCTATAGGGGAGTGTTCACATCCTAAGAGGGTGTTCACACCTCCTAAGCCCCGGACGGCGAAAACCCAACATAGATATCCCAACCACCACATCTTGTAGACTTAGCCACCATATAGTGTGCAATCATGATTGTGATACTCCAAAATAACAAACTTATCCATAGCTTCTTCCTCCCAGGTCATTGTTTGCACATGCTCTTGATGCATATCTGCTTCAAACCAATAAATGGGCAGGCCATGCTTAACTACACTAATGGTCAGTTTTTGTCCCAAGTGGAGGATTTTCTTCTTCTTCCTTAAAAAGAAAGAAAGCCTATACTATGATACCGCTATAACTCAAGCACGGGGCTTACACAGTTTGTTTTTTTTTGTTCCCCCAAGAAAAGATCCTTCCATTAGTTACCAAAATGTAGCCAAAATGAGTAAGTACATGATCCAGCCTCAATTACGAGAGACAAGAAAAATAGATGGGGATAGAGAGGTTCTTCCTCGGTGGCTGGCCGCTCTCAAAGGAAGAGGAGGAGGAAGGGGAAGGCCAAGTGACCTTGCTGTCTCTAAACCTGAAGGACTGCTGCTCCCGTTCCGCAAAAAAGCCTCTCGGCATTTCCGCATACGCTCGGAGCCGCCCCGCAACTTCTCCCACTGGCCACGGAGGGTGTGAATGGTGTCTGTCCATATGCTCTGGATGCACTCAACGGGCAGCATGGTAGTGCCCTCTACAGTGAGCACGCCAAATGTGCCATGCTGCAATGCTACTAATGATCTCCCACCTCTAATAGGTGCCTGTGATACTCCTCCCCTTTGGGGTTGCTAAAAAAGAGGCTGTCGTGATCCTGCAGTGGGCGAGGCCCTGTCCTATCTCCTCATATGCAAGGGCTAGTGCTGACTCAGATGCCCAAGCAACCGCCCCCCAAGTAATGGTGCAAGGCAAATGCCTAGTCCATGGTGAGGATCCCTTGCCATACCTGTTGCGCCTTGGGACAATCCCAAAGGCAATGACATTGAGACTCGTGAGGGTGTCCACACCTAGAACAGAGCATCGACCGACCTCCAACTGCCAAGCTCCTGTGAGCTATCTCCCAAAAGAAAAGAGTAATCTTCCATGGCAAGAAACTGTCCCACAGCCGTTTCCAAAAAATTCCGTAGGAAACGGATGGGGATATCCTGGGTCTCTGACAATATACTGCTGTTGTTGGCGTACTATCAACCATTAGCATCTGAATCCAGCCAGGTGCCATTGCCAAGCTCCTATGAGCTATCTGCCAAAAGAAAAGAGTAATCTTCCGTGGTTGGAAGCTGTCCCACAACCATTTCCAAAAATCCCGAAGGAAATGGGTGGGGATGTCCTAGGTCATTGCTGCCCGGATCCCACTGCAGTCTCATCTCAGTGGTCGGCCCTCCCATAACCATAATCTCCATACTGCTCGCTGCCCGACTGCTCTGCTGATGCCCGACCACCCCCTCAGTGCTGGCCGACTGATCTTGATCTGGCTGACTGACCATTGTGCTGGTCGTGAGCAGGCTGCTGTCGGCCTGTTTTGAGCTGGCCGACCAACAACCAGGGGCCATATAAAATGGCCCCTTGCCCTCACACTTCTGTATTCTGTATTCCGGGATTTTATAGGTGTATATAGCAGAGTTACACTAGCTTCTCTCTCTCTTTCATCTGTGTATTGCTCTCTACAGTAGTTGTCTTCATTTCCGTTGTGCATTCTAACAGAGGCGGGTCGAGGATTCGTGTGCGAGCCACCGTGGAGGAATGGAAGACTCGATGTCAAAGGTAAACTTGTCTCTGCCTCGGATCCCAGCGAGGCTCCTCTCCTAGGCCTCGGGTGAAAGCCGTCGGAAAGTGAGCCACTCTCCAAGAGACTGTGCTAGTCCCTCGCTCAAAGCCTCCCAACAGATGTGAGGGCAGGAGCCTAGCATGTGGCTGCTAGGATGTCACATGCGGAAGCTCTCTGGGAGTCTTCTTTCAGCCCCAAACACCATCCTGGAACAACCTGATGCAAAACGCAAGCAAGAGAGACGGAGAGAGAGAGAAAGAAAGAAAGAAAGAAAGAAATAAAGTTGTATTAACGTCTTCAAAAGGCCAAAATGACCTATGAGACCAAAAGGTTACATCATATCCATGAGGTACATCATCCTAGGTACAAAATAGTAATAAAGAAAGATAACAAAAATCTAGAACTTTAAAATCTGATCTAGGTACATGAGCAGAGAGCTCTCATATCACCCTAATACATCCCTCATGGGCCGCTGTGACATGGTGCTCAAGGTGGTAAAACTGGGCTGGTGCGAGGTCGTCTTGCGATGATGGGAGATGATGGCCCGGATCCTCCTGTGGTGGCGTGGACGTGGGCGAGGGCCATGGGGTCTGGGGCGTCGAGCTCTGTATAACTCAGTGGCTCTCTGTCGAGTGTCACGCCTCTCGGCCGAGCTCCTGCACTAGCCTGTGGTCTAGGTATGATGGGTGGATCGGCCTTCAGAGTGCTGGTATGGAAGAAGTCGGTGACAGCTCTCTGTGCTAGTCCTCGAGCAAGTACAGCTAATCTGGATCTCACTAAGCACTCCCTGTGTCTACGGAGCTCTAGACGAAAAAGTCCCACGCATCTCTAATCCGGGAAGTCCATGATCCTGGAAAGTGGTCCGAACCCATCTCGGAAGAGACAGTGGAACCTCCCCTGAATCTCATAGTATACAGGGCATCGACATATTCTCAGCTGGTGGGACGAGGTGCGGATCTGGCCGACCGCACATCTCACCCGAAAGGATAGGTGTATGTCCATGTAGCGTGGACGGATGATGAACCCATCCTCTGTCAGGCATAGGAGGTGATCTTTGTAGAAGGCCATCTTCGTCTCCAGTGGACGACTAGGTGAACTCCATGTCTACTAAGTATCCAGTCTGACAATGTCCTTCCTGATAACCCTGTTCCGCTCTGTGCGGCTGAGAGCAAATGACGGGGCCTCTATGCTGTACTGGAAGGGGGGGAGTGCCTCCATCTGCATACCGTGCATGCCAAACCAAGTGCCTACCTATGCATGCCAGCACTCTATATCTCCCTCAAGTGTCAACTGTCTCGAGGACTCCTGCACATGACATAGGAAGAGGTTCCAACTTCCAAAACACAGGCTGAAGGAGTCTCTCCTCATCGTTGATTGGGGAAGATTGGTGAGAACAGAACGGATGTGGTCCCAGGCTCGGAAAAAGCTAGCCGCATAGCGGTCCTCGAAGGCTGGAGTCAGGCCATAGGTCCTCATCTCTATAAAGATCATCTCGAGCTCGAGGACTAGGGACCACCAAGAACTGGAGTATAGGCAGAGATACAGGCCATGAGAAAGTCCTTGCAGGGCTCACAACCTGGGAGGAGGCCTCTGATGATCAGCCTACCCAGAAGGGCTCTGCTATGCATAAGAGGATCAATGTTGCCCAAGCCGCCTCTGAGGGGAGGCTGAACGATGACTAACCAAGCCACCTTGGCCCCGTGCCAGCTTGCCATCGCTGCTCGCCCAGACGAAGTTGCAGATCAACTTGCCCAATACACACCCTGGAAAAGGCCCAGTAGGAGGTGATGTACCACATGGTAGTGTGAAGGACCTCCTTCGCTACCACTACTCTGTCGGCAAAAGTAGAGGTAGCGTGAAGGACCTTGTTCGCTGCCACTACTCTGTTAGCAAGAGAGAGCCTAGTCGTGCTCCAGTATAGATGCTTCTTCCGAATACTCGGAAGGAGGCTGTTGCTCGGAGGTGATCTCAATCCCAACTTTACAGCCAAGATAATGCACTGGAGCACCCTCGGAGGTTCTCCACCTCTCCAGAGAGGTAGGCCGCTATGTCATCTGCAAACTCAAAATCGAGTAGCTCCACCTCAGACCTGATAGGTAGCCTGAGGCCCTATCGTCAGGTCTCCCAAGGGCTAAAAAACTGCTCATCGCCTCCGCCACAAAAAGGAAGAGGAAGGGCATCAACAAGAAACTCCGGAGAGCCGGAGAGGGACCACCTCAAGCGTTTGCTGCCTGAGGAAAATTCAACATAAAAGGTTGCAGTATACACATGAATATTTGTCCTGGAGCTGGCAGCAGGTTGGGCAGTCCATGAAGGCAATTCAGCCCTATAAAAGGGCACACTGGCTCAATGATAGGCATTCAATCCCTCCTTGGGATTGGATCTTAGATTTAGGACTAGATTAGGGTTTCTACCTTTTCATGAAGGCAGCCTATGGCTGTTAAGATTGTACATCCTTTCTGTACCATATGAATATACTGAATACTCAGCTATCTCTCTCTCCTGTATGTGTTTTGCATCAGCATGTTCCAAGCTGGTGTTTAGGACTGAAAAAAGACTCCCAGAGCTTCCGCATGTAACATCTTCCCCATGTGACCCCTCCTTTTTTTGTTGCCTAGCAGGTTTTTAGCTTTTGGACTGCTTCATTTCGGCAGGTGTTGGCTTCCTTTGGTCCTCACCCCTTTAGGAAGGCTCCATGGTAGTTTTGTATAAGTATGTAAACTAGGCCTTAAATAAAGCGGTTCTTGTGTGTGAACAACCGATAGTATGAGTAGCTATTGTGCCATGCTTTCCAGCACTCGCCCCTCTTCCCGTTGTATGAGGGTTTGAGGGGTGGGTCTTTCTCCAAGAACAAAGGATATATGGCTGTATTCGAGTACTTGATAATGGTCTGTATTCTCTATCCAGTTTGCTCATGCAAAACTTCGTGAAAGAGCTACCCAGATGGCTACTAGAAACAGATCTTTTTTGCATAACTCCGGCTCTCTCAGCCTGCACACGTGTGTACGAAGAAGTACTTGACATACTGAGCATTTGGAATATCTTGTAAAGTAAAAGGACGGGTCTGAGAAAAGCTCAACTTGGGAGAAGGTAAACGATTTAAAGAAGAGATTCTGTTATGATGATTCGGAGGACGTAGATGTTTCTTAGACAGAGGAAGTGTTACATGTCTTGTATTGACGGGATTCCCCTACAGGTTCATATTAGGAAGTCTAGAGGGCTTAGGGTCCTTAGTGTGGGGTTAAAGGCAAAGTGCCTGAGGGGTTATCCCAATGAATGGGTTAGGCCTTAGGAATGGGTCAACTACCCACACATGAAGAACCCAGCTAGGGGGGGCATTTTGGAATATCTTGTAAAGTGAAAAGACAGGCTTGAGGAAAGCTCAACTTGGGAGAAGGTAAGCAATTTAAAGAAGAGATTCTCTAATGATGTTTCCGAGGATGTAGACGTTTCTTAGACAGAGGAAGTTCTACATGTCTTGTATTGACGGGATTCCCCTACAGCTTCATATTAGGAAGTCTAGAGGGCTTAGGGTCCTTAGTGTGGGATTAAAGGCAAAGTCCCCTAGGACTTTCAGGGTTATCCCAATGAATGGGTTAGGCCTTAGGAATTGAGGAACCCTCGTATGGGTCAACTACTCACACGTGAAGGATCAAGCTAGGGGGGCACTTGTGGACCTGGTTGAGTGCCATGTGTACAACCTTCTGAATTGCCACCTTGCTGAGTCGAGAAGATGTAGACGAGCAGGGGAAGGAGGTGAAGAAAATGAGAGAATACACAGTGAAGTAACCAGGTCTGGCTGGGAGCATGGCTGGGTGGAATACAAAAGAAGCCCTCTCATTGCAACTCATTGGACGAGAACAAGCGGGAGGATAGGTGAGAAAGCAGGCAGGGAAAAAGCAAGTTGAGGGGCAGAGTAGCGCACCATGGCTGTGTATAGTATGAAAAGGATGCACCTGAGAAACCTGTCTCCAAGCCTCTTTAAAACATAAAATCAATCAAAAGAGAATGTAGTGCCAACTAGGCAAGCCAAACATTTGTCAACTAACACATCTCACCCACCCTTGTTGGAACTCACATCTTCACGAAGATCATTTAGTTTGCATGTAACTTCAGCAGAACCTGCATTTTCTGGAATACCCTGAACAGACGTACTTGATTTGTCACCGCCATTTTCTGGAATAACCTGAACAGATGTACTTGTCTCCTCACCCGCATTTTCTGGGAGACCCTGAACAGACGAAATTGTCTTGTCACCCTGCAAAAACATAAGCAGACAAAAGTTGGAAGCAGCATCAGATTTCTTTGGCAGAACATCTTCAAAATGAAAGGCATATCACCAGGGCTCAGAAGCACAGAGAAACTTTTTGATTTGGCATACCCCTATACGGCCACTGTATAAACAGCTGCTTCGGAGGCAATTCCACATTGCAAATCCCCTGTCAAAGGGAATGATCTTAACCTTCCTCGTCATTGCAGAAGTCACATAAAATTAACAAAACAAGCATGACTGGGAACCAATCAAACCATGCAAAATATTGTAATACATGCTAGTATAGTTTCAAAAATTTCACTCACAACTGATGACTTACCCATCAGGCGAAATGTTCACTGCAAGGGTTCTCTCTCCTTTGATACCACCTTCACACTACAATTGCCATAACAAGGAAAATCAGCTGGAAAAAGAAGCAACTTCAGCCCATGTTCCCTTGTTAGAACAATCCACCTCAAACTAGATCACATATTCAGCTTTCAGCACATGATTTTGTGTTTGAATGCAAATCACCTCCCCAAATATGCGGCTATAAGGCTATGGATGAGTGTAATGGTACAAGAGTTACAATGTGACAAGCAGAAGCTCTAGGAGTCTTCTTTCAGCCCTATGCATTGCATAAGAACTCTTGATGCAAGAACAATCAACATAAAGAAAGAAAGAAAGAAATAAAGATGTATTAACGTCTACTAGAGGCCGAACTCGACCTATGAGACAAATCAATGTACAACTGTCAATGTCTTCTGGATGTCCAGAAAAAAAAAGGACAAAATGAACATGAAATAAACTATGAAAGTACTGAGCGAGTTGGGGGGGTGTGATGGATGGAGCACTACTGCTAGAGGCTCAGTATGCAACCTATAAACATAGAGAGAGAGAGAGAGAAATGAAATGAAATGAAATGTTATATTAACGTCTTCAAAAGGCCATAATGACCTACGAGACCAAAAGTTACATCATGGTGGATCTGATACAATGTCTGGATAAAAAAACCCAGAAAATGAAAAATAAAGATGATACTACTGGCACCTAGAAAATGAAACTGGAAATGGAAGGTAAACAGAAACCCTTATAGGGTGTGAATATAGTGAGGGGGGGGGGTATGCTATGGAGGTGAGTGGAATATAGTGAGGGGATATAATATCATGTGGGACGGAGGGGTACACTATGGAGGTGCCTCCATCTCATAATATGTGCCGCATCGGACGCTGGCGGATCTCCTCAATAGAGAGAGAGAGAGAGAGAGAGAGAGAGATGGCTATGTATTCAGTATATTCATAGATGTACAAAAAGGTACAAGATGCTGGCTGCCTTTAGCAACCCAAAAACCTAATCTAGACCTCAAGGGTCCTATTCTAGACCTGCCTCCAAGTGGGAGTGATGTATCCAACAATGATATCTAGCATTGCCTTTTATAGGCCTTTCGGCTGCCAGTCCAACTTGACTGTTGTCGGCCAGCTTCTTCAAGGATTAGCCTTGGATTAGGCATGTCCATGTGCATGCACATGACATCCCCTTCTGCTAAACTTGATGACACGATTCCAATTTCTGACCCTAGATGACTATCATAATCCCCTGTCTCCACACATGGTCTCCCATACTTGTCATCCTTCCCTTCTTGGCAACCTTTTTACTGAAAACCTTGCCTTAGGTCTCTGAATCCACTCCAAATCTAGAGAGAGAGAGAGAGAGAGAGAAATGAAATGAAATGAAATGTTATATTAACGTCTTCAAAAGGCCATAATGACCTATGAGACCAAAAAGTTACATCATGGTGGATTTGATACAATGTCTGGATAAAAAACCCTGAAAATGAAAAATAAAGATGATACTACTGGCACCTAGAAAATGAAACTGGAACTGGAAGGTAAACAGAAACCCTTATAGGGTGTGAATATAGTGAGGGGGGGGGGGGGGGGGTATGCTATGGAGGTGAGTGGAGTACAATGAGGGGATACAATATCATGTGGGACGGGGGGGTACACTATGGAGGTGCCTCCATCTCATAATATGTGCCGCATCGGACGCTGGCGGATCTCCTCAATATCCTCTGTGGTCAGCACCCTGACTGGGTGTCCCGCATGTCTCGCAAGAATAATCTGAATCCGCCGCTGCAACCTCCGTCTATGCTAGGATGCCCTCCTCCGTAGTCGTGGGCGTCTGGACCACCCAAGCTCAATCGCACAATCAATCAGTGTCCCGCTGGTGTGGGCGGTATCCATGTCCTGCTGCTGCTGTGGTCCATCTGGCGCAGTGATGGCTGGACTAAAGAAGTCTGTAATGTGCCTCTGAGTCTGGCTCTATGTGCGCCTAAGCAAGCTATCTCTATATCTCCGCAGCTCAAGCAAGAACAATCCCAAACACCTCTGGTCCTGGTACCCTATGACTCTGGAAAGTGGTCCAAAACCCTCTCTGAATAAACAGTGGAAACGACCACGTATCTCATAGTATGCAATACAATGGCATATATAATGCAGCTCTGTTTCTGGCTCCCCATGGCATACTCGACATATCCTGGCCTCAGCTAGTATATACCTCTATATCGGCCAATCTCAATCTCAAGCTGGTGTGAGGATGTGCGAATCTGACCAATAGCACATCGTACTGCATAAGACAAGTGTACATCCATGTAACTGGGTCTGATCACAAAACCATCTGCTGTGAGCTGAAGAAAATGCTCTCTGTAGAAACTTGAAAGCCATCTTCGTGCCCAGCTCCTCAGTCGGCTGTATCCATGTCCTCCTAATGTCCAGCTGAACTAAATCCTGACGGATGAGTCTGGTAATCTCTATCCATGTGAGAGTGAGAGAGGGTGTCTCCAGAGAATACCGGAAGGGAGGCAATCTGTCCATGCTAAAACCATGTGCCTAGAACCAAGATGTCATCTGTCCATACCAACAAGCCGTGTCTCCCTGTAAAGCTAACTGTCGGGAGGACTCAAGGGCGAGGCGTGCATATCTGTCTCGGGGGAGATCCCACAAGCCATGTATGTAGGAGACTCATCTCGTAAGAGCCTCAATCACCAGAGGGGCAGCCGCCAGCTCTACTCGAATAATCTCATGAGGTACCAAGGCCTTGGCTCTAATAATCCTAGCAATCATAGATACCAAAGGCCTCTCCATACCTCTCCACCCGCCTACGCTGTGATGGCCCACTGAAGGTCCCCATATCTGCACTCCATAAAGCATAGCTAATGTCACTAGAGTGTCAAAAAGCCAAAGTTTCATTCGGGGTTCCTGAAACTGAACCTGCAAACACATCCTGTCCAAACCACCCAGGGCTGCATGTGCTCTAGTCAATCGAGTCTCTGCTGCTCTCCTCATCGAAAACACTGGTCCACTGAATACTACCCCAAGATATGTATATGCATCTGTATACTCCACAATCTCCTGCCCATACGTAAATGTGGGAGCTGATCGCCTAACCCACTGTGGCGTGGTGTTAAACACCATAACCTTGGTTTTGCCAAGGTTGACAGACAATCCACTATCATGTGCAAACTCATGTAAAGCATCCAGATGACGCTGCATACCCTCAGGGGAGTCAGAGATCAACACAATATCATCAGCATATAACAATAGTGGGATCCATGTACCTGCTAGCTGGGCTCCTCTGTCCCCCAATCTCTCAATGTAGTCAGAAGCCTCATCCACATACATACCAAACAATGAAGGAGATAACGGGCAACCTTGCTTCACTCCTATAGTGGAGTGAACCAAAGTAGAGACCCCCTCTGGGGTGCGTACCTGTCCTGCAACTGATCTATATAAAGCCATAATCCCCCATATGAGCTCTGTGGGTACCCCCATCTCCTGTAATCGCCTCATCAATCTGGCTCTGGGCACTGTATCAAATGCTTTGTGGAAGTCCACAAAGCTACAATAAATCCGTCGCCCATGCAACCTGCCCTCCTCAATAATGGCCCGCAGAGTCAAGATGTGGTCAAGAGTAGAGAAACCTCTCCTGAACCCTGCTTGTCCCTCTGCTCGAATGCCCTCTCCCTCTGCCCATCTACTCAACTGCTGCTCAAGAATGGATGCATACAATCGTGCTAGTGTGTGACCAATCATAATAGTGCGATAATTCCCTGGCTCCATAGGGTCCCCTGACTTGAAGATAGGCACAATGGTGGACCTACTCCAAGTCTCGGGTAAGCCTTCACACATATCACGATTGAACATCACTGCTAGAAGCTCTGCCAGCATGTCTCTCGCATGAATAAAGTGCTCAGCGACCAATCCATCATGATCATATGCTCTCCCAGTCTTCATCCTATCAATGGCCTTCCTTACCATCTCTGCGGTAAAGAAAGTACATGTCTGTGGGCATGGTGCTGGCGGGTCAGGAAAAGGTGTTTGTCCAGGAACTGTATATAGAGATGCTGCATAACTACCCCAGACCTCTGTAGAAGTGATCGCCAAAGCAGGGGAGGACTCATGAAACAAACGCCAAGCCTCCCTCGAATCCTGGCTCAAGAACAGCTGGTATAATTCCTGCTCTAACTGAGCAAGAAAGGCCCGCTTCTTCCTTCGCACAAGGCGCCGGAAGGCAATACGTGACTGTCGGTGAGTAGTGACTCCCAAAGCAACCTCCCGCTGCAGTCGGACTCTTGTCTCTCTGCACTCCTCATCATACCAGCTGTTCTGGGGCATACACCTAGAACGCTGTCTCTGTCCAAGCTGAGTATGTGGATATGCCTCTCTCGCTGCATCCTGTAAAGTCTCTGTCAGTATATGGGTCAGCTCCTCCAAAGGTCTCCCTGGCTCCTCTATGTACAGACGTCTATAAATCCCATCTCTGTAGACAGCATCAGTCTCTGAAGTAAAAGTATATCGAGTGTGATCTGCCCCTCGTGTCCTCTGAGGTAAAGTGAAAAGAGATGGTCAATGTCAACAATGCATGATCCACTACTACCCCAATGGGCCGAGATCCAACTGTGAAGTCCTCAATGCATGAAACAAAGCTCGGCATAGCCATAACATAATCCACTGTGCTAGCACCATGTCTATGTGGAAAGCAAGTAAATCCAGCTGCTAACGGAAACCTCTGCAAGCCATTAAGTATGGCCAACCCATGTGCAGTCCCCATATCTACCAAATATCTCCCATACTCTGTGCACTCCACATCCTGTGAGCATCTGTCTAATCCCATATCCAGAGTGTCCAGCTCTCTCAGCATCTCCTCTGAGGTATCATAAAAGGCTGTCTGGCGGTTGCCCGTCCGGGCATTAAAGTCCCCTAACAGGATGATGTCTCCATCCCTAGAGAACTCCCATATGTCATCATCTAGCACAGAGAGAGGAGACTGCTCTAGGTGCTGCATATGTCGATGTACTAGGAGCAAAATAGCATATGGCAATATACAGGAATCTGTCTGTGTCGGCCTTCAGTCTCACCCACATATATCTAGCCTGATCATCTCTCCGAACGATGTGTAGAAGCGGTTGCAGCTCCTCCCTGAAAAGAACTGCCACCCCCCCTATCCTCTACTACTGTGTACCGATCTCGTCCCTACTCTGCAAGCTGTCTCCCATCTATATCCTGTCACCTGTGGCATCATCTGACCAGGGGCCTAGTGAGTCTCCGAGTAGAAGACTATATCTCTATCTCTAAAGCTGTCCTCAAAGGCACCTACATCAAGTCTGAGGGGATCCATTGCACTTCTAGGCTGCCAACTTTAATTTGGTCCCATAGGTCTCGCACCGTCATGTAGAGCGTCGCTCCACGATGACCACCCTCCCTTCTCTATAAAATGCTATCTTTCCCTTTTCTCTTGCCGCCCTAATCTCTGGCATGACTTCCTTCATATGTGCAAGCTGTGAAAGAGTAAGATCGTCACCAAGAAAAATGCCTGTATTCTTTAAAGTGGGTCGCCTCTTCAAGAACTCCTTCTTCGCCTCAATAGAGGGGAGAGCTCTTTCCTTTGATGTTTCCCCGTTGCCTCCGCTTTTTTTGCCCACTCTCCAAGCTTTTACAAGTGCCGGACTGTCAATCCCCATCAACACCAAGCTCTTTCACCTCCTCTTCAACTTTATCCCCGTCTTTAAGGCCGGTAATCCTCACATGCAAAGCACGTGTACGTCTTCGTTGTTCCTCTTCCAAAGTCATGTTAATGATTGTAGGTGTAGGGGTTGTTATCTCCTTACCTTTACCCTTCTTGGCGACCTCTATCCACTTCTCCGCTTCATCCATCTTCCTTTGAGTCTTGGTGATGACTTCCACCCATGAGGAAGTCTTTGCTTCGTGTTGCTTCTCTTCTTCCTTAATTGCCCGTACTTGTTCCTTGATAACCTTGAGCTCTTCTATCATGGATGGCTGAATTTCACCTTCTGCAAGTCCACCATTTGCCTTAGCCTCTGCAAGCTCCCTCTGAAGAGCTGAAATTACGCCTTTGAGCGTGTTGACTTCCCCGTGAAGGTCTTTGACTTCTGCTATGAGGTCCTCCTCCTCTTTCCACCGCTTACCCTCATTGAATACCATTTGGAGAAAGTTGGCTTTCTCCTTCCACCATCCCTCCATCTCCGCCTTCCATTCCTTCATCTCCTTTTCCACATTTGTTATCCTCTTGTTTGTGACCATAAAGGTCGCCTTCGTCGGGTTGCGCAAGGGGGAAGCCATGGAAGAAGCGAGAGAGAGAGAGAGAGAGAGAGAGAGATTGCAGATCTGAAATTCAGAAAGTGCAGCCAAACCCTAAAACGTAGATCTGCGGCAGTGTAAATAAAATTATAAGTGGGGGAGAGAGAGAGAGAGAAAGAGAGTTATGTTGCTGCCTTGGGGGCCTGAGCAAGGGTGGGTGGGGAAAGGGGAGTGACACAGGATCGAAGAGAGAGAAATGCAGGCAGCAAAGAGAGAGAGAGAGAGAGACGGGAGGGAGATAGAAAGAGATGGAGGGGGCAAAAGGCGGGGTGCAGGCAGGCAAGAGGGCGCACAGGCGGGGAGGAGGGGAGGAAGAGATGTGCAGGAGAGAGAAACGGGGGGGAGGGCAGAGAGAGAGCAAAGGGCAGGCAACGTGGGGGGGGGCAGGCAGGCAGCGGGAGGGAGAGCGAAGGGCAGGCAACGGGAGGGAGCGCGAAGGGCAGGCAACGTGAGGGGGGGGCGAAGGCAGGCAGCGGGAGGGAGAGCGAAGGGCAGGCAGCGGGAGGGGGGCGGCGAAGGCAGGCAGGCGGGCAGCGGGAGGGGGGGCGCAGCGGGAGAGGGGGGGCGCAGGTGGGCAGCGAAGGCCATGCAGCGGGAGAGAGAGAGAGATTAAGCGTCTACTAAAGATCCAATGGGCCTATGAGACCAAAGCGATACAATAATGTCCATGGCATATCTCATCATGGAATGGAAAATAGAATAGAAACAAAACATAAACATATCTATCTCACTAGGGTGATACAAAACTGTCCATGGAAACTCATGATGGAATACTAGGAACATAGAAACATGACAGTAGCATCAACTCCCAGTAGATGTTATACAACTCTCCAAAATATCAAGCATGGGGCTAATGAGTATGGCCGAGAAGTCTCCCTCAGCTATGTCACGTGGAAAGGTATCTCAATGGCATGTACACACAAGCACAAGTCCCAGCAGAAAGCCAAGTCCACAGTATCACATGAGTGGCATCAATCCCCGATAACTGCCATGGACGCCAATCCAATGTACATACATAATGAGAAAGCGCAGGTGGACCAATTGGGTGGCCAAATGGTGACAATGGATCCATGGTTGTTGACCCCCCCTAGTGCGGGCCATTGCCACGGATTTCCCTTCTCACGGGTGCCCCGTATCCTCTCAGATGGTGGATGCGCATAAGTGGGTTTGGTGGCATATGAGAGAGGTGGTCACTGGTCCCCCTCGCTTGCCAGAATTTCCTATTGACACCCTTTACTTTAGAGGAGCTAGCAAAGGCTGTGCAAGCACTCGCCATGGGCAAATGCCCTGGAGAGAATGGGCTTCCTATTTCCTTATTTCTTCGTCGTTGGAATCTCATGGAAGGCCTTCAATGAGATTATGACCACGGGCTCCATGCTAGAGAAACTGTCAGAGGGATTGATTCATTTAATTCCCAAGGAGGGTGGTGTCACGACCCTATGTTTTTCTCTGGACAGTATGCAGGTGTGCACGGGGACATGGTGGACAGTGTGAACGACATCAGATTGGAGTTAAAAAGGAAACCCATGTGTGGACAACCCCAAGTGTGAAGGGGGCAAAGAGATTTTAACTCAAAAGGTTTTGAAAACCTTTAGAGACATTAGAATACTTTTTATGAAATTAAACGTGGCCCATATGCTATTATTGGGGCCACGTGTGTGCTTTTTCTAAGAAGGAGCTGGCGGGCTGTTTTGGAGGCGCCTCTCTATTGGTACACAAGCGCTTGTGCTTTTTCTCTCTCTCACTTGGAGAAGGGCGAGCAGATGGCATGGCAGCTAGGCGTCTTTTGATTAGTGAAAAAGCAGAGCGCTGGACTGCAGAAAACAGAGCACCTCTTGAGCATTTTGGACAACATCTTCACCTTTTGGGAGGCGATCGCTTTGGCCAGGTTGAGGCAACAAGATTTGATAGTTCTCCTTGATGTTGAGAAAGCCTATAACAGGGTGGACTGGGGCTCTCTCAAGGGGACAATTGTGGTGGGGAACCAAGTTCTCGCCACTGTGGTACATCACCTCTTGTTGGGCCTTTTCCCAAGCTTGCATTGGTCAGGTTCAACCGTTGATCAGCAACTTTCTTTGGGCTGGGAGCGATGGGAGGCCTGCGCGGGTCAAGGTGGCTGAGAGGGTGATCATTCCAGCCTCAACCTAGGGGGGGCCTAGGCTTCATCTGTCAGAGTTGGGAAGTGGAAGCATGAATAAGATGACAAGGTAGAGAGAGAGATGGCGAACAATGTCAACAATGTTTTAAGCAAGAGGTTACAGCGGCATAGAATAGCCAATAGACGAGTGCGATCTGTATGTGTGTGTTACAAAATGAGTGAGGCTGCCTATAAATAGGCTTAGTGCACGACTTATCTAGATGAGAACGACTATCTAGTATCCAACACAACCTCCTAAAATAGACTACCCAACTATCAAGTAAACCCTAGTTCCCACCACATATGAGATGCACTATTCTAACACCCCCCTCTACAACTCATTATTGCTTGAAGAAAACTTGTTGGAGAAGATGCAACCATGGACACCCCAATACCGGCCGGATACTGAATACACCTGGGGAAATGCACCTGCCAACCTGTCTCCTCAAATAACAATGCGCTCACAAGCACCAAAGGAAACTAGTCGCTCCTAGTTTCTACACAACTGTGGAAGGATGGTGGGGGCCTTGCCTGGCAGATCTCTCATCTCTGCATCTCTGCAGTTCCAATTCCAGATCCCTCTTTTGATCATTGGACTCCCAATTCCTGCCAAAGATGAGAGATTGCAGTAGTATTGTTGCGTGGCATATTTGGAGAGCTTGTTGTGGCCAGGCCATCAAGGGCACCCTCAACCCACCAGTGGAGTTCATCCGGAGCATCTAGCTCGATATCACTCATATTCTCCTTCACAATGGCTCCAATCACATGCAGAAGTACCGCGAGGCCTTCCTATGGATTTGGCGTCCCGGCATTATAGACCACCCCCCACCCCCGCACCCCCCCAGGGCCAACCAAGGGAGAAGAGCACGCCTTTCCCTTTTTTCTCAGCTTCTTGATAACCACTCCCCTCTATGGAGCTGAGTTGGTACTTCGCCTGCATGGCTGTTTTGTTTGGTAACTATTAGAAGGATCTCTTTCAGAGGGCTGGGGGGGAGGGAGGAAGGGGGGAAAAAAGGGTATGGTAGGATGAGGGCTTCTGGTGGAGCCATTGGAGGCTCGTTCCTAGCTAGAGACAGAAATTGGAAAAGGTGTCCCATCTTCTTTTTATAGGCCCAAGATGATGTTCAGCTGAGATGGAGTTCACATCATGTCCTTCAAGGTCCTCCCAGGGAAGGGCTGCCTTAAGTGCCCATGCCGTTGCCTCCTATCATCTTCTCCTACTGCAAGCCTTCTGGCACCTGTATTCAGTTGTGTCCTGGCTTCGCCTAGTGTTTCGTTCATGAAGAAGAGCTGAAAACACTAAGTCCCAATTTAAAACTATCCTTCACCATATGCAGATGATAAATAGGGAAACACGAGTGTGATTGATCAGGTCTAAATCCGTCTCACTCATTGAGACCTGGATGATTCTTAATAAACAAAGAAGTACGATACGACTACAATTAATTCTGGAGAGCGCCATCCACCAGGTCTAACCTTGGGGCAAAGAACTCTTCGATAACCGCCCTTGTCATACGAAGGGAGGGAGATGTTAAAAGTTTCGAGCTGGTGTTTTACAGCAGCCTCGTTACCTGTGGAGCCAGAAAATGAACCCAGATTAAAAAAGGGCATCCTTTCAATCGTCTCTCTCTCTCTCTCTCTCTCTCTCTCTCTCTCTCTCTCTCTCTCGCACGCACGCGCGCGCGTACGCACACAAACATACACAAAACCCAAACCTAGAGTTCCCAAGCTTTGTGCTGTGCTGTAGTGTCTTCTGCTGCTGCTAAGTCGCGAGCCCACGTGGCTGCTACTGTGATATCGCAAGTACGCGCGTGAAATAGAATGCCGGGACGGTCGGAAAATGGCTTGTCTCATGGCAGCTTGCGCAGCCATGCCAGCCTCGCTCGAGGTCTTCCCAAGGTTTTCACATCCTGAGGTTTTTCCCAGGTTTTCAAATATATACATCTCTTATAAGAGTGTTGAATTAAATAAGAAAGGCCTCCTCCATCATTGTTAGATTAGAGAGAGAAAGGGTAAGGGGGATCTTGGAAATTGTAGAGGGGAAGTGATGATGACCAAGGAAATGAAAGTTCACAGAAATGAGTGGAAGAAGTAAATAATTCTAATTTTGAGAGTAATTTTTTCAATTGAAACGATAATAATTTTCTGAATGAAAATCAGGGTTGAACATCAAACTACCACGACGTTATCAATGATACACCAAAAATCCATAAAGATAGAATGATTGAGGTTGATTTCCTTTCCTTCTATTCTAGACCTTATTTTCGACCAGCTCCACGTGGCAAGCGGGGAGCTCCCCAGTTCAAGGGGCGTGAGGAAGGCGTGGAAGCTCTCGTTAGCGCCCCCAGCTCCCTAGTTCTAGAGGCATGAGGGAGACGTGGAAGCTCTCGTTAGTGCCCAGCTCCCTAGTTCCAGAGGCATGTGGGAGGCGTGAAGCTCTCATTAGCACCCAGCTCCCCAGTTCGAAAGGCGTGAAGGAGGCCTTACTACCCTACTCATTAGCGCCCAACTGCCCTCGATTGTTGTTGTTGGCTCTTGTTGCACGCCCATGATGACCATCACCGAATCGCATTCCCTTTTGCTGCATCAGCACCATCCATGTAGGTCTTTTTTATATTTTAAAAACTTTATTTTTACTTCTTGTGCATGCCCATTGCTACACCACCACGTAGGTTTTTTTTATGTTAAAAACATTTTTTTTCTTGTTGCAGGTTTCTTTGTATATATCCAAAAAAATTTGATATACGTTGGTATTACTAACTACTAGCAAGCACTGATAAATTGACGCCTGCTTACTTTATTGCTGAGAGAGTATTTTAGACTTATATTAAAATATTCAATTCTATGTGATTATTCTATTACATTAAATAATGACTGTTTTTTTAGATTAAGAAAAAACCACTGTGTTGTTGTGCATGTAATTAGAAAGGGGTAACAAATCATAATCCCTTAATAAAATAGATTTTTATTTTAGATTTTTGGGCAAATGTAAGTGACTTTGAGACTGCTTTCTAATTCGTGTATTTTATAAAGACGGAGAAAGAGACAGATATTAAAACAGATGTATGTAGATATATATATGAATGAAGATATTCAAATAGATGTATGTATATTTTTTAGATGTCTCTAAATATATTTATATATTTGTATATATATAATGTATGGAAATATATATTTATATTTATATATAAAATGTATGTATATATATATATATAATGAATATTTACATAACTATATATCTAAATAAAAATCTACATCTATATATCTATGTAATGTATGTCGATTCGTTTAAAAAAATGGAGATATGTATATGTGGGTGTGGGTGTGGGTGTGTGTGTGTGTGTGTGTGTGTGTATATATGAATAAGAGATAGATGATAGAGAGAGAGCGAGAGAGATAGAGAGAGAGAGATCTAAATATATATCTATATCTGTATATTTATATTTGATGTAATGATTATAGATTTGATTTAAATGAATAACTATATCTATATATCTATATATATGTAAAGAGTATAACGTAATGTATGTAGATTCTCTTTTTTAATAGAGATATATAAATAGATAAATATATAAATAACTATATCCATATAGATATATTTGAATTTTTATATGTATATAATTTAAATATGTATATTTGAATGGTAGGTCATTTTTATTTACAGAGAGAGAGATTAAAATAAATTTTTATTTATCTATATCTATCTACTATTCCTTACATTCAAGCGGTTGTGCAAGCATGCAAAACACATAGAGTTGCATAGCGTAGCATAGCAAGCTGGGTATAGGCACATTAGAGTGGTGCGACAAACGAGGCAAAGCGCATGGCAAAGCAAGAAAATAGCACACTACTAGGTGAAGCCTAGCTCGCACAACAATCAAAGATGCCAACACAGCAAGGGAGCAAAAAATGCAACTTGGAGGAAGAAAGCGTAACATGGAAAAAGAAAAAGAGTTGGTGCTCCTTCATCTTCTCCTCCTTGATTTTCTTGCCTTGATTAGCAAGTTTTAAAGACTTGGAGGAGGGTTGGGAGTCATTTGAGTGAGCTACTATAGAGGCATTTATGGTGTCTATGGTGGTGCACGCAAAAGCCTTTTAGATTAGCCACCACATACGCAAACGCAAGTGACAGTGAAAGTGGGAGCCTAGCTTTAATAAGTAGAACTAATTAAGTAAAGGATTTTTACAATGATTGACGCTGGCTAGGTAGTAGCTACAATGATCAACATTGGGCTATGGATGTGTGAACAAAGGATTTGTACAATGATTGACGTTGGCTAGGTAGTAGCTACAATGATCAACATTGGGCTGTGGATGTGTGAACAAAAGCCCACTACTAGTCCCAGCCCTAAGTTGGGATGAATGGACGTCATACTAGGGGTTGTTGTTGGTTGTACGAGCCCTCCGTTTAGAAGATTAATGAATGCAAAATTGACACATTGAGAAAGTCATTCTCTTGATCCTCCCACTAGATCACAAGAGAGCATATTATTACATATTGAATATGTATATTTGATAAATAGATTCAAATACTAATCTATGTGCATGTCGATTTGTATGTATATACTATAAAAATAACATTTTTCTCATTTTTTAAAATTTGCAAGGCGGAGAGAGAGAGAGAGAGAGAGAGAGAGAGAGTAAAATTAGTTTTTTTTATTTTAAAAAGGAAAAAATAAAAAGAGTATAATTAATAATTATATTATCACGGGACCCTTTTGTACTTCTTGAAGAATAATTACAAACTCAAAAAATACATCAAAAATTAAAACAAACACTTGAATTAAATTGAAATCAAATAACATAGCATAAGGAAATAGAATAATGTCACCATCAAGACAAGATTGGGTGCAATCTTCCCCCCATGTCGTGTAGCTCCCCTTCCACGACATGAGTATTTAGAGAATTTTTATTCATGAAAATAGCCCAAGGAGCTAAGAATAGATGTGCATACAAATTGGGCTTGCTTTTCCCACTTTTGGGGTATAGCTTTACATATTTTTAATCATATCAAAATCCCTAAGGTTTGTACATATAAAAACCTTTGCCCAAATATAATTGCTAATGGGCCTTGTTACATAAAATAACTTTGTGCACATTTGCACATATATTAATCTTGTGCTCACTTGCACATTCCATTAAGCTGAATCCTGCACAAATTAAATTAAACATATTTTCTCTATGATTATTAATTCAGCAGAAATATGATATATACCTGTAACAGTCCTCCTGTTTGAGGAAGCAACTGTCCTCGATTGCGTAAGAAAAATGTTGAGAGAACAAGATTATTGATGTCATAACCTGCAAGGTAAACTCAGAGGTCCGAACATGGCTCAAAGGCATGGCTCAGAGGTTCTTATGGACATGGAATACCAACAAGAAAACTTGTGCGACACCAAAATTGGTGATCGTCACACTGATTATCAAATAAAAAATAATATGCACAAAAGTTTAATACAAAATAAAAATGATCATCATCTTCACACCATCTCTCAATCCATCAGCCATACGACACCTCAATCGGTACCCTCGTATAGTGTGACACCTCAATCGGTGCCCTCGCACATCTCATGCAGTGTGATACCTCAATCGGTACCCTCACACTTCTCGCTACTATACTCAGACGCTATCCACATTAGTTAAACAATTAATTGAACACATGAATTAATCCCAACGTCGTCTTGAGATATAGACAACCCATAAATAATCAAATAACAGCCACACACATGTTGGCCCGGCGTAAGTACCCCGAGAATCACCCCGCTGTACGAACCAACTGAAACAAACAGTGGATGCCCAAAAGCATAGTACCATATACGGGCGTCCCCGATATACAGTTGCATAAACGCATGAGAGGTTGGCTTCATGATTGGTGTGGAAGACTAGATCTACACATAATGCATATGCAATGAACCAATCAAATGAATGTATGTAAGACGAGTCTAAGTGTCCCACACCACATAAGCGCGTTGTACATACACACATAGGATGGTAAAGAGATAGAAGACATAAATGTGTTTGGAGTAAGTATATGAAACCAATCTGATGTCCCATACCACTATATTAACTCCATACATCACTTCCTTCTAAATAGAAGTTTGAGGCAGAGTGGCCAGTTCCCTCTGAAACTTAAATTTCGACACAAATTTTCTCCATCTAGAAATTTTATTTAAGTTACTGAACTTGAACTAATCTTAATGTTGAATGTATGATTTATTAATTAGGTTCTTAGGTTGGATAAATATTATAGAAATAGTTATGAAAACTTGTATAAAATGAAATAAATATATATACATATACATACCTCCATCGTTGTGGTGTGATTGAGATAATCTGTCAAAAGAAATTTGACACTCAAAAAGACGTGAGTTGTTATTACTTTTATGGATAGGGAATAATAACCTTGAGTTGAGAAGCTACTAGAGAGGATGTGAGATTATAAATGAGTATTGGATAAATTTGATAAAACACGAATGACTAGTAATGATTCTAACCATCTTGATTAAGTGAACAAGTCTGGATGATGAAAGATTAATTTACTTTTGAAGTTGAAATAAACTTGAATAATAAACATGGGTAAGAGAGATGTACCTTTTATATATTCGATTGCAATGATGCTCTACATTTAGAAAAATGAGAAATAATGCAAACACTACTAGAGGTTTAGGGCATACCGACGTTAGAACACCGACACAAATGTCGAATGTCGGTATGTACGTCCTAAACTTGGAGGCGAAAAGTCGGGCGGGTAATTTTTAAAAGTTCGTATACCAACGTCCTAAACTTGGAGGCGAAAAGTCGGGCGGGTAATTTTTAAAAGTTCGTATACCAATGCTTATACCGACGGGTATACCGACGAATATACCGATGGATATACCGATGCATATACCGATGGATATACTGACGGATATACCGACGCCCGTAAGTTTTTTACAGCCGAGAACCTATTGTTCTCTGTTTTGCGCGGCGTCGAACTGCATCCAGAGAAGGTATGCGTTCATCTCCCTCAAGCGTTCGCCTTCTTCCATTCAACCCACTCTTGTTGTGTGTGTGTGTGTGTGTGTGGAGAGACTTAGTGAAGTGTGTGTGTAGATCTCCCTCTCTCTCTCTCTCCTTGGACGGTTTGTAATATTACTTCTCTTTTTGTTCTCAATTTGTAATTTTTAATTGAAATTGAGTATGCAAGCTTGTTGTTTTTAATTTGTTCTCAATTTATAATTTTTAATTGAAATTGAGTATGCAAGCTTGTTGTTTTATGCACATATATGCTAATATTAGCATATATGTGAGTGCATAAGAAATTAATGTATGTGCTTATTTGTCTTTACACACACACACACACACTTTGCAAGAGAGAGAGAGAGAGAGAGAGAGAGAGAGAGATTTTCCTTTTGGCACATACCCAAGGCGTTTTGGTCTCTTTTTTGACTTAAAATCTAATGTCTAAGACATGCATGTGAACGCTATGTCTATATGTATATACTCTAATGTAATTACCTAAAGCACATATCCATAAGCTAATGTATATGCCTAAACATCGCTAATGTATACTTGATCTCCCTCAACGGCTAATGTATATGCCTAAACATCACTAATGTATACTTGATCTCCCTCAACGGCTGGCGAAAAGAAGCCCGTTTGATGCTTTAAAAGTTATTTTTAAAATCTCCCTCAACGGCTGGGGAAAAGAAGCCCGTTTGACGCTTTAAATGTTATTTTTAAAATCTCCCTCAACGGCTGGGGAAAAGAAGCCCGTTTGACGCTTTAAATGTTATTTTTAAAATCTCCCTCACGGCGGCTAGGGAAAAGAAGCCCTGTTTTATGGTTTACATAATGCTTTGTGTAATGCATAATGATTTGCATTTAATGAGCTACATATACATGTTATCCTGCTAGATGGAGCCTCTCAATCTTGAAGAGAGAATAGCGTGTCCATGCATGCGATGTAAGTACCAAATATTTTAAAAACGAAGGATTTGCAACCAGCATATTCATGACGCTCACATATTCATGACGCTCGCATATTTCCAATGGAGCGCTTACAAAATTTACGGTTTCAATCGTACAACCAAGCAAGTGTGCAGTCGCATCTTGATAACATTGCGCCTATGAATTCTCGTCCCCAACAAAGGATGAGAATATCGAAGGAGGGAGTGACAGATGGAGCTCAATTAACAGCACCCGCGAGGGAATGGAAGAAGGTCAGGGAATGGAACAAGGTCCAATGGAGGAAATGTTGGATGCCTTTATCGAGCAACAAGAAGTTCTCTTCGAGGAGCATGAACATGAAGATCATCAACCCCACGACATTCTCAACGGTCAAATTATGAACCAGAGGAAGAGGCCATGCGTAAACTTGCACGCCTTCCACTATACAATGGTGCCAAGATATCTGTATTGCGTGCATCTCTTACGATGCTAAATTTATAGTGGATGGTCTAATACAAGTGTCACTGAAGTAAGGGATTTTTGGAGATTACACCTAATGTTGAAATGATAAATTTTTAACTTGTATTTGACTAAATCTTAATAGTAACGATCAGATATTGCCATACTTGCAGGCTTTTGAAAGACCAGATATTGCCATAGGGCAATGAGATGCCTCCATCTCGTGCAAATGCCAAGAAGTTATTGAAATCCATAGGCATGGATTACAATAATATTCATGCTTGTCGCAATGATTGTTGCCTCTTCCGCCATGAATATGAGTATTTGCAAGAATGTCCCCATTGTGGCTCTAACAGATATAGATAAGATGTTCAGGGGGAAGCTGTCCCGGTAAAGGTTCTTAGGCACTTTCCAATCATCCCAAGAATAAAAAGCATGTTCAGGTGCAAATCTATAGCAAGCTTGATGACATGGCATGCCACAACTCGATCCACAGATGAAGTGCCCTAGCAATGGATGGTGTAAACCCTTTTGGTTTAAGGAGCTCTTCATGGAGCACATGGCCTGTTTGCCTTGTGAATTATAATCTTCCGCCATGGTTAGCAATAAAGAAAGGTCAGTTGTTGCTCTCATTAATAGTTCCAGGAAAGTACAAGGTGAAGAACATGGATGTATATTTGGCACCACTTATTGATGAGTTACGCACCTTGTGGAACGGAATTGAAGTGAAGGACATGTCAAAGCAGCAGAGTGGCCAAAGACTTGCAACTGTGCAAGGTATTCTCATGTGGACAATGCATGATTGGCCTGGCTATGGAGAATGCTCAGGTTTGTCTATATCGGGTTATAATGCATGTCCTCTATGTGGTCCTTGACTTGATTCAAAATACTCAAAAGCATTACGAAAGAATGTCTACCAAGGACATGTTAGGTATCTTCCAGAAAATCATGAATTGCGGGATGGTAATCTAGGAAGACCTCCTCCAAGTGCACTGAAGGCAAGCGATTGGAAGATCAAATGGGAGGAATGTGGCAACTTGGCATGTCCTGGGATGAAGAGGCTCTCTATCTTTCACCAACTCCCCTATTGGGGTGATCTCCTTATAAACCATTTGCTTGACCCGATGCATATTTTCAAGAATGTAGCTGACATTCTGTGGAAGACCATGACAGGAAAAAAGGAGACTAAAGGCCAAAGGGACGACTTAGAAGAGATAGGTTGCATGCAAGAGTTGTGGGCTCGCACTAGACCCAATGGAAAGGTGCTACTTCCAAGAGCCCCATGGGTTTTTAGTAAGATGGAAGAACAACAAGTGAAGAGGACAATTTCAGAGTTTCGGACTCCTACAGGTTGTATGCATTGCTTGAAAAGTGCATTTACAAAGGATGATGATCTTAGTGGCCTCAAGAGTCATGATTGGCACAAGTTTCTACAATTTGTGCTCCCCATAGCAATAAAGGATTGCCTCACTGAAGACATTAGAGCTACTATCTATAAGATTAGCACATTGGTGCGTTGGATTTCTTCAAAAGAGATAAAGAGAGACACTTTGGAGACAGCGCGTTTAAACTCCATAGAGACACTCTGCATGGTAGAGAAGTTTTTCCCTACGAGTTTATTAACAATCCAGATGCATCTGCTAGTTCATGTTGTAGATGAGGTTGCAGTTGCTGGAACAGTCCATTCAAGATGGATGTTCTTTTTGGAGAGGTTTATGAAGACATTAAAGGGATTTGTTCGCCAAATGGCTCGCCCGGAGGGAAGTATGTCAGAAGGGTGGCTGATACAAGAGTCCCTTGTTTACATCACTGAATATTTTTTTCTTCAGATCCAGAGATACCTCGACTATGGTCTCAAGAGTCTAACAGGCGAGTCATTGGTGAGGAACCTCAAGGCCAAGGCATTAAGAGAAAGATGGATAACAATTTGAGGGAAAAAATCAACAAATTTTGCATCTTGAACTCTCATGTAATGGAGAAGTGGATTGAGACATATGAAGCTCTCAAGCGACAGCAAATACAAGATCATTTAAGTTTCAGAAGGAATCGCACTACAAGAAATCTCCCATATCCAGAAGGTCTGCAAGATCTTCCAGACTTTCCCACAGGTAGATGGCTAGAAGCTTTAATTTTAGAAGCCAAACGTGCTGGTTTAACTATAACAGAGGAGGAGGAGGAGCTTACAAAAGGATGCGATTGGCATGTAAGCATGTCTCTCTTTTTTTTCTCTACATGTCTCAGTTTTTGTTTGTCCATCAACAATCTTTATGTGCTATTTGTAGTATCACAAATATGGGGCGTTTTGGTCACATGGACGTCATTTTCGAGTAGAACGAATAGACCAAAGAAGAGCAACCTTTGATTGTGGTGTCACAGCACAGTTTGTTCAAGAAAGTCGTGCAAGTGCAAGTGATGATAACACAATTAGTGGAATGCTTGATTACTTTGAAACCATTCAAGACATATTAAAGGTTGGCTTTAGAAGTTTTGAGTTGTTTATCTTTGATGTGAAGTGGTTCTGTGAGATCCCTGTTCCCACCGCGCAACAGAATCGAGGTACTAGCAGTGGAAGTAGAACTTCTTGCATGGGGTAGAGTCCCACACTCGGGGCCTCGTCCACGGATATCCGGACAAGAGACTAATCCGTCGGTTTTTCCAAAACCAAACCCGGAAAAACTTCCTTTATCCGGAAAGCACGGACGATTCCACCAGGATAACTTTTTACTCTAACGTAGTCAAGACCATTACTGATCAGACTGATCCGACTGCACCTATAAAGGTACTCGGTCAGATCAAGGAAGAAACTTGCACTTGGATCATTGGGATCAACGCTTTTTTCCCCATCAAGAGGCACAGCCGTTGATTCCTATCCATAGAACAATTACTATCTGGGATTTACTTCATCTATCGTAATAACAGAAATTGAGTCTTGATTTACGGATCCATCAGTCCAGCCTAACCCCATCTAGTCCCATGGGTTAGTCAACCGCCCAACCACTGTAGTGATGGGATCCAATTAGGAATTTGGTTAGGTTTTGTCTCGGGTACCAGGGAAAAGAGTTCCCAGGCCCCCTAGCCAGAAGTTCATGAAAACATAAAACTAGTCACACCACTTACACACCCAATATGAAATTGCCTTTTTCTCAACATCAGCTAACTTTAAAACAATCCTTTAATGAAACCATTATGTCACTGATGACAATCCTTAAAGTCTGTTGAATCCTTATTTCCAGCATTCATTCATTGGTATACTTATGGCATCATTGGCAACCAGAACGCTCACCACCTGTTCACTCAGGGGCCTTTTCCATAGTTCCTAGCTCATAGTAACCGGCAATACATTCATATAACAGAATGGAATCTCCGTGGAAGATCAGCAAGATCAATCCACAGATCCATATAAAAGAGCCATGGACTCACCCGTTGAGGACCAGCAAGGTCAATCAACCAGATCCATGCCCGGTTTCAGAAAACAACTCTTATTCCTTGCTCCAATATCTCACATCTCCATGTATACATCCACATCTACATTCTCATTCACATCCATACATCTACATCTACATGCATACATCCACATTTCCATGTATACATCCACATCTACATTCTCATTCACATCCATACATCTATATCTACATGCATACATCCACATTTCACATTCATACATCCACACTCCCATTTTCACATCCACATATCCACATACATACATCCATTTCCACATTCCTATTCATATAACCCCATACGCCTTCACATCTATTCTTTTACATCGCATCCATTCTCGCCCTATCACAACCATATACATCTTATCCCATCACATACACTTCTTACCTCATCCCATACACATCTTATCACATCTTAACTCATCTTATCACATCCTAACTCATCTTATATGCATCTTATCCCACCCTAATATCTATTTATAGAATACAAGAGAATTCTTATATTTGATATAAGATTTCTTTATGCATCTATTTATGCATAAATTCCAATTTAAGGAGACTAACACTTTCGAAATAAGAATCAATCTTTTATGCATCTTCCTATGCATAAATTCATTTTAAATGAGAATGACGCTTTTGGATTAAAATAAATTCTTTATGCATCTTTCCATGCATAAATCCAATTTAGTAGGAAATTCACTTTTAGAATAAAAGAATTTCTCTTATGCATCTAATTTATGCATAAAATCCATTTATGAGAAAAATATCTTTTATGCATCCATTTGTGCATAAAAATAAAAAATGATAAAAGTAACACTTTTATAATTAAAATAATAATCTTTTATGCATACCTCTATGCATGAAATTCAAATATGATAAAAGTAACACTTTTACAAAATAATAATCTTTTATGCATACCTCTATGCATGAAATCCAAATATGATAAAAGTAACGCTTTTACATTAAAATAATAATCTTTTATGCATACCTCTATGCATGAAATCCAAATATGATAAAAGTAACACTTTTATATTAAAATAATAATCTTTTATGCATACCTCTATGCATGAAATCCAAATATGATAAAAGTAACACTTTTATATTAAAATAATAATCTTTTATGCATACCTCTATGCATGAAATCCAAATATGATAAAAGTAACACTTTTACAATAAAATAATCATCAATTATGCATAACATAAAAATCAATTTCTCCATGATTACAGTAAAATTCTTTCAATTAATCTAGGATGATAATTCCTAGAATATGGTAGGAAGTCCTCTTTTCATGCTTTGAATGAAATTATTTTATGTGTAATTTTTATAAAAATTTTGCCATAGCTCCGCTACTATGACTGATAAATCTCAATTTATTTTGAAGGATAAAGCTTATCATTAAGGGAATGATTAGATTGATCCCTAATTGGATCATTAACCCAATAATGGATTGAATCATCAATATTCATGAAATACATAAACTAAAAGCATAGAAAAAAAACCATTAATTTGGCCTCAAGCATAGATTCATCAATATTCATGAAATACATAAACTAAAAGCATAGAAAAAAAACCATTAATTTGGCCTCAAGCAGCATAGATTAATCTTGGATTAAGGAAAAGCTTTATGAAAAGCTTCATTTGGATTGAGAATGGGTCATGAGTATGACCATTTCTTGAGTGAGAGAGAAATTACATAAAAATTATTAGAATTAAGCATAAATAGAAATTTATGTAATTCTTTACTATCATTAATCAATTAACTTCAATAGCATTCATCAAATTATGTAATTCTTCACTACCATTCATCAATTAACTTCAATAGCATTAAAAAACCATCCCAATTAAGCTTCTCAAGCTTGAGAGGGGTTGAGAAGAGAGAAACATTGAGAAATTATAGAAAAGAATCAAAATTCGCCATTTACCTTACAAATTGCTTGATTCTTTGTTCACGGTAGAGGCCCCCAACCAATCAGTTGGTTTAGTATGTTGATGGAGCCACCAATGGGGATTGAAGAAAGAGGGAAGCTCCAATTTCTCCAATTTGGAGAGAATTTTAGAGAATAGTAGAAATTAGCATTATTTCAGCATAACTCTAGTATAGTAAAATTCTCCTATTTTTTTCAAAGGATTCATGTTCTATTTATAGGAGAGGGAAGCTCTAACCAAAGCTAACTGATTTCTAGAATTTTCTAGATTTCAGTTTGGTTGAATTTGGACCTAGTTTGGTTATTTTTTGATTCAGTTTGGTTCCATTTTGATTTGGTTTGGTTCAAGAGAGAGGAGAGATAAAAATATCACATTATTTTTGAGTTTAAAACTCATTCAAGCATGTGAAGTATGCACCTCATTAAAGGGACTCCCCTTCCTTACATATGTGTCAAAATGGAATCATTATACCCAAAATATCTCATATTTTTGATATTACTCATAGTTTCTTACTAATTTAAACCTTGTACATAGTCAACTCTTCATCTTATGTGAGCATTTACTCATTTTTGGGTATCTTCTTTTACAAATTGGATTTATCTCCTTCCCACACATGGATTGATCCTATTGGCCCACAAGAACCTTAATTGGACCATAATCCAAAAATTTCTGAAAATCTAGACCCTTAGGCTAAGGTCCTTTATACCCATTTCCAATTAATTCCAATTGCACATTGGAAAGTTCTTTTTGAATTTCTGTTTCAAGGGAATTCATTTTAATATTATGAGAAAATTTTCTATCTAAAAATATTCAAAATCTGAATATTCTCTCTCTATGTCAAAACAGGCAGAGACAAGATCTTTTATATTTGTGAAGAGGGGATTGATTACATGGGAAGATGCTAGACATCTTGAGAGGCTGGGGAGGAATCATACATTCTCTCCCACTTGAAAAACGAGAGATGTCCTCATCTCGCAAACTAGGGGTAATTTCGTAAGATGCACGAATATGAGACTAAGAGAAAATTTAATTAAGATTAACCCCCAAGAAAAGTCTCAAAGAGAGAAAGACACAAGACAAGAACAAAGATTTTAACTTTATTCACTCTTGGATCATATACAGCAAGATAGAAGAACTTTTTTACAATTCCATAAGCCCGTCCATCATATGGTCACAAAAGCAGCACTCACAAGCTGCACATGTATAAGATAACTCATCTATGGGAATAATTCGACTGGTTATTGCAGCACCTACCTCAGTGGTATGAGGTGATCTAACAAAAGGACCTCTAAGAGGCAAGCCAAAAATGGGATAAAGGCATATCTTCTGGTGAGGAAGAAAGCACACTAGTAAGAAGACCCGCTCAGAAAATCCACCATGCCTTGATCTCATCACGCAGTAGTATCGGGGACCCAAACCCAAAGCTTCAATAACCATAGCCAAGCGGACATTGTTACGGAAGTGCTGTCGCCCCCACGGTGTTACCCTAGTTATATCTCGACAGGTCCACCATTTGGTCTGAGCTACAGAAGTTCCCAAGTGAGGGAAAAGTGAGCGCTCATACAGTTCTATAAAATCCTTCTTCACAGACTCACTTGCGTCTTGAAGGTGAGAATTCATCATGGATAAAACCAAGTCTTGTTGCCAAGCCATAAGAGAGATTAAGAAAGAAAGAAGATCGATGGAAGTAAGATTACTGCGAGTGACAAGTAAGAGTTACGACTTATATAAAAAAAAGAACTAGCGTAACCTAGAAGCCAACGGGGTATCTTGCCACTGAAGTTTTTCCGCCTTTCGATGAATTGGGTTTGGCACATTTTTCTTTAGAAGGTTTACATGAAATACATTATGAACTTTGAGATGATGAGGTAGAAAAAGCTCGTAGGCTAAGTCACCTACTTTCTTTGAAATCAGATATGGCCCACAATATATGTGGCTAACTTCGTATACTTCCCAAGAGATAAAAAACTTCTTTTGGGCCGTACTTGAATGAAGACCATATTTGCTTCTTTGAATTCTCTGACTGTCCTCTTCTTATCTGCATACTACTGCTTCTGTCGATCCTGGGCAGTCTTTTAACTGAGGACCAAATCCTTGTCATCCAAAACACCGGTTCACACTTCTGAACTCATCGTTCTGAATCCTTAAAATAGGCGGGGCTCCTGAGAAAGTATTCTGGGGAAAGGTCTTCCTTCTTAAACAGAATCCTCTTTTATTTTAGAGCGGAAAAATATAAGATCAGAAAGGGAGGTTCTTACTCCTGTATACCTCGAAGGCTGGGGGAGGAATCTTACAGGTTCAAGGTAATCACAAATGGGCCACATACAACTGTACGTAGAGACAAGAGTGGCCTCATCCAAGTGGACTCCACAAAGGTATGGACCGATCAGCAAGATACTTTTGTGCGTCCAGAGCATTGTGAGCAGGTTGTCTTTAAAGCGGATCCAAAAGATCCACGCTGGCTATTTGTGGTTTAAGTAAACTTACATAGAAATATTAGAAATTTTATTTACTAAGTTACAAAGGATAGCAACTTACTTACAAGTGTTGAACAGCTTTGCTACAAAATACATCATTAAAAGGTCACAAATATCGCAAGTATATGTGATGTTTCAATTATGAAAAATAGAGGGACTTACTTGGGAGTGTTGGAATCATTATGAAAAAGACGAATATTATTGCTCATGCTATATGGTACCAAACAATTTAAAAGTAGTTCCAAGATTCATATATCTTGAATTAATTATTACCAATTTTAAGCACATAATGCAATTAATGAATGGGTTGAATACGTACTCATATGATGTTGGGGAAGCACATCTACATGGTAAAGTGTTGATAAACAAATGTAGATATGAATTGTTGTAGATATCTTAGTTTTCACCCACAATTCGTAAGAAGTCGGAAGTTCGTAGAAAGCTTTGATTTACTCTGGCTTGCAAATTTTGAAAGACCATTGCCTGACGGGTTCTCCGCAAAATATTTGGAGAACAGTTTATTGTCCAGCTTTGGTAGTGTCCACTGCAATTGGCTTGAATTTGCTATCTCCACCTCCTCATCGGTCAAGAGTTTATAGTTACTCCTTTCCATAATTTTGAAAAGATGATGAAGAAACTGCTGCTCCAAGATATCCACCCTTGCTGCAGATAGACCCTGCTGTTCCAACTTCTTGGTACTATGTACAGGATCAAACAAAGAATATAATTGCATGGGCTCTTCAAAATCTGCATGATACCAGGCCCAGATTGTGGAATCGATTCGCTTGCATAGCATTAAAAATTCTTCTCTGTCAAGAAGATCGGCTAGTCCCATGACCAATCGTGGCTTCATGGTCATCATCACAGATTCTCGCTCGATTCTTGTGATTTCTTGCTTCTTTCTTTTCCGCTGTCTAGCCATTATTATGGTTCAATATGCCACCTTACTTTAAAGATACAAACACGAATCCCTAGGTTTTTGGGTTACAACGTACTTATTTTCCCAATTGAGCTGTGAGGCGAGACTCGAGATCGTTTCTGCACGGGCTGTTACCTGTTGCTCGCACACACTATGGCGCCAAGCCTGCTGGAGTGGATGGTAGGGAGGCGCAGCAAGCAATATATATATATATATATATATATATATAAACTATGCTTTAATTAACCTTTTTACTAAGGGCCCCAATTTAATTAACCTTTTTACCTAGGGCCCCAACCCAACGAACTGCACATGGTCCTGCGGCGCACATAAAAATTCAACGAAATCCCAGCACGGATTTTGAAGAGAGAGAGAGTTTTAAAAAATCAATTTCGGTCTGCGCGTGACGGAGAATGGGTTGAGAGAAATATATATATATATATATATATAATTTCTAGTTTGCCCACAAGCTTTTGTAAAAGAGATTTGCGCCCAGGCTCCAGCCCATTACTGTGGAAGATATAAAAAAGAAAAACGAAAAGATAAATGGGGAGGAGAAAATAAATTTGTGTAGCCCTCGTCCATCCATGATAGAATTCTTGAAATTCTTGTCGTTTTGCAGCAGTTTAGCAATCTGACTATGGCTCTACATGCTCCTCTCCTTGCTGATTCAATCCGTACGGACGGATTATGAAGCAGATTAGTGAAATTAAAGGTGGTTTTATGGTTTTGCAAACCCACTAATGGTTTTGGGCAAGAGATTAATGAGAATTTCTTATCCAATAGTTAACAACAAGCCTTCTTTCAACCATACATAAACATAAATCCATAAAAGTTAACCTGTTCTTCTTCAATTTAAATTTATGTACCTTTGTCTCTTCCACAAGTCTTTGACCGCCTTCAAGAAGATTAAATTAAACCAAAGCTCTAATACCAGTGTCACTTGACCCTTTTGTACTTCTTGAAGAAAATAATTAAAACTCATAAAATACATCAAAAAATAAAACAAAGACTTGAATTAAATTGAAATCAAATAACATAGCATAACACAAAGCAAAGAAAATAGAATAACATCACCATCAAGACAAGATTGGCCCCCTCCCATGTCATGTAGCTCCCCTTCCATGACATGAGTATTTAGAGAATTTTTATTCATAAAAATAGCCCAAGGAGCTAAGAATAGATGTGCGTATAAATTGGGCTTTCTTTTCCCACTTTTGGGGTATAGCTTTACATATTTTTAATCACATCAAAATCCCTAAGGTTTGTACATATAAAAACCTTGCCCAAATATAATTGTTATTGGGCCTTGTTACATAAAATAACTTTGTGCACATTTGCATATATATTAATCTTGTGCTCACTTGCACATTCCAGTAAGCTAAATCCTACACAAATTAAATTAAACATATTTTCTCTACGATTATTAATTCATCAAAAATATGATAAAATATAGTTGTAACATATATAAAAAGATTTTAGTTACAATTATATTAAACACCACATATTTATATTTACATTTATTTATGTATGCATGCATGTATATATATAATTAGTTTTTTAGAAAAGATTTTTGTTAAAAGCATATATTTGTTTTAAATATGAATAATTACTTACATTTTGAGTTAAAGAGGGAGTTAGAGAAAGAGAGAAGGGAGAGAATTATTTTTTAAATGGTATTTTGTTCTATTTTAAATAGGAAAAATGAGCCTTTTTTCAATGGGGAAAAAAGAGAGGAGAAGGAAGAGAGAAAAAGAGGGAAGAGAGAGAGAGAGAGAGAGAGAGAGAGAGCATACAAAAAGCATCAAACTACTCAATTGAGAGCCCCTATGTAGCCACGATTTTCTTATCTTTGAGTACATGAGGATTTTTTATTACGCTTGGTAAGGAGGAGTGGATGTCCTACTTGCCGGTCATGTGGCTCAAAGCAAGGCCATATAATTGTCTAAACTGAAGCAAAAATCCTGAGAAGAAATCCAAGCATGCAACAAACTACCTAGAGCATGTAAGCTACAGAAAGCATGTATAGGAATTCTTGTCCATTTGCTTAAAAGTGTGAAAGAACAATGTTTCCAACATATCCTGGGCTCCTATGCAAAACCAAGTCCTCCTTGGATCAATTTACAAGAAGACCATGCTTCTTTGCAAGAATCCATTACAAAAAAAAAGGAGAAAAAAATGGCGATGCATGTAAATATGCTCACAAAAACATTTTTAAGTCTAGTAATAATCTATCTATAGACAAAGTGTGTGTGAAATGCAAAAAGATCCCATGACTATGGAGCTTTCTCTTACGTCATGGGAGAGTCCCCACATGGATGATGAACTCAAGAGGAGGTTCAATCTCTGTAGTTGTCATTAAGAGGTCCTTGGTCTTCAATGTATGGCGAAGTGTTAACCACATTTGGTTCACATTACTTTCAAACGTGTGATCACTTCTATAACACCATTTGTAAGTGCACCATGCACTTAATGATTATTGATTGTGGGATCTAGTTGAGCCTACGACATGTGCATTTTTGGCTACAATGGAATTTGTATATACAAAGTATAGGCATAAGCTTAACTAGCTTTTGGGCTCCCATACATATATGGGCAGTCGTGCACTTGTAAATATGAGGCCATGTATATAAGACATTTTCAATAATGAGAAAAGGGACTATCCCATTAATCACAATTGAGATTGAGTTTTCTAAATTGTAGGTCTTGTGTTTGATAATGCTTCCCTCTTATTGATGCATGCTTATGGGATGGTTGAGTGTTTACATTAGGTTTACTTGTGTATTCTCTCTCTCTCTCTCTTATTGATGCATGCTGACGAAGACTCTAGCTACACATGTGGCAGAGCTAAGATCGGCATGATAAAGGCCTCAATGGGGTAGACTGGCATGGATCTGTGGGAGTCATACCTTAGCTTGGGGGTGGTTTGAAACGTAGAACTTATAGTTGGGAGGTGAGCTAGCTTGACCCCTCTTAGGGGGTTTGTAATAATCACTTGTGTTTTGTGTTTGGGAGATCCATGTACCATATACATGATTAATTACCCAAAAGTGGAGTGGTTAATCTTAACCACTCAGGGGCTTAGCACTGTAATTTCTCAGCCATTCATCCGATTTCCCCTCCCAAAATATTAACCTTAGGTAGTTTTATCAGTAATGGGAAACGTCCTTCCCAATAATTAAACCCCCAAATTGATTTTCTAACCATTGTGCATAAATTCAATTATGAAAGCACCTTGCAAGGCATAATAGTTAATAATTTTTTACCCATTGATTGGTTTTTTCATTCAAGATTAATCTAGGGCTTAAACTTTTATGACATCATCAATTAATGTCTAAAGGCTTTATAAAAAAATTTAAACAACCTTAGATGTGTTAGATTAGATTTCTATATCCATCAAAATTGTTTGGGAGCTTTAATAATATGTGTAGGTTTAGATTGAATAGAATTTGATCATGCTATATTTTCTTCTTACATGGCCACCCCCTTAGCATAGCTTGTGCCATTCTCAAAATACATAGTAGAGGAACATAAATAGATGGAATTGGGTAGTCCACCATCATATGTGGATTATCTAGGCCTGTAATTTCACTAGTTACATAGAGGTGCTCCTTAAGCTTCCCTATGCTATAGGGTTTAGGGATACTCCCTTAATCGACCACCATATGTGGATTATCTAGGCCTATAATTTCACTAGTTACATAGAGGTGCTCCTTAAGCTCCCCCTATGCTATAGGGTTTAGAGGTACTCCTTAGTTCACCATCATATATGTGGATTATCTAGGCATGTAATTTCACTAGCTACATAGAGGTGCTCCTTAAGCTCCCCCTATGCTATAGGGTTTAGAGGTACTCCTTAGTTCACCATCATATATGTGGATTATCTAGGCATGTAATTTCACTAGCTACATAGAGGTACTCATTAAGCTCCCTTTATTAATGCTATAGGAGTTATTAGATCTTGTGGCCTAGTTAGAGGTATTTTGGATGGTACCCTAGCATATGAAGTAGCTCTTGAGGTTGTAATTGTGTATAGTAGTTTTGGCAAAGGATTTGGTAGGATAGGAACCAAAGTGAGCTTAAATAATTATTAGAAGTCCACAAGATTATACTACATGACCAGATGTTTCTATTCCATTTTCAAATCTCTTGATTAAGGTTGTGACATTCTCTCTACTAGGTTAGTGGAGGTGGACATTGTTAAGGCTCACCCTAACCCTCCTTGAAACACATCCAAAAAGAGATTACCTCTGGTTAACCGCAACTGTCGTGAGTGAGGATCTTTCCAATGGTCGAGCTCGTAACCCTCAAGGTCTCCAAGCTCTACAACTCCTTGAGAAGCAATTCCACCGCGTCTCTCGCGATCGTTGTCACACCGCCGTGTTGCACTACGGGTCCTCGTCCCTCCTCTCACCTCACTTCACTCACACACTCACTAGTATGCATTAGGGAGAGAGATTAGCAAGAGCAAGACTAAATTGCACAATGGGAGAGTATGTTGTATTATGAGAGAAATTCACTTATATACATGGCCATAAGTGTTCACACTCACTTAAACTATGGCCGACCGGGCACTTTAGGCTCATAAGAGGCCTAATGCTATTACAACGGCTACTCTCATAATATATCCATGAATACATCACTTAGGACTTCATCCTAACTTGCTACCACATGCTCTTGAAGCGGGAATTGCCATAAATACTCTGTCACACCATACGGGCGCCCGTCCAAGTTGTAGCTTTGGACACTATTGCTTGATATCTTGAATGTATGACCCTTTGGTGTATCTACCGTGACTCCTTGATGTAAGATAATGGCAGTAGCTCTTGTTAATCCTAGAATTGGATTAACATTTTTCGCTTCTTGACAATCGCGTCCTCGTGATCGTGTTGAAGACTTTTGTGTGGGGAGAATGAACAAGCTTTGTCGATGGCTTTGATGTTGCATGACGTTGTGTGGATAAAAACAGAGACTGATGATGTGTATATACTGTGCAAAGTACTAAGAGTTTCAGGAAATATGTAATCAGTTTGAGTCAGTTTTGAGTTTTGGGTGAGATTAAATCTGTTGTACAGGAGGAGCAGAGGCATAATCATCAAGCCTTGCATCCTCATGATGTGGTGATCTTGTTGCTTTTGTTGGCAAGTCTTCGGGTGTGTGTGTGTATGTATCAGTGTCTGCAGCATGAGTGCTGATTGTTTACATTTGAGCATGCCCTTTGTAAATATATAGCATGGATGACTTGTGGCGTGTGACCTAAGGCTAATGAGGAGGCAAAAAGGGTGGTGCTAATGGCATGTGAACAAGGGATGGGAAGGCTAAAGTGGCTTGGGGACTTGGCTGAAAGGACTGCGCAGTATGAACAGCCATAAGATAATAAAATCTAATATGAAATTAGAAGCTTCAAGCTTCCATAAAATCAAAATGGCAGGTTTACCTTCACCGCATGCGCCAAAAATCCGAAGAGGCGTGGACATTAGGGATGGAAAGGGAAGCTTGCTGCATTGGGAAGAAGAGATAGAGGAGAGGACGTCGATGGGCTAGCAGGCGGGAAAAAAAAATAAGAAAGGTGATGAAGAGGAGCGTGGAGCTGAAGCAGGCACCTGTCTTTTTGAATTGAGAGACTGTGAAGCTGTGGACGTAGAGGAGAGATTGTGGAGTTGCTACGGTTGCTGTGGAGAGAAGGTGGCAAGCGGAGCCTGCTGAATTCGCTGCTGGAGGCTAAGGGAAGCAACAGAGAGCTGGTCGAAGTACTACATCTCCATTGCAAAGGAAAGAGGCTTTTGAAGTTTCCAGAGCCAAGAACCAGAAGAAGAGAGGCGACCTGCATGGGCTGCACTGGAGATTTTTAGGGACAGAAGAGATATTTTTCTGGAAGCTGAGCCGGGGAGCGTTGGAGACGGGGGAGTTGTTGCTGCTGTGAGCCTGTGTGTTGGGCTAGCTAAATCATGAGAGGTGATCCAAAGAAGGCTTGGGCTGTGTGTTTGGCTTCAGCGAGTTCTCTTTCAAGATTTTGAATGTGTTGGAGCCGGTCTTGTTCTTGCACCTATTGTTGCGAGCTGTAGGCCAGGAAGCGCAGAGGAAGACTATGAGGGGAGGCTATTGTTCTGTGAGAGAGCATCTGTTTCCTTAGAAGCCGACAGCTTGGGGTTGTAAGCACAGATGCTATGGGGCAGCTTCTGTTAAAACATAATAGAAGACATTAGACTTTGTTCGAGATGTGGTGCTGCAGTGCCTTGGTTTTGAAGAGGACGTCTGTGTTATTTTCTTTGAAGTCTACAGTTTGGATATGTGGGAGGATGGTGTGAAGTGACCATTGTTGAAGCTGGAAACAGGAGAGAGGAGGGAGCCGCAGGGCTGAGGTTGAGTTGTGATGATGTTGGGATTTTCTCAAAGGCCGACGGTCTGGTTTTCTTGGAGCTATGTGGTCGTGAGGCGATATGTGTGCAAGCTGAGGGAATAGAAGACAAAGAAAGATGCCTTTTTGGAGAGGTGGTTGTCTGCCAAGATGGCTAAGAAATGCCATGCTGCAAGTTAGGGCCATGGAGCTTTGGGACCTGCTCGTTGCTGCTCTAAAATGGTGGAAGGGTCGGCTGTATGAGGTGTTGATGTTTTTTCTAAGCTTGGAGTCAGTTATATGCAAGTTTTGTGGATTGCTTTGGGGCTGAGTTATAAACTTTGCTGTCCTGAAAATACAGTCTTGTAAACTTGAAGAAAAGCCTTGAGGATAGCCCACCTCAGATATGTACCTTGTCTTGGAGTTTGGTCTGGATATCGAGGAACTGTACTTTGAAGATGCTTCTATGTTTGAGGTTGTTTATTCTGATAGTGATGCAGGGTACTGGTCAGTCATAGTTCATATCACTGAAGGGGAGTGTGCTGATTGTGAATGGGTGTTAGATGAAGATGGTTTTGAGGATATAATGGATGTTCAACTCTGTAAAGACGAAGACTTGTATTGAAATAAAGTTTTGGTCATACTCTTGGGTCTGGTGTTCTGGGTGTGTTTGTATCAGTGTGTGGAAGTGTGACACTCTATAAAGGCATATATAGCTATACCGCTTCCATGTCATCACTTTTTGGTGCCTCCATAGAGGAAGAAATTTCTTTCGGTTTGTGAAAGAAGACAAGGGTTTGTGTGAAGAAAGATTGAAGAGATGACTCAGGACTTTCCAGAATATTGGGGATTACCGCATGAAAGTGCGTTTAAATTTCTGGAAAAGATGGAATTTATAGCTTTGATGAAAGACAGGGCAACCCCGGAGATCCTCTCTGAATTTTGACTTATTGCTGACAGGGTGATGCAAAAGCATGGCTACAGATGTTTGTGACTACACACAGAAATGCTCATCAACAGGACCCTGAGTACCGTGTAGCTAGGGCTGCATTTTTGGCACAGTTTGCCCGTGTAAGAAGTCCGAATGATGTGTGGAAAGAGTTGTGTAAAATTCAGCAGAAGGATGAACAGGATGTGGATCAGTATTTGATTGAGTTTGGTAGACTGTGGAGTCTATGGTGTGAGGCTTTGATTCCTGAAGTACCCCCACAGATGATTAAGAGAGACCGGTTTGTGGTTGGTCTAGAGCCAACCCTTCGTCTGAAGGTGGAGCTGAAGAATCTGGATAGCTTTGAGGAAGCTGTCAGAGTTGCTCGAGAGAAGGAGTGGAAGGTGAAGCCTCTGAGGTAGTTGGGAATACAGGAAGAGCCAAAGAAGTTTGTGAAGATGCCAGAGATTGAGAGTATGCATCCTAAAAGAGAAGCTGCTGTTGTTCCTGAACAGGAGGATACTTTGAAGAGAGACATTCATGATGCAGTGGAACTCATGAAGTCTTTAAGTTTGAATTGGATGGAAGCAGGTGGAAGGGGAAGAAGCCGAGGTGCTCCAAATAATAGGAGAGATATTGTGCCAACAGGTGAAGGAAATATGGGAGGATCAGGGAGAGAACGAGGCTATTATTTAAGCAATGTCAAATGCTGGAATTGCGGGGAGCGGGGACATATCAGCCCTCAATGTGATAAACCACCCAGGGCAGGTGGTGGAATGTATCTCGTGATGCAGAGAACTAATGATAGATCAGGAGATCACAGTATTGAGGTGAAAGATCCAAATTAGCCCTCTACCAGTGGAGTTAAATGGGAAGATAAAGGAAAGGGACCGGCTCTTAGCTTGATAGGAGTGGAGACTATTCCAAAGATCATGCCTGTGGCCAAGAGGACAAGAAGTACAATGGCGGAAGCTGAACCATCATCTAAGAAAGGAAAACATGTTCAATTTGATAGCCCTCAACCAGAGAAGAAGAAAAGGAAGCCAAGAAGACGCTATAAAACTTCAGATTTGCGTATCGGTCAAGGTCAGGAAGAAGATACCCTGATGGGAGATTTAAAAGAAAGGGCAGCCAATATAACTTTTGCCCAATTGCTTGGATTGTGTCCGAAGCTTAAGAGAGAGTGGAAGAGGTTGGCAAATCCGAGGAAAGCAAACGAGCAGGAGCCCACGCAAGGTGAAATGGAGTTGATGTCTGTGGAAGATCTTCCTGATATCTGTCCGTCGGTTGATGCTTGGTGTGGAGGTGTGAGTGTTGGAGAGGCATATGTGGATGGCGGTGCACAAATCAGCGTAATGACTCAGTCCTACATGGAGAGACTGGGGTTAAAGCTGAATGCTAATTCAGATTTTAGACTTTGATTGGCGAATCATGCAAAAGTGAAGTGTCTGGGTATATGTACAGGAGTACCAGTGACTGCTTTTGGTGTGATTTGCAGCATAAATTGCCATATTATGCCGGCTGGTTCGGGAGCTTATCCGTTGATTTTAGGTAGACCTTGGCTCAGACAGGTGGGTGCCATCCAAAATTGGAGGAGGGGTACTATAACTGTACATAATAAGAGAGGAAGAGCCAGGAAGTTCAATATGAGTAGCAAGCTGGAAATGAAGAGTGAGCCTGAAGAAACAAGTGTTGATGAATATACAGATAGTGAAATTGAGGAAGAAAGTTCTACTTCTGATGATGAAGGTCAGGTATCATTTTTAGTGAAAGAAGAAGATGAGTATATAATGCAAGCTGAAGAGATGTCAAAGGAGGAAGAAGAGAGCAAACTTGAAGATATGGACAGTCTGATGCAGCCTCCATCACCCAGTGCTGCAGAGAAAGAGAAGCTGTTACAAGGTATGCTGAATCCCAGATTGCAGCCAACGGAAAAAGAGGAGTATATGAAGGTAATACATAAATTTCCAGATTTGTTTATTACCTCATATGAAGAAATCCGAGGATTCAAATGTGAACCAATGCCTATAGTATTGAAAGAGGGTGTGAAGCCAGTGTTTCAGAAGCTGAGAAGAATAAATAGAGAGCTATTGCCTGTGTTGAGAGAGGAGTTGAGTAAGTTATTAAGGGCAGGATTAATTTATCCAGTAGATCACTCAGATTGGGCAAATCCAGTGGTCATTACTCCAAAGCATACAGGTGGGTGGAGAGTCTGTATTGATTACAAGCCTCTAAATGTTGCAACAAGAAGCAATCACTATCCTCTGCCATTCATTGATGACTTTTTAGACAGGGTGGCTGGGTACGAGAGATATAGTGTATGCGATGGCTTCTCTGGGTATTTTCAGATTTCAATTGCTGAGAAAGACCAAGCTAAAACCACTATCATTACACTGTGGGGTTGTTATTGTTATTGAGTAGTACCATTTGGTTTGAAAAATGCACCCTCATGGTATCAGAGGAATACTGATAGAGTACTTACACCTCTTACTGATGATTTTGTGAGAGCTTTTTTGGATGATATATGTGTATATAGTTCTCAAAAGGAGCATGGCGATAAATTGGAGCAAGTATTTTCTAAAATGGATAATGCAGGTGGACAGTTGAATCCTAAATTGGAGCAAGTATTTTCTAAAATGGATAATGCAGGTGGACAGTTGAATCCTAAAAAATGTCATTTAGGATGTTCAAAAGTGAAGCTGTTGGGCCATATGATATCTCAAAATGGAATTGAACCTGATCCAGAGAAAATAAAAGCTCTTATCTTATTATCTGCACCATCAACATCCAGGCAGCTCTGCTGACTTGTGTCCAGAAGGTAAAGTATATGGCGAGATTTATTCATTTAGTATCTCAATTGC
The DNA here is from genome assembly GCF_041138505.1 of Cibotium barometz. Taxonomy (NCBI): domain Eukaryota; kingdom Viridiplantae; phylum Streptophyta; class Polypodiopsida; order Cyatheales; family Cibotiaceae; genus Cibotium; species Cibotium barometz. Next base: position 447,951 of record NC_141085.1, read on the forward strand.
TTTATCCTCAACAGGCCATGAAGAAAGAACCATTGCAATGGAATGAAGAATGCGAGAAAGTTTTTGAGAAAGTGAAGGAGGTATTGGGAGGTATTTCCAGTGTAAAAGCCCCAGATTTCTCCCAGGTCTTTTATGTGAATCCATCTTTTCGTCTGGATGTGGTTGGAGCAATTTTAATGCAGAGAGGAGATGAGTCCAGATACATGAAACCTGTATATTATGCAAGTAGAGTGAAGACGGAAGCAGGACGTCTGTGTTATTTTCTTTGAAGTCTACAGTTTGGATATGTGGGAGGATGTTGTGAAGTGACCATTGTTGAAGCTGGAAACAGGAGAGAGGAGGGAGCCACAGGGCTGAGGTTGAGTTGTGATGATGTTGGGATTTTCTCAAAGGCCGACAGTCTGGTTTTCTTGGAGCTATGTGGCCGTGAGGCGATATGTGTGCAAGCTGAGGGAATAGAAGATAAAGAAAGATGCCTTTTGGAGAGGTGGTTGTCTACCAAGATGGCTAAGAAATGCCATGCTGCAAGTTAGGGCCGTGGAGCTTTGGGACCTGCTCGTTGCTGCTCTAAAATGGTGGAAGGGTCGGCTGTATGAGGTGTTGATGTTTTTTCTAAGCTTGGAGTCAGTTATATGCAAGTTTTGTGGATTGCTTTGGGGCTGAGTTGTAAACTTTGCTATCCTGAAAATACAGTCTTGTAAACTTGAAGAAAAGCCTTGAGGATAGCCCACCTCAGATATGTACCTTGTCTTGGAGTTTGGTCCGCATATCGAGGAACTGTACTTTGAAGATGCTTCTATGTTTGAGGTTGTTTATTCTGATAGTGATGCAGGGTACTGGTCAGTCATAGTTCATATCACTAAAGGGGAGTGGGCTGATTGTGAATGGGTGTTAGATGAAGATGGTTCTGAGGATGTAATGGATGTTCAACTCTGTAAAGACGAAGACTTGTATTGAAATAAAGTTTTGTTTATATTCTTGGGTCTGGTGTTCTGGGTGTGTTTGTATCAGTATGTGGAAGTGTGACACTCTATAAAGGCATATATAGCTATACCGCTTCCGTGTCATCAACGTTCAATGGTTTTTGTTCCATCCCGGAAGGAATAAGAAAAGCTAATTAATGAATGAAGAGGTTAGTGGTGTATTAGGAATTCCTAACGGGGTGGGAGATTTTTGCAAATGATTGCATTTTTATATTTATGTGAGTTTTTTTTCTCACTTTGTTTTTGGCAATCATCGGCAAGGTTACATGTGATTTTTGTTAGTGTTGGGGACACTAAGAGATGTTAATAATGGGAGAGGAGAGAGTAGGATCCGGGCGGAATGTAGACTTAATCATCAGAATGAGATGGTGATTCTCAGTTCCTCATTTGATTCATTGAAGCGACATTCATCATTTGAAGTATTTGGCTTGTGATGATGTCCTTGTATGGCAGGATTTTTGTCAAATGTTGTTGAGTAGGACATGATCCTGTCTTCTTCTTTCCATGTGCTTTTTATGTTTTTATTTATATTTAAGTGCTCTTAGAAGCAGATTTTCATGAAGTACAAGAATTGAGTCATATAGACTCTTATTGAACTGCTCTGTGTTGAAGTAGTGACTTGTTGTTGAGGATTGAAAGAATTACGTCGACTTGCGAGGCTAATATAGATATCTTCACTAAGGATTGAAGATCATTGATTTGTGAAGATGGTGGCGTCGTTTGGAGAGGTTTGTAATTTGAAGGAAAATTTCAGGCAATGGGTTGTACCATTGACGAGGCTTTCGCCCACCATGGCCCCCCCATCTAGAGATGTACCTGGAAGTTGTCGATGGTGAAGGTTTGGTGCAAATGTTCTCAAGAGCATGAGTATGGATATGTACTCATGGAGCAGCTGCTACATTAATTCATCCAAAAGAATAGTAAGCAATAAGCTTAGCAAATATTTAGTGGCTATTGTTTGATATGGCTTAATCCGTGATGGGGCTTAAATTGTGAAAGTGTAGGTTCTTAAGCCTAGAGATGGAACTCCTTGAATTTGTAAATTTTGACCTCATTTTTTTTCTCCACGTGAACTGCTAAGACGTGAAACACTGAGGTGTGAAAGATCATACGTGAATGTCATGATGTGAAATAGCATACGTGAAAGTCATGACGTGAAAGAGCTGACATGAAAGTCATGATGTGAAATAGTAGACGTGAAAGTCATGACGTGAAAGTGCAAGTCATGACGTGAAAGTGCAGATGTGAAAGTCATGACATGAAAGTCTTGCCGTGATGAAAGAGTAGACGTGAAATAGCAGACGTGAAAGTCATGACGTGAAGATCTAAGATATAAAAGTGCAGACGTGAAAGTCTTGCCGCCGTGAAGGAGCAGACGTGAAGATCTAAGACATGAAAGTATAGACGTGAAAGTCATGACGTGAAAGAAAAGACGTGAAAGTATAGACGTGAAAGAGAAGACGTGAAAGTCATGACGTGAAATAGCAGACGTGAAAGTCATGACATGAATCTACAGAGACTGACCAATTGTGTTTGCACTTACTTAGGAATGGATCATTTATCATTTCCAGAGGGGTGACAAGAGCATTGTTATTTTGTTCTTGATGTGCTCTTAAGTCTCTATATTTAATCTTGAATTTGTTGCTGAAATGATGTTGAGGCAGTAGGGAAGACTGTTGATTGTTTGCTTGAAAGGACAAGCTCTTGTGTTGGTGCGGATGCACGAGAGTAGTTGAGGGAATTGCTTGCTGTTTCTTGGGCCTCCATTTTTGTCGAATTATAGGTGAAGTTGTTGGGGTTGAAGTCGGTGGTGAGGTTTTCTTCACATTGTTCGATTTTGGCAACCATATGATGGAATTACCATCATATGGTTGAAGTCGGTGGTGAGGTTTTCTTCACATTGTTCGATTTTGGCAACCATATGATGGAATTACCATCATGGTATCCTTGTTGTTGAAGTACATGCATAGATACCCATCTTTGATGAACACTGTAATTTGGTTGCCGATGTGCTTGGTGTTGAGGCTTCCTTCTTTGTGCGAGCTTAGGGGACTTTGTGATGCGCTTGGGGACCCAAGCTTTGGTATTTTTTTGGTAGTGCCCTTGTGCTTGTAGCAATGTTTTTGGTACCCACACTTATTGCATTGGTGTTCTTTGAGGAACTCGCATAGGCTTTTGTGTACGGTGTTGTGGAGTACTTTTCTTCTTCCTTGGCTTTTGAGTGCTACGTTGAGGAAGAGGATTTGACTGTCGAGGCACCCAAATTTGATTGGCACCTTCATAGTAGCGTTGAGCTATAAGTAGCTGCTTCTCCACCCACATTTTGATACTATTAAGATATCTTGATTGTGGTTGTCGTGGTGGAGTTTTCTTTTGGGGTGATGTGGAAGGTTTGGGACCCTCCTTGACTTTTGTTGGTGTGCTGAGGCTGCAAGTTTGAGACTCATTGTTGGCATTGTTGATGATGAGGTTAGAGTCTCTTGTGGAGTGGCTGTCGATGTGACGAGGTCTTTGAGCATGTGTTTATCTCCTTTGGTAAGGTTTGTCAATAAAGATGCATAGGAGCCGTGGCCTTTCCTTTGAGTTCCCTGTTAAAGATAGATGGTTGGGCTCTGGGAAATGCTTCAGGAATAGCTGCTGATGATTGTGAGATTTTGGCATCGAACTTCATAGGTGAGGATGGGTTTGATGGAGTAGAGGCTTTATCGGAGTTGGTTGTTGATGCAGATGGTAGGTCATTGTGTAGAGGGGCTTTTGTGGAAGAGGCTTGTATCCTTTTGCGTTCAGCATCATAGATATCCATTAAAGCTGGATCCTCTTCCTCGCAGTATGGTATTGTCAACTTTTTGTCGTTGACCGTCATGATATCCTTTTGCGTTCAGCATCATAGATATCCATTAAAGCTGGATCCTCTTCCTCGCAGTATGGTATTGTCAACTTTTTGTCGTTGACCGTCAGGATGACTCTGTCACTAGCAAAGCACAGTGGTGCTTGGGCACAACATACATTGTATATTCAAAGTACCCCAAACATGGCATGTTCAAGTCTTGTGTAAAGGTAATCCTTTCAGGATGTGCCGTGAGTGTTGGTTAACCTAACAAACCCCATAGTAGCTCGAGGGTCATGAGATTGTGATCTCGTTTTGGATAAAGTTGTGCTTGAGCTGTGGTGATTTCATTTGAAATTTCCAATCTAACAAAAATCCTAGGGATCTTTTCAGTAAGATATGTTTGAAGTTTCGGCTCTTGCACGGTTTTTTCCTCCCGTAAAATAGCAATTGTACATTGCATGCAGGAGTGTTCAAGGTGATTGTTTGCATGGATTCATCTAGTGAATACAATGATTCACTTATCCAAGGTCCACCAATGATGACATCATACTCAAGGGAATCTAGGGTGACATGAAATGTAAATTCCATATTGCCATCGATTGTTCGAATAGTGTATCTAAAGTAACCTGGACCTTCAATGTTTTGTTCATTGGTTCCTTTTGCAACACTATTGCTTGTCAGGATGAGTTTAGGTTGTCCCAATGACACCCAAGTGTCTATTATCATGATGTTATGACTTGCTCAAGGGCTAATCAATACGCGCTTGCGCTGAACATCATTGCCTGTTAGGGAAATCCAACCATACCATGATAGAATCTTCCAAAGGAACCATGGGTGTTTCAGTTAGAGTTTCAGCTTCAAATCTTATGTCTATTTCATATTTCCATTCACTTTCATCCTCCGTTTGGGTCTCATCTTTTTCAAGAGTACCCAATGTGTACAATGACACACTTGGCCCTCTGACAATTCTTAATGAGGGCTGTTTGGAAACTTGCGAATCCTGACATTCCTTGTTTATGTAGTTCGTTATGTCCTTGTATAACTTAGGTTGAGCCATTAAAGGTGCAAGTGTTGATATGATGCTGGCTTTATCATGAGAGAAGAGCACTCCTCCAAACGAGGTTTTGAGAGACTTTTTTAATCTTGTAAGGAAATTATCGAATTCCTTACGTGCTTTCTCAAGCCTATAGTTCGTATAGTCTGTTTCAAATGACTCTTCTGTAGAGAGTATGTCTTTCTCTTGAAAGGGAAAGCGATACTCCTCTAGGTTTTGTATCTTGGTTGCTGTTTTAGGTTTGACATTATGAGGCTCAATCACAATCGGTGACCCTGTAAGACATTCAACCTTGCTAAGCATGCACTCGTGAGCTCGTTTGTTACGTTCTACATATGTCTTGTGATCATTATTATACGTTCGCGGTGGTTGGGTGGGTTCTAGTTTCTTGATTGGTCTATGTGGTGCACTGAGCAAAGAGTAAGAACTTGTCTCATCCTCATTTAGTGATGTACTAGAACTTGTTTCATTTTCTGACTTCCTTGGGTTTGTCAGTTCTTCACTATGTTTACCCATGTGACGGGATCAAATTTTCTTTTGGGTTTTTGTATCCTTTGTCGTACATATGGGTGTTGAGGTTTGTGTGGTGGTATTTAATGTGGATGCTTCTACATCTTGTATAGCTTTGGGCTTTGTCGTATTTATGTCTCCTTTTGGGTTTATGTCCTCTACAGACTCCTTTTCCTTGTCTTTTACTTCGACCTTGGTTTCAATACTTTTTTGTCCTTTGTTTTTCTTGGGTTTAGAAGGTTTTATTTTCTCTTTTGGTTTCTGTTTTAAAGCATGTTCTTCTACCCATGTTGAGGTGTTGTCTTTTACATTCTTTTGGACTGTTTGTCGTGCCTTGGCTTGTAAGCGTGTAAGCACATTCAATGGCACTATGGACAATTTTCCATTTTGTACACTTAAGATGTTAAGAGTTGTATCTATTGTGGCCATGTTAGAGTGCCTAAATGCTCCTTAATGAGCAATCACATTTTTTTTCTACTTTTTATACTTTCCCACAGCTCGTTTTACAGCCTCAAGAGGCTTGGCGTACTCTTCGTTGGATCAAGCGGTTGTCCGTTTGTCCTAATTAGCTTAGGGCGCTATACGCACGTGAACGACCTTATAGATATTTTTTGGAAAAAGCGTATGCTAGGAACTTCCCAAATAGAAGAGGAGGTCCTAAAACCTATTTTCTATCACTGTCTCAAGACGAAGAATTTTTTCGAGAATTTTTTTCCCTGTTTCACAGCACCATTTTGAGGGTCTTTTGGGGGTGTTCCAAAAGGAATTTTGAAAAACTCTATATGAGGGAGTTGTAGTATTTTTGGAGTACTACAACTTTGTTTCCCTGATTTGTTCATGATTTTATCGTCTAGACCTGTAAAAAGTTACCCGAACATGGCTCGTCGTCGTTTTCGCACTGTTTTTTGTGTGTGATTTTTCGTGGTTTTTGGACTGTTTTTGGTCTTGATTTTCGGGTCGAATTTTGAGGCTGCTGGTTGGAGGTCAAAATGATCAATTTTGACTTTGGACGAATAAGTCCAAAGTCGAAGAGCTCGATGTCAGCTTTCCAATGAGCCCTAGAGAGCGCCTTCATCGGTGGATATACGGTTTAAGAGATACGGGCCTCCAAATAGAGGTGGTTTCCAGAGTCTTTTTATTTTTATTTTTTGGGCACCGCGTGAGCTTCTGTTTCACGCTGTGAAACACTTTTCATGCGTGAACCGAACTTCATGTGAAAATTAAATTTTAATAATATTATTATTATTTTTGGCACCACGTGAACTTTTGTTTCACGCCGTGAAACACTTTTCATGCGTGAATCGGACTTCACGTGAATTAAATTTCATTTTTTTTGGTGCTGCCGTGAACTTTTGTTTCATGCCGTGAAACACTTTTCATGCGTGAACTGGACTTCACGTAAATTAAATTTTGATTATTTTTTTGGGTACCGCGTGAACTTCTGTTTCATGCTGTGAAACACTTTTCACGTGTGAACCGGACTTCACGTGAAAATTAAATTTCAATTTTTTTTTGGCGCCGGTGAACTTCTGTTTCACACCGTGAAACACTTTTCATGCATGAACCGAACTTCATGTGAAAATTAAATTTCGATTTTTTTTTTAGTGTCGCGTGAACTTCTATTTCACGCCGTGAAACACTTTTCACGTGTGAACTGGACTTCACGTGAAAATTAAATTTTGATTTTTTTCTACACTGCATAAACTTCTGTTTCACGCGTGAACCAGACTTTACGTGAAAATTATTATTATTATTATTGTGCCGCGTGAACCGGACTTTATGTGAAAATTAAATTTTGATTATTTTTTGTGTCGCGTGAACTTCTATTTCACGTCGTGAAACACTTTTCACGCATGAACTGGACTTCATGTGAAAATTAAATTTTGATTTTTTTTAGTCTAGTGGGAAATACGAATTTTCTTTTTTAGGTGGAATATTTTTTGAATTTAAAATGAAAGGGATATGGGCATTTTAACAAAAAAGGTAAATGGAATCAAAAAAGTCAACCCTAATGACACACCTTACACCCTTCATAAATGACCCCCAAAATGGACAAATTGACAACTCATGAGCCTCTTCTCATTGAATGCTTATTAGCCTTAATGAGTTATGTAAAAAGGTGATCAAAGATTAATACAAGATAAATTGTTTCACTAATCTTTCCCTCTTTTACACTAATCAAGGACTCTAATTAACCACTAATCTCTAATTAATTCACACAATTGAGCACATCATTGGATAGAGCAAGGAAAAACTAATCTTTGTGCATCAACCATTGTGTAAATTAATCTAAATTATGAGATTAATTAAACTCTTAATTATAACTTTCTCTTTAAAGCAAAATTAAGCAAAGAGAGTCAAATTTCTCCAATTGATCAAACAATTGATGTGATTAGGTGTTTTGATGCATCTAGATGCTCTCAAAACACTCAAAAATCATCATTTTGACTACTTATATGATCAACTTAGATCCCAATTAATACATTTTCTAAATTTTTAGCCTCTTTGAATAAGATTAATCACTCTTAATGACAAAAACTAGTCCATTAAGAGAAATTAGTCAAATTCAAGGGTTTTTTTAATGGTTTTAAGAAAATTTTTGAGAGATTAAGCTACTCCTAATGCTTACTAACACTCTAATCCAAACAATTTTAACAAGAAACTCACAATTAAACCAAAATTAATGATCTTAAATCTATGTTTAAACTAAAGAGAGCTAACATTCACTAAGAAATGCATTCTCTTGCATTGTTTGATGCAATGGATGCAAACTAAGCCTAATACAAACTATGTGCAAGCCCTAAGAACATGAAAAACCACAAAAATAACAAATTAATTTAAAAATTAAGCAAAAAGCATTCTTTTCAAGAACAAAAAAAGAGAGCTATTCTACACCAAATCTCACACAAATCACCATCAAATCCACATCTTTTTCATGGAAAACCACTAATTAAGATAATGGGCAATGGGTTATGCATAGATTAGAGAAAATGATGGAAAAAGCCAAGGGATGGCTCCCAAGCAGTGGCGCCAAAAATGTTAAGGCTCACCCTAACCCTCCTTGAAACATATCCAAAAAGAGATTACCTGGTGAACCGCAACTGTTGTGAGTATCTTTCCAATGGCCGAGCTCATAACCCTCAAGGTCTCCAAGCTCTACAACTCCTTGAGAAGCAATTCCACCGCGTCTCCCGTGAGCGTTGTCACACCGCCGCATTGCACTACGGGTCCTCGTCCCTCCTCTCACCTCACTTCACTCACACACACTCACTAGCATGCATTAGGGAGAGAGAATAGCAAGAGGATTAGCAAGAGAAAGACTCAATTGCACAATGGGAGAGTATGTTGTATTATGAGAGAAATTCACTTATATACATGGCCATAAGTGTTCACACACTTAAACTATGGCCGACTGGGCACTTTAGGCTCATAAGAGGCCTAATGCTATTACAATGACTACTCTCATAATATATCCATGAAGTGTATCACTTAGGACTTCATCCTAACTTGCTACCATACACTCTTGAAGGGAGAATTGCCATAAATACTCCGTCACATCATTACGTGGGCACCTGTCCAAGTTGTAGCTTTGGACACTATTGCTTATATCTTGAATGTATGACCCTTTGGTGTATTTACCGTGACTCCTTGATGTAAGATAATGGTGGTAGCTCTTATTAATCCTAGAATTGGATTAACAGACATTATTACTCTAATCAAATTTGAAATTATTACAGGTTGCAAAAGATCTTTTCAAGTTTTTTAGTTACTTCCCTTTGGGAATCTATCATGGCATCCAGGCATGTAATGTAGGTCCTTGTGTCCCTTCAACTGGGCCACCCCAACCATTAGATGAAATATTGGTGTATTCTAAGTTTGGGTCAACCATTGTGTTAGCAACATTAGCAGCTTGCGTACATGTTCTAGTGGGTCCTAGGTGACTAAGTGGAAGTGTTTATTTAAGCATTGTGCCTTCAAGTCTTAGGTGACTAAGTGGAAGTGTTTATTTAAGCATTGTGCCTTCAAGTCTTGAGGTTTGGCTCATATCAAGTTGTTATCCTTGAAGCATCATTTGAGTTGGATCTTCTAAAAAAGAGTTAGTCAACATGTGGAGCTTTCTATCATCCAATATTTTATAAAGGTTTGTTGACCTATGTTCATCAATGTTGTTGGTGATTGAGGGGTGTTATTGTGGGGGATCTAACGATTAATGTGGGGCTCTATCAATTTTCCTCCAACACCACCCCATATATCAGTGCTCACATCTTGGCTCATGACATCACCACTACTATTATAATCCTTACAATATAGGATTTATGTACTTGTACTCATGGGTATCTACCAATGTCCAATGGAATTGAGCCTCTACTAGACTACTATGTAGTTTGGACATTGTTTGCCTCACATTCTAACAAACCACCCACATTAAAGATGCATTAAAAGTGAAATGAAAAATAAAGTGTATATTTTTTGATGCACTTTCCTAAAAAATTAGGTTATTTCTAACAAACCACCTAGACTAAAGGTGCATCAAAAGTGACACTACCCTGTACTTGTATTCATGAGTATCTACCAATGTCCAATGGAATTGAGCCTCTAGTAGCCTACTATGTAGTTTGGACGATGTTTGCCTCAAATTCTAACAAACCACCTAGATTGAAGATGTATTAAAGTGAAACGACAATTGAAGTGAATATTTTTTGATGTGCTTTCCTTAAAGATTGGGTTATTTCTAATAAACCACCTAGACTAAAGGTGCATTAAAAGTGACACCATCCTAATTGCACAAATTTTACTACTATGAGGGGTTTTGTTTTCAAACTTATTGAATTACTACACATAGAAATTTACATTTTGTTGTGTACTTTTTTTAGTTTCTATAGATGGCTATTGGACTCTTTCTATATTGTACCTTTTATATTTATATGTATCATAATCAATGTCTCAATCTAAAGGATTTCCATGTGAAAATGGATTAATTTTAGTAACAGTGATGTGAAAATCAAGTAACTTCTATGTTGTAGAAATAATGTTCTATATAATTTCTACATGTGGCTATTAGATTTCTACACCACGGTTTTTTATTTTTATGAGCGAATCAAAATTAAATCCTTATCTAGCATGTGTTGGTCTATGACTAGACCTCGATGATGGATATTTTTGTGGTGTACAATTAGATTCCTACATGTTGTAATGAGGATTTCTACATATGGAAATCACTTTTTGCAAAATGTACACACATCGCTTTCCTCATTGATTTCCATTTTTCCTTACATGGTATTTACCCTTCATCAACACAAAAACAAATCACGAATTAGTAAATTTCAACTTCCTAAAACCGTGAGTTTCTTCAACTTCAAGCTTTTAGAACTCCAACAATCCAAGATAAGATATAATGTGAGTAAGCCTATAGAGGTGTTTCTTAATAGCCATGCCAAAACTCTTTAACCCTATTAATGTAAGGGCTATCTAGGTACTTACCTCTTAAGCTAATGGCTCAACCTCCTAATGATAAAAGCTACTTGTGCCTCTATTGTCACTCTACTATAGTCCTTGATCCATTGGGTATAGAGTAATGCATGGAGATGCATGGGGATTATGCATAGAGATGAGGTGATGTGGACACTTCCTCCCTCAACACATCATATCCTTGCTCACTTAGGCAATAGAGAATAAACTCTTTCACACAAGTATGCAAGCAATCCTTCTCTCAACTTGCATATTTTGAGAATAAGGATGCACCTATGTCATGCAGTGTTGATTCATGCGTGAATCTTAAGCATGAAGAGATGATGATGCTTCCTATGATTTTAGAAAGAGACATATACTCCTAAGTTGGAAGAGGCAAGTGATTATGACATGGATTATTTTGATGCCTATACCACTTGGAAAGATGATGGATTGGAAATCAATTGCATAAAGGAAGCCATGTCATATGAAAGCTTCTCTTTTGTTGATGTTATGGACTTATGCTCATATTGGTTATGCCTGGGCATAAACTTCTACATAGAGCACTGGGAAGTAGCATCTATGTACTCTTATTCATCGTCGCATGATCATGAACCTTTCTATTTTGAAGATTTGGGTTTGGAGCCACATGGGGATTTCCAAGGATCATTACTCATGAAGGATGCATTTTTCGTGGATATTTGGGATGCCCATATGGAAGTATTTTGTTTTGATGGGCCGAATTTTGATCATACCTGTCATTTGATGGATTATCCACTTGGTGATATGCTTTTTGGGGAGATAATTCCCTAATATGTTTTTGTGGATCATCATGTTGACATGCCTTATGATCCGGAAGGACTCCTATGGATAGATGATGTAGCTTTGAAGCTCACATCGATACTCATGGATTGTACGGTTATGCGTGGGCATGATGTTTTGCATTCGGGGGACCATGATCGTATTCTTCCATGTGATGTTGGTATGGTTATCCACATGAGGCATACTCGCGGGATCCAAGTGGCATTTATGAGATTTTACCATGTCTCATTCCATATGGTCTGAGTACTCTATTGGTTTTCATGATAATGGACATATGGTCCTAGAGAGAGTAGAGTAGAGTAGAGTAGTTTATTATCGTCCAACGGAAGGCCAAATTATGACCCATGGGACCTTTGCAGATATACAATGAGTCTCCTCCCCCATGGTAGGAAAGGGTAGCTACGGTGAAAGAACAATCTATGCAGTGTGGTTCTCCCGAAAGCGTAACATGCGGGTGATGAGAGCCCCTAACTTCGATAGAGGAGTAGTGGTCAGAAACTGGTGAAGTGGCCCCTGTAAAGGGATATCAAAGTCAGCCCGTATGTGTGCATATGCTGGACATGTCATAATCATGTGCTCCTCTGATTCTACATGCTGTAGTCCACACAGCTTGCATAACCTCGTCTCTCGTGCCTGGCACCTGTCTCGATCAATAAAGTGTGTGATCGAGTTCGAAGTCGTGCAATACTCCGTCTAAATACCACTGAGAGCAGGTTGGCTATGTATGGCTGTGTGTGTGTGAGAGAGAGAGAGAGAGAGAGAGAGAGAGAGAGAGAGAGAGAGAGAGAGAGAGAGAGAGAGAGAAGAGAGGAGATAGAGATAGATAGAGAGAGAGAGAGAGAGAGAGAGAGAGAGAAGAGAGGAGATAGAGAGAAAGGGAGGAGATGGGTTGTAGGGGAGGAGCTAGGCTGGGCTGGGCTGGGCTAGGAGGTGGTGGGGAGAGCTAGAGAGAGGGCATTTAAAGTTGAGACAAGCCAAGAAAATCTCCCTCCACCAAGCTCCCTCATTGTGACAACCTCCTTAAAGGGAAAATCTTGAACCTAATTGAACCATGCTTTCAATAAGAGGATTAACCAAGCCATTAGAGACTAGTGAACAAATATACCCATTTTCATGCAAAATATGCTCATGTGCAGAGATCAATACATGAAACACTCAATCATTTAAAGTTCAAAGCTTGAACCTAATTGAACCATGCCATCAATAAGAGGTTAATTAACTAAGCCATTAGAGGCTAATTAGTGATGAGCAAAAATACCCATTTTCATGCAAAATATGACATTTTTGGAAGCTTCCATCATTCACCATTAGAATGAGGATTTGTGTGTGTAGGAGCTTCAAGGAAGTAGAATGGTGCTTTATGCAAGACCTATGCGTGTACACATGTATAAAATCAACCAAACAAGGAGGAAAGAGGAATTTTCAGCATATATTTCAGCCTTGGGGGGAGTATTGCACAAAACAACACCGTCCGTAAAGTGGAAAAGAGTTTCCATTCTTGCATACAAGCTGTCTACAAGCATCCCAATTCATTAATCCATGTGGCCAAGTATCAAACTTGCTCATAGAGGAGGAAAGAACTCCATTATCTTTCACACTTGCTCATAGAGGAGGAAAGAACTCCATTATCTTTCAAACACAAGAGCCATAAATTTTCAGCTTGCATAATAAGCATGCAGTCAACCATATCGGTCCACATAGCACCACAAAAGGGTGTTTCCATGATGCATGGAACTTCTCTTGGTACATGGGAACTATCCAACCATGGTATCATATCAAAATTGCCAAGATAATAAGTGATGAAACCACATGTACCAATCTGTCCACCAAAAATTGCAGCACGCTCTTCTTTGACTTGGGACTTTATAGCAACCTTCAAAAGATCTTCAATGTCCATCTCCATGTAAAGCCAAAATGCGGGAGTGAATGGAAACCCTTTCTTTTCTATTTTGCAATTCAATTCATGTACAAGAGTATACACCAAGGAAGGTATTCCATCCCCTTCTTCTCCCAATTTAAGCTCGACTTTCATACATGGAAGTTCTATCATTTCCATTTGGCATTATAAACAAGAAGATTTCCCATCCTTCCCAAATGAAGAAGAACTATCAAAAGAAGCAACATCCCTTCATGGTAATCTTCTTATACCCTCAAATGTTCCTTGGAACTCTTGATGAAGCCCTTGCATATCTTCATGCATCTTTTGCCACTCCTTGAGCATTCTTGCCTTTGTATTACAGTTGCCTTGTGTCCAAACAAGATTGGTTGTAGAAGCATGAGGGAATGAAAAAGTTGATGAAGTTGAAGAGTGCGAGGTTGAGGGTAAAGGGTATGAAGGAATTGAAGAAGTAGATGGAGAGGATGAAGGGTTGGCCGCTTGTAGGTCCAAACAATAGAGAGAAGGCTCTTCTTCAAAAGCATATTCCTCCTCTTCTTGGCCATTGGTCTCCTCTTTAAAAGCATCCTCTTCTTCTTCATCTTCTTTGCCATTGGTCTCCTCTTCAAAAGCATAACCACTTTGTGAAGAATCCTCATGGACATCATAATGTGCATACTCATAAGCATAAGGATGTACATGTTGCCCATAGTACATGCCTTCACCTTGACAAGAATTCCTCTTCCTATATTGCCCATGTGATGTGGACTTGGGTAGATGTGAATAGATGTGAAGTAGTGTAAATAGATGTGAACATGATGTGATGATATGTGGATGTGATGTGGATCTGAATGAATATAGATGGATGTGATGTGATATGAATGGATGAGATGCAATGTGGATATGTTGTGATATGATGTGATGAGATGTGATTGGATGAGAATGGATGAAGGACGATGGGAATACATATGACTGGATGTGGAATAAGCAATGTGAATTGATGTAGAAGAATGTGGAATAATGAGAAATGATGTGGAATAATGTGAAAAGATGAGAGTTCGTCAAAAATTGTATTTATGAAACCTGTTTTTAAATGATTGTTTTATGTCAAGAATGTTGGGGAAGCATTTTGACCATCTTGTGAATGAGGTCGTCGAGACCTAAGAAGTGATAAAGTTGTAACACCTGACGGAGAGTCAATGGAAGACGTCTCTTGTAACAAGGTCGGTCGAGGTCTTGACCAGCCGCGGTTTAATTTAAATGGTAAGCTTCCAGTACGATGGATGAGGGACCAAGGAGGCCGCCTATGAGTGAAGTGCTAGGTGACCTGCGAAGGAGCCTAGAGGGTGTTAACCATACGGTGCTCGGGATTGTCGAAGATACCCACGCGCGCGTCGAGGAAGAAAAATGGAACAAGGTGTTAGAGTTGTTTTCTGAATTCGGGCATGGATCTGGTTGATTGTCCTTGCTTGTCCCCAACAACGGATGAGTCCATCGCTCTTTTATATAGATTTGTTGGTTGATCTTGTTGATTTTCAACAGAGTCCATCTGGATTTTCTTATGTGATCATATTGCCGGGTATTATGAGCTAGGAACTATTGAAAAGGCCCATGAGTGAACAAGTGGTGAGCGTTCTGGTTGCCAATGATGTCATAGGTACACCAATGAAGGGATGATTAGAAATTAGAATTCAAGATGATGATGGTATTTACCTTATAACTCCAAGGACCGTGACTACCCGTATATACCGTGGGTATATCTGCAGCTCTTTACTGACAATATATACGAGTAAATTTAAGACCTTGAAATTATAAGCAAAAATGCTATCCAGAGGATGAATTAGAATGCTAGTTGATATGATTTTAGAATTCTGGTTAAGTTGATTTGGATTCTGATTGAAAGATGATGATTCTTGAATTCTGGTTGAAAGAAGATAAGTTGAAAAAAGCCACAATGAGGATGAATGGGACGAATCCCAGTGATGATGTTAGTAACTGGAATGACGATTTATGACTTCAGCAAATCACTATGAGATTAGTGTATTGTGCTGACAGATTGTTGTTGTTAACCTTTGACCCAGTGGATCTAATTAAGGGATGACAAATTGAGAACGTGCATAACTGAAATTCTCATGGAGGAATGTTCAGATAAAATTTTTGTTCTGATGGACCATTATTGTGTTAAGGGTATGAATGATATATTTTGTTTGTTCTCTGATAATGAGTTCTATATGTTCTTCTTGTAGAAGGGATCTTTATCCCAAGATTTTACATGGGTTGACCAGACTATAAGGAACCCCACAATTAGTTGGACCTTAAGGTGAAAGAGTTTATCCTCCTGCTGGCGAGATGAGGACATCTCGCATTTTTTAAGTGGGGTAGGATGTAAGATTCCTCCCTCCAGCTTTTGAGGTGTAAAGGTGTAAGAACCTCCTCTTCTATTCTTGAAATTATTCCCCTCTCTGAAATAGGAGAAAGATCTTGTTTTATCCTGTTTTGGCCTAAAAAGAGAAAATGTCTAGAGAGATAATCCAAAATTTAGATATCTTTGGATATAAAAATCCTCCTAGTGTCTAAAATGGATTTCCTTGAAACAGAAGTTCAAAATGAACTTTCCAATGTGCATTAGAAATTAATTGAAAATGGTATAAGGGACCTTAGCCTAAGGGTCTACATTTTCAGAAATTTTTGGATTATGGTTCTAATGGGCCAATTGGATTAATCCAAGTGTTGGATGAGATAAATCCAAAGAATAAAATAAAATACCCAAAAATGAGTAAATGCTCACATAAGATGAAGAGTTGACTGAGTACAAGGTTTATTAGTTAAAAATTATATTACTAAAAAAATGAGATATTTTGGAATAACGATGCATTTTTTACACCTTGGTAAGGAGAGGGGGACTCTTGAGGTAGGCACCTATTTCACATGTGTGGAAGGGTTTTTAATTCAAAAAAATTATGATATTTTTTATCTCTCCTCTCTCCTGGATCAAACCAAATCAAAAAGGGAGCCAAACTAGTCTAAATCTTGTCCAAATTGAGTCAAATTGAGTCTAAATCTTGTCCAAATTGAGTCAAACTGAGCCTGAAAATTTCTAGAACCCAGTTGGACTTGGTAAGTGGCCTCTCTCACCTATAAATAGACTCTTAGTCTTTTGTAAAAAATTCTGTGAGCTATACCATGTCAGTATTATATTAAAATAATCATATTTTCTATTATCCCTTAAATTTTTCTCTCTTGGGAGCTTGGAGCTCTCTCTCTTTACAACAACTCTTGGAGTTTCTCTTCTCCTCTTGGTGGACCAATTGATTGGTCGGGGGCTTCGCTGGCTGCTGATAGAGAATCAAGCCAAACTTGGAGGTAAAATCAAATTTATGGTTTTTTTTCAATTTATCTCAATGACTTTCTTCTTCTCAACCCCTCTCAAGCTTGAGAAGCTTTCTAAATAATTGTTTTAATTCAAATAAAGCTTTTCCTTAAAGACTTAATGCTTAATTAAGAGAAAGTTAATCTTTATGCTTATTTGTAATGCTTTCTTTAAGTAAATCTCTCTCTCTAAAAAGAATAGCCATCTTTATGGCTAAATTCTTTGAAAAAGGATGCTTATCAATGATAGTCTCTTAATTCAAAGCTATGTACCTAGTCTGATTCTAGGCACAAGTTGGGGCCATGTCTTTACCTCTCCAAGTATCTAATCCTCCACCGTACCGCTTTCCCAAGGCACTCACGGCACGGTGGACTCAATCCATGCTCCCCTTGAGCCTCTTCTCCAATGCCTGAGGCACCTCACAACATACTAGATGCTAGGAATGGAAAGTTGTGAGAACAATTGTGATGTGGTAGTGTGCTTTACTTGAATGTAAAAGCAAGGAAGATTACTTACAACCACATGGCATGACTCATGCCCTTTTACAACTCATTCATTACAACCAAAGAGCATGGACTCATGCTTTTCAATCAAATCCCAAGAATCTTTCATCCATCCAACAAAACCACTCAACTCCAATCACCACAACAATAGCATTTGAGGGTAAGCAAGATCAATAGCTCAATCCACAATCTCATATGCATGCCCACACTCCATGTGGCTCCTCATAGCATTGAGATGGCTATAAGTGGTTCAATGACATCCAATACCACTTTGCAATGCTTAAGGATATGAGAATATGTGTCACATCAATGCAAAATTGGTGCCAATAGCTCATTATGGGTTCCATAACCCTTCCAATGCATAGAATCACATCCATTGCATTCATGTGCATGCATAATGCCAATCAATTGATGAAGATTTCCCTTTTCTAATGATCAATGGCATCCCAATGGATTATGGTAAGCCATAGATTCATCATAAGGGTATGAATGCTTGCCTTCATCACAAAAATCTTCAAGAAGGCATCCCACATGTGGCTCAATGGCAAATGAGAGCAAATAGTTTGCTATGTACTCCCATTTTTGGCATGTAGACAATACCAATGAGCTAATTGAGCATGTACAAAACCCTAATTTTTGTAATTTAGGGTTTTTCTACACATGGAATCCCCCTTGATTGCAATGGAAGCTTTATTTCATGGAAAATGTTGGATAGCCACTTAACAAAGAGTGTTTAGAACCACCACTTGTTGATTTTGATGAAGGAAAAAAAATGCTTTAATGCCTCTAATTGTGAAGACTTGTTCTTTGTTTTTGGAAGCTCACCATAGCCAAGAATGTCATCAAGAAGATCCAAGAAATCACCACCACTGCCTCAAGAAGCTGCCCCGTAGCTTGCAATCATGGCTCACAGCCTCAAGAAGCAAATGGAATTGATCTTAAACGCATCTGCTGTGCCTAGGCACTTTATGTAGGTCGCAACATTCAACTACGCCCATCAGCTCTGAGTGAAAGCCTCGGCAGCACTGGATGCTTGACAAGTTCGATGGCGCCTTTGAGAGAAAAACGCTTCAAATGGCAGCAAGACGGAGATCAATGGCCGCAGTCTGGCAGCAGTAGAGCAAGATGGAGATCAGTGGCCCGCTGTCTGTGTGCTCTCCTCACTCACGACCGTATTGCCTTTGTCGTGCACGCGGCCAGAGCTGCTCGGCCCTTTCTTTCTGCAGGCTATTCCCTCACTTGCGAAGGCCTGACTTAACTTGCGAAATGGAATGAAATGGTTCTCTTCGTTTCTGTGGACATGGCCAAGAAGGCTCCAAGAATTGCTCCAAGAATGCCAAGAAAGGCTCAAGAATGCTCTAAGAAAGGTCTAATGGCTTCCCTTCCTAGGGTTTCATGAAAATGAGGAAGAAGAAGAGATAATGTGCAAAAAAATTTAGAAATTTTTACTTAATGTGGTACTCATTCTCATCCTCTCACTATAGGTTCATGACACACACTCTCTCTCTCTCTCTCTCTCTCTCTCTCTCCTGCTTGCATAGCTGAGCTAATAGGTCTAACAAAGTCTATTCTCCATTTCTCAAAAGGTTGTTGCACTATGATTGGAACCAAAGGCATTATGTCTTGTCTTTGAGGAATGTTAAAGTGTTGGCATTTGTCACAGTGTTTGACAAATTCCATGGCATCAACAAACATAATTGGCCACCATCATAACCCTACTTTGTAATATTTTTTGAGTAGTTACCTTGCAACATAATTTCCACCCAACGATTCCACTATGGGCCTCTTCCAAAATAGTTAGAGATTCAATATTGTCACGTTGTTTGCATGCTTTAATAATGTATGCTTGATCCATTTGTAATCACTACAATCATGTCACTTAAGCAGGCCTACAGTCTCATGTGTGTCCATTTTATAAGCATAAAGTTGAGTATCCCAAGCTAGATTTAGTTTATGATACTAGCCATCCTACCCTTTGGAAGAAATCAATAGATGGAAGGATTTTGCGAGGTACAACTTGAAGGAATTTAAAAGTACCCATTGTAAGAATGTATCATTTGATGGCACTACATTCACATTAATGTGATGGTGATATCTGTGTAGAAGTTATGGAACGAGGTAGAGAGCTATCGACATTAATTCTAAATAATTTCATAATAGAAAAGGATTTAGTGCTTGACTTATATGTTGGTGGTGGAGATTTTGCACAAGAGGCTCGTTCAAGAGGAAAGTGTGTAGTTTGTGTAGACCTAGATGAAGAAGTAGTTAAATTTGCTCTAGAAAAATTAAGTTTGTAAGATAATTTTCACTTAATGAAAATTTGGTAGCATTCCCCAAAAAAAAAAAAGAGAAGCGAGAGAGAGAGTAGAAAAATTAAGTTTGTAAGAAGACAATTTTTACTTAATCGAAATTTGGTCTCAAAATTTTGTGGCATTCCAAAAAAAAAAAGAGGAGAGAGAGAGAGAGAGAGAGAGAGAGAGAGAGAGAGAGAGAGAGAGAGAGAGAGAGAGAGAGAGAGAGAGAGATTATTTTAGTAATAAGGGCTCCCATTTCATCAATGAGATCATTGGACATCTATTGATTATTTTTATGGTGGTGCATTAAAAGTCATAATCATAGTATCCTCAAGCTATAATGGGTAGGCAGGAAGAACCGAAAGCCATCACGATACTATCCTCAGGTAAGCAAAAAGAACCAAAAGCCATCACGATACTATCCTCAAGCCAATGGGTAGGCAGAAAGTACTTTGTGGTATCTTAACCAAGACTACAGAAGCTAGTCATAAATGATTGAGAGCATAAGCTAACAGCAGCAATGTGGGCCTATATGACTTCCTATAAGGTAGCTCCAGGATAAACTCCTTTTTGGCTTGCCTATCACATTGAGAGGCAGTGATACCTATAGATTATTTAGTGTCCATGTTGAGGATAGCGTTGAAAGAATAGAATGCTCTAGCTAAGAGGTTGATTGAATTAGAAAAGCTTGATGAAATTAGAGTAATTACTCTCCACCATGGGATGATAGTGGACAAGGTCACGCGCAAACAATGGTTTGATTAAAACCTAAAATCTAAGGAGCTATAGGAAGGATACCTAGAGCTTATGTACAAAGTCGGTTCTTTCGAAAGGAAACAACTGAAATATTGAGGGCTAGGGCCATTTAGAGTTGTAGAACTCACCGCCCAAGGTGTTGCTCACATAAAAACCATTGATGTAATTGAGATGCATGGCTACATAAATGGTAGCAAACTCAAAGAATACTATGGACCCTTAACCCAAGACATGTTGGAGTAGTCGTACAAAAAAAACAAGAGAGGCTTAGGGAAGAGGCATATGAAGAGGTTAAGGCAAGGGCAACCAAAGCCAAAGCAAAACAAAATGGGCTAACACTACAAGCTACTCTAACCTTAATCAAAGAAACATGGCTACTCTAACCTTGATCAAAGAAGAGGACCTTGAAATAGAGCCTCCTCATCTCAAAGTTGGACTCTCTATGGAGAGGAAAACAACCAATCTTCTTGCGATGATTGATTCAGGAGCAAATCACAGCTTACTCTTGTATAAAACATGGGTAAAGCTGAAGAAGCTAGAGTTAGAGTCAACATCAGCTAAGGACAAAAGTGTGCATGTAGGAACAACAGGGGTCTTGGGAAGTTTAAAGGTTAATATTTCCACCAGAAATAACCCTTGGCCATGTAAGGTTTTTGTAATGCTTACAAGTGCCTTGGAAGAGGAAATGCTACTCCGACAAAGTTGGATCTCTAGCAATGGGCTGTGAAGTGAATTAGGAGCAAAGAATGGTACACTTATCATCCAATGGATGGAGATATACATTGTATAATGAGAATCAAGATCCCTCATATAAGCCATTACCTTTTTGAAGTATTCAATTACATTATTGAAGTAAGAATCTCCAAAACACATGGAAAAATCATAAGCTCTCTTTAAAAGCTTCTACACATCATTAGAACATGTAGCCCCATTACTCATCTCTAAGCCTCCATTCATTAAACCCACCTTGAAATGTTATTACACACCTATAAACATATCTACAATAACATCCATGTGATCTTCATAAATATACATACCATCCCAAAGACCATTCATCATCATTTCTAGACACATTGTCTTCATCATGGGAGAATGCATCTTATATTTCATCACAACTTCCATAGTGTGTGCTCATCACAAAATCATAAAAACATACATTATCACAAAATTATCTAGTATTTCATCACAACTTCCATAGTGTTTACTCATCACAAAATCATAAAAACATACATTATCTTACTGCTTGTCTTTGTTAAAATATTCACAAGCATGCATGTCTGTGTGTTCTTCCCCACAGTGAAGTCCACATTTTCTTGCCCCACAACATTGCCAAGCATAATCATCAATACCATCATCCTCATGAACATCCTCATGAACATCCTCACGAGTACTTTTATTTATATGAAAATCTAAAAGACAAGAGTTAAAACACCAATCATAAGACCAGCATTACCTTCCAAACCTTTATCACTTGCAACATGTTACCTCATTTGTCAATCACTACCATAGATTTGTTTTAGTCTTTCCACAAAAGTACCATTGATTTCAAAGAGATCACAAGAAGAAAAATTTTCATCATCATCAACACCTGTTGGCCAATTCTTATTCCAAGCATACCTCCTCTAGAAATTTTCACACGAGATAGTTATAGTCAAGCCTTCATTGGCACATGTCATCAAAACCGCTCACATTCTATGAAATACAACATCATGCCAAGTATCTTCACTAGCTACTTCAACATCTTGTACTTGACATTCTTGAACCATCTCAACATTCTCCTCTAGGAGGTAGCTAGAACCACATTCAAAGTGAGCACCTTCTTCTTTTGTATCAACCACATTTAAAGTGACCACCTTCTTTTTTTGTATCAACCACATTTAAAGTGACCACCTTCTTCTTTTGTATCAACCACATCAATAAAACCAACAACCAAGGCATCCATAATGTTAAAAGTGACCACCTTCTTCTTTTATATCAACCAAATCAATAAAACCAACAACCAAGGCATCCATAACATCTCCATCCTTTTTACTATCACATGTTTCCCTTTGAAAATCCAATGGCATCATATTACAGCCATCCACTTTACTATTACATGTTTCCCTTTGAAAATCCAATAGCATGATACTACATCCATCCACTTTACTACTATCACATGTTTCCCTTTGAAAATCCAATGACATGACATGACATAACATCTATTATTTTGTACTTGAATAATAAAAATATCCACAATACCCTTTCCATTTTCTTCCTTAGTAGTATCAATTAGGTTTATAAGAATTGAAGAAGAAGCCCTTCTTGGATAATCCCATTTTTATAGTGCCCCTTTTGTTGGAACCCATAGCAAGTAATGCAAGAAAGATGAGGAGGACCACCATAATTTCTTACCATGTTTCCTGCATCTCTTTGCACTAGAGGAGGCCTTTTTCCATGAGCTTGCAACAGATCAAGACGTGGTAGAAGTAGTGCTCCATGATTTACCTTTTTAAAGGAGCCAAACTACTGTGTCTACAAAAGTTAAATCATGATTAAAATGGTAGAATTGGTGCTCAATACCAAGTCCATGATCCAAATTCAATTAATGTGCAAATAATAAATCCACAGATATAGATTCTAGAAAGAGGTAATGTGTACTATTCTCAAATATCACCCATCCAAAAACCTCCTAGAGTTATCCCCCTTGATTTGGGAGAGAGCTCAAACTATTACAAACATATAAACCCAAAAATGTTCGAGCCACTCACACTATGAATGTGGGCTAATAACAACCTCTCAAGGCCCATTTTCTAGGAAATGATTTCATGCAAAAACCAAATATTGCATCCCTTAAGGGGTAGGAAAAGCATTCTCCGAGCAAATTTTTTCAAGTAAAGGGAAAAGCCAAGCGAAACAACCCGCCCAACAACCTCCAAAAAGAAGGAAATAGTTACACTTTCTAAACATGCACATGCAATCATAACACTATAGCTAACATATAAATTAGAGCATTTAATCAAATAAATGACATTGGCCAATATCACCTAGAAAAAAACATAAAAATGTTGGTTTCCTCGTGCGCTATTAAAACTCAGCTAGAGTGAATCTAAGTTTAGGTTTTATAGTACTCCAAGATAAATTTTCATATTCCAAGGGTACAAGCACGCCTTTAATATTGAGCTCACCACAAAAAACTTCACCACAACCCAATAAGAGCATTCTTGAAGCTATATGCGAGCAAATCTTTTCAGCACAAAAATCGAAGCTCACAACAAAAAGTTCCACCATATATCGAGGTGTTATATTTTAGCCATCAAAAAGTGACACTAAAAACGTCCACCCCTCATGCAAGCACAATGCATCTTCTACCACTAAGGGTGTGAAACAACTCCACCTTTTAGAGAGTGTTGCTTGGTGCATGAACTCATGAGCCACTTAATCCAAGCCTAGAACCCACAAGTACATAAAGTATAAGTGCTTGCATGGCATGTATGCTAGGTGCTTACTCTCTCATTTTTTAAACCCTTCACATGTGCATCACAAAAAGTCAGCTACTATTGATAGAGAGTAGTTCACACCCTTTTCTCTGGACCCTTTAGTACTACCATAAAAGATATGGGATTCATTGCATAAGATAATGGCCTCACGAATCACATGTGCATCTAAGGTCCTTGTTATTTCAAGGTTTTTCCTTACCCAAATATAGTGAGAAGGGTTAAATTGTTAAATGTTTTGTATAACCATTTAAGTGCAATAATCTTATGGCTCAGACATAGCTTTTGCATTGAAGAAAGGATTTTATTTATTTTTTCAAGTAATCTCTTTGCTTTGTTTATTATGAAGGAGTCAAGTTTACAACAAGACCGTGTTTACGTGCTTTGGCAAGTAATGTCTTTACTTTGTTTATTATACATGAGTCGACATAACAAGAAGACTGTGTTTATAAAGCTTGCAATTGATCCTAGCTCTTTCTCTAGGTTTTTGATTGGATGGATGCAGGTGAGGTGAGGTGACCTTTGATGTTTACTTACATGGCATTTTGATATTGAAACTTATGTAGTTATCCCCTACAAAATGGCATTGGATTCAACTACCTTTGTTGTTTTATATGAAGCAATACCATGTAATGTTAGACCCTTACATACTTTTGTTCTTGGGTATTGTGAAATATCATATGACATTTACTATGATTTATTCGTAGTTAAGATTGTTAAACACACATGCACATATGCACACACACATACATCTATACATACACGTGTACACACGTAGAAATGTACATACATACAAATGTATACAAATACTAAATACACACTTATACATACATCTACACACACACACACACACACACACACACACACACACACACACACACACACACACACACACACACACACATCAAAAATCTAGAGGGCTTATAGTAAAAATAGGGCTAAAGATGTTGTTTGCAAGATTGGAGTAAC
>NC_141085.1:480338-720338 GCF_041138505.1 Cibotium barometz
TTCATTCAGGTAACTTATGGACCTTAAGGTCAAAGGATTCATATTAATGCTCTTTTTATATAAATTGTGTCCATAAATGGATGAGAAAATTTTAGAACTTTGTTTAAAAAACAAAGGAGACTCTCGGAATTTTTTTCTATAAACCTTAACACTCAAAGCATAACATGTTCAATTTCTACTCACAAAGATTAATGTTACTCTTCTCTTTTATAAGAATTTTATTTTTTGTTTCTAGCTTGAATACACATGCTTTGGTTAGCACCACAGAGATTGTAAATTGTGAAAATATTACTACTGCCAAACCATGAAGATTACTTGAAGGATCTACCTGAAAAAGATAGAAAGTTAATAGCTCAAATAAGAAAGAAGTACACCTAAAGGGGCTGACCCATGGTTCCTTCTTACACGAAGATACCTTCGAAAGCTAGTCTATTGCATTCTACTAGAAATTGCAAGCTTCTCATGTTTACTAATGTTTGGGGCTCGCTGGCATGCATAGTAAAGTAAAAGAGATGTGTTCATACCTTTTTACTCATTTCATAGTATTTCTTGATTAAGATGTTGTTAGAAATTTTTTATTCATAGCATGATATATTATATTGAGGTTACTAAGTAGTATGGATACTTTTTGATTTGTATATGTGTATATCATCTTGTTGTTTTGGTGTAGATTCTCAACATTATTGATCCAAAACTTGGTGATGATTAGTAGTCCACAGTATGGGCACTCAAATGGGGAGCAAATAGCTATGCTACTTTCAAAAAGTTAAATCTACTTGCCCTCTACGATGTCTCCCATTGAGTCAAAAATCTACTAGTTGTCTTTGCTAGAAGCCAACAAGGCCACAAAAACCATGTTCAACTTGCTTGTGGGGGACCATATTTAAAAGCAATAAGTTATAGTCTTCTTTTGCATTTTGGCTGCCCATTATGCAACCTATTATATAAATCTCTTGCTTATGCCTTCCTTAAATTGTATGTTTGACATGTCTCCTCCTGACACACTCTCCCGACACACTATACAACTATGTTTTGGTTTTGTAGTTGTCTTTGAAGAGAAGTAATGTTAGAAAAAATATTGCACAAAGTACAAGATGTGCTTAAAGATTTTGTGGATGTTCTTAGTGGTGTTGTGGTCTCGGAAGATTGCTCCTTATTTTACTACTATAAAGAGGTGAAGGTTGAGAAAAGGAAAAACTTGTTTCCACTAGAGGTCCATGGAGAGTCAAAAGAAAAAAGGGGTGATGTCAATTCTCTTAAGAAGCTTGACTTGACCCAGATGGCAACAATGAAGGGAGTGTTGGCGATAGTACTTGCAAAGAGAATAACCAATTATGTGTATCAGCCAAACTATGCACTTGGGGATATTTGTCTTGGTGAGGACGAGCCCAAGTGTCTTGCTATTGTTTGAGACTACATTGCTATTGGGAGGGATTTTTTTGGTGGGAATGAAAAATCCAACATACATAAATATTCATTAGCATATGTTGAGGTTTAGAGCACAGGGTCTGGAGTATGAAGGGGAGGTCTGTGTGACGAGGGTAATAGATTTTTTATTTTTTTCAAATCCCTTTTGGAGGTATTCTTCGTGGTGCCATCTCTCGACCTCCTTGGGACACTATCACAGAAGATCATGTACACTATGGAGTTTTATTGGCTGCATCATCACTCAATATTTATATGGTGCACTATCAATCTACTTATGGACACACACAAGCACACAAACACCAAGTTGCACCAATTTGAAAAAAATGCACCTGCTTTATCTAGAAAGTCAAAGCATGGTGTGCCAATCGCTTGTACAATGATGAACATGCTTCTTTATAGGAGGCCTTTTGCCACACCCCGCTCGATTTTTTGGTTTGCTCGAAAAAAGTCACTCAAAGTATGGTAGACCTCGCACACAAGTAGTGTTAAGCCAAGGCAACAAGAGCTCACTCAATGATTTGGACCCTAACCTAACAACCCCTTATAAGTAGTGTTAAGCCAAGGCAACAAGAGCTCACTCAATGATTTGGACCCTAACCTAACAAACCACATTCATCCCTATGACCCTAACATATGAGAATGGGAAGGTGAAGGTGTTGAACAACTTTAACAACCCACTTACACTCTAGCTCAATTATTACCTTCTAGCTCATATCAATAACCTACTCACCTTTTAGCTTATATATCAACAACCCACAGGTGAAGATGTTAGAGGACTTCAACAACCCAATTACCTTCTAGCTCAACTACCCACTTGTTAGGATGAAAGCATTTGATTGGGGAGCCCAACCACCTATGTGACCATTTCCACTTACTATTGAACCTAATGTGTCATAACAATGCATACATATTCAATTTATTCCTCCAGTGGCACAAAGGATATGTTTCATGAAAAATGAGGAAGAATTGGAGATAACAAAGCCCAAGCCTCTCATTTATAGCCATTAACCCTTTTAATGGCCAAGAAATGATATTTTAATCAAATTGTATACTCGATCACATGCCCAAATATGCCATAAGGTCCACTCAATCTTTAATATCTACAGGGTTTGACCATAGATTTCCTTGGGGTTTATATTTCTCTTGCTTCTTGGGATTGGGGGCTTGAGATCTAGGTGTACAGACCATGTATTTGGGGCCTTTATTTGATAAGAGGGTGTTTACATGCATACAAATGCCAAAACAGTTTTTACCATGAATAGCCTTCAACTAGAAACTTCTTACATATGGATGAAGTTTAAGGTTTCCAAGTGTTAGTCTTGATACATGTATGTGATGAGTAAGCATCCATATGCACCCGTTTGAGTTTTGACCAAAAGCTTGCAAAGTTTGGGTAGTAGAGATCTAGATGTATAGACTACACATTTCGGGATTTTATTTGACAAGAGGGTGTTTACATGCATACGAATGCTAGCATTGTTTTTACCATGAATAACCTTCAACTAGCAACTTCTTACATATGTTCTTACATATGGATGAAGTCTAAGGTGTCCAAGTGTTAGTCTTGATGCATGTATGTGATAAGCATCCATATGCACCCGTTTGAGTTTTGACCAAAACCTTGCAAAGTTTGGGTAGTAGAGATCTAGATGTATAGACTACACATTTCGGGAATTTATTTGACAAGAGGGTGTTTACATGTATATGAATGCTAACATTGTTTTTACCATGAATAACCTTCAACTAGCAACTTCTTACATATGGATGAAGTCTAAGGTGTCCAAGTGTTAGTCTTGATGCATGTATGTGATAGGTAAGCATCCATATGCACCTGTTTGAGTAGTGCGACAAAAAGCTTGCAAAGTTTTTGAAGGATTATATGGGCAGTATAGGCCATGTCAAAGTCTCATGAATTTTATCTATCACCTCTCATGGCTAACTATAGGCTTTTTTAAGGGTAGACCCTTCTAGTAATTCTTGGTACATTAATTACTAGAAGGGTAGACCCTTCTAGTAATTCTTGGTACATTAATTGCATGTTTACTGTAAAAAGGTGATTTTTGACCCTAAAAATGGACATGTTCGGGGTCTTGTTTTCCAATTCTAACGCTTTCATTAGTCTTAGTTTTTGTCTAATAAATTTTGATATATTACATGACCCAATTTGGTTTCCAGATGATCATTTTTCAAAATTTCAACTACTAGGCTTAACTAAGTTACATGACAGAGTTTGGTTTCTAGATGATCATTTCCAAAATTTCTACTACTAGGCTTACTTATGTTACATGACAGAGTTTGGTTTCTAGATGATCATTTTCCAAAATTTCTAGTAGTGGGCTTACTTTTAGTTATAGGAAGCTAACTTGTTTTCTAAAAATTTCCTTCTACGAAGTTCAAATTGAGGTCTATTTTGATATACATGGTCTAAGGACTAAATCAAAATTCCCCTTTAGACACTTTTTCTAGGTATAATTTTCTCTCTCTAGACTATTTTCTCTCTCCGATTTCTTTTTATAAAGAAAATTTTTAAAATTTTATAGTACAAAGGAATCATTTCCATTAGGTTACATTACTCAAAAATTTTATTTAGCAATCTATTTAAGTACCCACACCTATTTGGCTTTATAGACTCTCTCTCTCTACAAATCTCACTTATTTAACATATCTGTTCCATGATCTTCTTACCTTCTTGGGCTCTTGGGATCAAAAGGAAACTTTATATTCAAACAAGTTTTCAAAACTTATTTTTTCTCTCTAAGTTGATTTTCTCTCTAGAATATTACCTTGGTAAATAAAAGAATTCAGGTATATATTCTGAGTGGTTCAAGGAAGGGATCTTACACAGACTTGTTGACAAGGAAAATCTCCTTGTAGTAGAGATAGCACCTTAAGAGAACAACTATTCGGATCTGATTTCACAGATACGACCACATATCTAACTATCATCACGGATACAACCACAGATTTGACTATCATCACTACACCTCCACATGGATATTCAAATCTGACCACATATCTAACTATCATCACGGATACAACCACAGATTTGACTATCATCACTACACCTCCAAATGGATATTCAAATCTGACCATTGATTCGTCAATCCTCAGTCTGCTCCTACATAAGCCTCATTCGTTTATATTTGGAGGACTTTTTTGATACCCGTGCTGCCGATCCCACAAACACCCCAAGTCTATCAAAACCCACCCTCGGTGGTCTATGCGACAGCTCCTCTAGTACCTTCAGCTGCTAACAACATGTATGGGGATAGGCCTAACCAAAGGTTCGCCAATCACCGTCCTCCCAAGTCTATCAAAACCCACCCTCGGTGGTCTATGCGACAGCTCCTCTAGTAACTTCAGCTGCTAACAACATGTATGGGGATAGGCCTAACCAAAGGTTCGCTAATCACCGTCCTCCCAAACCCCACCTGGCCTCTTATATGCTACCGTTGTGGGGGGAGCGGCCACATGCAAGCTCAATGCACTATACTAAAGGGCTCGCCCCCATGCCTCCATTGCCCGGAGAGCTCAGACCACTACGCTCGAGATTGTCCTAAAACCCCACTGGTTAACATGGTGGAAGCAAGTGGTGCCATCTCCCAAGGTTGACACTCCAATACTGGCAGTGGTGCCACCTCCCACTGCTGGCACTCCAATAGTGGCGGCCGTCACCCGGTACCAAAAGTAACCCCAAAGACACCAACTCCTCCCCTTGATGGTGTAGTTTACCCATCCATTGTGGAACAAGCTTATAAGGAGGCCGTGGAGGAATTTATTCAAACACCACCCATGGAGAATGAAGCGGTGCCTACCTTGGGTGTAATGGCATAAGATCAGATACGATGGATCCCCTTCTCAGAGGATCATCATTACCTTTCTCGTGGGAAGATCGAGGGTAGGTGTGTTGTCAGTTGAGTTGACTGTGAAAAGATGCAGGGGAGAAGAGAGCTTGAGCTCTTGTAAGCACACACACACTCACGAAACCCTAAAAGAGAACACACAAGGTGAGAGGCTGAAAATCTTCTTCTTCTTCACACAACCCTCAACACACCATATACAAAGATGAGAGTACACACCATATGAAAAGGTACTCAACCAAATACATACTAGGGTTCTCTATAGTGTGAACCCAACTAAATGAGCTGGCGCTATAACTATGCCAGAGTCTCTAGAATGGCTGTCACACAGCCTGTCATCATCCCACTGGCCACATATCACCCATGATCTCACCAACCATGCCAGTGGTGTAAGTGTGAGGCCTATCCCCCAGGCGGGTCATCAGTGTCCACCGCCTCACTAGATGAGCTCGATATCTCAACACTCCCCCTCGAGCTCAACTCCATCTCATGTACACCAAGCGAAGCCCTGAATCTGCGGAGCTTCTCTGTACCCAATTCTTTGGTGAAGATGTCAGCGACCTGATCCTGTGTGCTCACATAAACAAGGTCAACGTCTCCTGCCAAAACCTATCTAATGATATGATTTTCATTTTACACATGTATTCATCCATGCGCAGTCTGCACAGCGAAGCCGCCATAGAAGGAATAGAGAAAAATCAATGAAAATCTCACCTTGCTCTACTTACAATTAAGTGGGTTTTTTTTAATTTTGAATACTATAATCAACGATTTATAAAATCGTATGTTTTATAAACCTTTAAAGGTTTTGGAGAATGAGAAGATCTTGGGATTTGGAGAATTGTGGAAATAAAGTATCAAAAATACATTAAGGCTCCTGAAAGTTGGTTCTATTTTCTACTCGATCGAAATTTTGGAATGCAAGTCATGGAGTTTTCTAAATCCCATGAGCATGTTATAGTTATGCCGTATGCCATCTTTTGTTTGTGAGATGTTAGAATTTAAAAGCAGGTTTTCAGGTGATAAAGAAACATCTTGAAATGATGGAATTGATGTCACTTGATGTATGGAATGTAAATGGTCACATGTATGTGGAAAATATTTGAAGATTATGTTATGCCTACATGTGATTGGTTTGAGGGATTTGGAAAAAGGAGCCAGTAAGTCTATGCTTGGATAGGGACAATCACTTGATACACAATTTGTGTGCTCTCTGACAAAATGGTAGTGGACCTCTATATGCTTTGTGCGAGCATGAAAATCTGGGTTCCTGGGCAACTGTATACTTCTAATGTTGTCACAGAAAATGACAACTTGTCTATCCACCGATAGACCCAAATCTGCAAGTAGCTTTCTCAACCAAGCTACATCACATGCTGCCATAGCAACACCTCTGTACTCGGCCTCTGTAGTACTGGTGGATAGAGCAACCATAGGCTGCTTCTTGCTGCTCCAAGTCATAGTAGCACTCCCCAAAGAAAACATGAAGCCACTAGTAGATCTTCTATCTGAGATACTACCAGCCCAATCAGCATTTGTGTACCCATGTACACATATCTCTGTCCCTGTTTCATAAAATAGTCCACAATGCAAAGTAGACCTAACATACCTCAGTATGCGTCTCAATGCATCCAAATGCGGCTTCCGAGGAACCTGCATAAACTGACTCACCAACCCAACAGCATAGCTCAAATCTGGCCTAGTGATCGTCATGTAGATCAAGCTTCCTACTATACGCCTATACATAGTAGGATCCTCCAAAATCTCTCTTGAATCTTCACTCAACTTGCCATTCTGATCCAATGGCACTGAGATAGGCTTACAACTTGTCATACCATACTTGGACAACATGTCCAAGCCATACTGTCTCTGCTGTAATCCAATACCATGTGGTGACCTAATCACCTCAATGCCCAAGAAATATCTAAGCTCCCCCATATCCTTCATCTCAAACTTCTGTCTAAGCAAGATCTTTATATCAAAGATCTCTGCATCATGGTCCCCCGTAATGATCAGGTCATCTACATAGATGACCTGATCAGGTCATCTACATAGATGACAACAAGCACAACCCCTCTATCATTGTGTCTCACATACGGCGAGAAATCTACATTCTCTACATGAAAGCCAATAGTGACAAGATATTCAGAAATCTTGTCAGGCCATGCTCTTGGTGCTTGTTTTAAGCCATACAAGGATTTCTTCAACCTGCAAACATGCTCGGGGTGACTCACATCCTCATAACCACGTGGCTGCAACATATACACCTCTTCCTGCAAATCCCCATGCAAGAATGCATTCTTTACATCCATCTAATGTAAAGACCATTGCTTTGACGCAGCCACTGCTATCACAACTCTCACTGTTGCCATCTTGGCAACTGGGTTGAAAGTTTCCTCATAATCAATGCCATATGTCTGCGCATATCCTTTGGCTACCAATCTAGCCTTGTACCTGCTTATGCTTCCATCACTGTTATGTTTTACTTTGTACACCACTTGCATCCAATGGCTTTCTTGCCTTCAGGCAGTTGCACTAAATCCCAAGTCTCATTTCCATATAGTGCATCCATCTCCTCATCCATAGCTTTCTCCCAACACACATTTCCAACAGCCTCATCAATGTATGTGGGCTCTACAACCTGTACAACTTTTGCCATGTATGCATAGTGATGTGCCACATAGCCATCATAGGTAAACCTCTGCACAGGATTCTTCACTCTCCCAGATCTTTGCAGCTTTGCATTCATGACTTCCATAGCCTTCTTTACACCAGGTGTTCTCATAGTTGGTATCCCAAGATCCTCGTCAAGGCTCATCTCTGAGCCACTAGACTCTCCATCAACATGAGAATGCCTTGTAGAAATGTCAGGCATACTAAGGGGCTTAACCACTTTCTCTTTGCCTTTATGTGATGTACTAATCACATTTGCAGGATTGGTATTATGACGCAGCCTACCACTCCAACCACTCCATGGTCTATCAACTGAACCACTAGATAAGGACTCTCCTGATCCACTCAGATTGTGATTGCTGACTTGCATTCTGTGCAACCACATTTCCACTCACATCAGCCCCAATAGCTTTTTTTTCAGCAGCATACCAGCTGCTCATCTCATCAAAAACAACATCCTTGCTTACCCTCAACTCACGTGTAGCAGGGTTATAACACCTGTATCCCTTTTGCTCAAGGGAATACCCAATAAACACACATTTTTCAGCTTTTGGATCCAGCTTAGTTCTCAGCTCATCTGGCACATGCACATGCACATATGTCTCATCTGGCACATGCACATATGCAATGCATCCAAAGACTTTCAGATGAGACATAAAGGGGCTTAACCACTTTCTCTTTGCCTTTATGTGATGTACTAATCACATTTGCAGGACTGGTATTATAACGCAGCCTACCACTCCATGGTCTATCAACTGAACCACTAGATGAGGACTCTCCTGGTCCACTCAAAGACTGTGATTGCTGACTTGCATTCTGTGCAACCACATTTCCACTCACATCAGTCCCAACATCTTCTTTTTCAGTAGCATACCAACTGCTCATCTCATCAAAAACAACATCCCTGCTTACCCTCAACTCACGTGTAGCAGGGTTATAACACCTGTATCCCTTTTGCTCAAGGGAATACCCAATAAACACACATTTTTCAGCTTTTGGATCCAGCTTAGTTCTCAACTCATCTGGCACATGCACATATGCAATGCATCCAAAGACTTTCAGATGAGACAAATCAGGTTTTCTACCCCAGTAAACCTCTCCTCTAGAGTTCATGTATGGCTGCAGTTGGAGTCCTGTTCATGATGTAAACTGCTGTATAAACAGCCTTAGCCCAATAGCTATGCGGCATATTCTTCTCTCCCATCAATGCTCGCACAATCTCAGCAATGTGCTTTTTTTTTCACTCAGCAACTCCATTTTGCTGCGAAGTGTATCTACATGTAAACTGTCTTTGAATACCATTCTTCTTCAAAAATTCAGAGAACTCATTGGAGAAGTACTCTCCCCCTCCATTTGACCTTAGGCACTTTACATGTTTCCCTATTTGCTTTTCACCATAACTCTGAAATTCTGAAAATGAGTGAACACCTCACCCTTCTCCTTCATGAAGTATACCCACACTTTCCTTGTGTGGTCATCAATAAATGTCACATAATACCTGCAGCCTCCCATAGACATGGTCTTCGTAGGACCCCATACATCTGAATGCACAACATCTAGTGCATTTCTACTCACATTTCTGTCATGTGAAAATACATGCTTTGTTTGCTTTCCAAATTGGCATGCTCACATATTTTCTGCATACCTTCAACTTTAAACTTTGGCAACCCTGTCACAATTCCTTTAGTCTGCATAGACTTCCTTCTCTGCACATTCATGTCCAATTCTTTTATGCCAAATGTCTGTGTCTGCAACAATTCCTGAACCATTGCAAACATTGCAGCACTCACTTCAGGCATGTTTACATTCAATGTAAACATTCTGCCCACTCTGTTGCCTTTTGCAACAACCAACTTGCACTTGTCTTTAAAGTCTTCAATATAACAACCATCAGGATTAAACCAAACCTACAAACCCTGCTCAATCATCTAGCCAACTGAAACCAGATTCTTTGATATGTTCGGAACATGAAGTACATCTGCAAAAGGTACTTTACTTTGCCATCCTGCATAGACAATGGCACATCTCCAACATGGGCAATTGGATGAGCAGTGTCATCCCCTGTTTCCACAAAACCTCATCTTTCAAGGTTTTTCATCTCCTTGAACCACTCCCCATGACTTGTCATGTGGATCGAAGCACCTGAATCAACATACCATACATCATCTTTATGTGCTGCTTCAACATGTTCATACATGGCATTAACAACATGCTGCATAACAAACCACCTTTCATTATCCTCATTGTTTTTGCTCGAGGATGCATAGTTGTTTTGCTGCAATTTCCCATTTTGCATGTCAGCCTGCTTCTTATAACAATCTGCCTGCACACATGTCCAGGCTTACCACAATAAAAGCATCCACGTGTATCATTATACTGCCTTTGCCAATTTCCATAACCTCTTTGACTCCCCCTGCCTCTGAATTGGCCTCTTCCACCTGCGTGTTGTTGTTATTGTGAATTCTGGGACTGTTGTTATTGCTGCTGCTGGCCATAATTCTGATTACTTGTTCGGCCACCTCCTTGGCCGCGTCCACCGCCTCCTCTACCTTGTCCTCTTCCTGAACTTGTGTAGAAGGCCTATTGCTCTGAACTATTTTTGTTTTGTGAAGACTATTGGTCTTCACCCAAGCTCTTCTCTTCTATAATCAACATAGACACCAAATTTGTGAAATTGGGAATGTTTTCCCTAGTCTGAATAGACGTCTTGTGAACGCCTTGTATTGTGGCCCGAGACCATGTAGGCAGACTTCCACCTTATCATCATCATCTACTGAAATGCCAATAGATGCAAGGGATTCCACAATACCCTTGATCTTCAATGCTGCATAGTCATTCACAGACATACTCTTTTTCTCCACAGTATATGAAGTTCATTCTTCAAGTGTATCTTTCGTGCCTTGGTATTCGTTTCATAGAGTTTTACCAAGGTGTCCCACGCCTCCTTGGGGGACTTGGCATCCTGTATGTGCCCAATCATAGTCTCCTGTATACTGATAGAGAGCCAATACATAACTTTTCTGGCTCCTTGGTTCCAATCCTTGAACTCTTTCACATCTGCAGCAGTCGGATTGATCTCCGGTATCTCCGGTGCCTCTTCATGCTCATCTTCTATGTAGTCCTCCCGGTAACCCTTTCCCATCAGGAAATTTGTCAACCTGAACCTCCAAGCATGGAAGTTGTTCTTGTCAAGCTTCTCAGCAACAATCTGGTTTATGCCATTATTTGACATCTTGCCAGACACACAAATTTACCAGGAATAGCACTCTGGTTTGTCGTGCACAAACTGCTATATTTTCTGCAGCGGTACTGTACTACACTCAAATGTCACCAGTGACCTCAATGTGCATACATACACCCAATGGCAACTGTTAACATCCTTGCAGCACACACAATGTCTGCACAACCAATCTGTCTTCCTGCACTTCTTAAAACAAAGTTCTACATAGAATCGATGACTTACCCGCGTAGTGCTCGAAATCGCCTACTTTCTGAAAAACGGAGGTCCTAACGCACCCGAAACGCGTTTTCGGCCCTAAAAATTCAATCTGATAGGACAATACAGTTGCCCTATAGCTTGACTCCCACGAAGAAAGCTCCTCAATCAGAGATCGTTTGCCGATGCCTCCCGTAGAGCTCCCGACAAGGGTGTAGTCGCCAATACAAATAGGGAAGAGTAGATGAAGCTCTTACCCTTCTTGTACCGCTTCCTGTGCTTCTCTTGCTTGCAGCTCAGTCCTTAGCATGAACCAGGCTTTGATACCATGAAAAGATGCAGGGGAGAAGAGAGCTTGAGCTCTTGCAAGCACACACACACTCACGAAACCCTAAAAGAGAACACACTAGGTGAGAGGCTGAAAATCTTCTTCTTCTTCACACAACACTCAACACACCATATACAAAGATAAGAGTACACACCATATGAAAAGGTACTCAACCAAATACATACTAGGGTTCTCTATAGTGTGAACCCAACTAAATGAGATGGCGCTGTTACTATGCCAGCCTCTAGAATGGCTGTCACACAGCCTGTCATCCCACTGGCCGCATATCACCCATGATCTCACCAACCATGCCAGTGGTGTCACAGTGTGAGGCCTATCCCCCAGGCGGGTCATCAGTGTCCACCACCTCACTAGATGAGCTCGATATCTCAACAGATTGTACATGGGGAGTTCTTGACCCAACTCCCTCTAAGAATGACTACTTCTTTGGTTTCACTTGAGGAAACCACGTAAAATTTACAAGCCAATAGGTTAGAGACAATATATATAGTTTGTGTAAAAGAGCCAAGGCTTCATATCCATTTTCTGCTAGGCATGAGCACTGTGAAGAGATGGTTTGCCTAAGGAGGAGACCCATGTTTCCCATGGAAAAATATTGTAGCTAGCTGTTGGAGATAGCAAGGCATGCTTTCTTGGAAATCTAACCATACCCAAAGTGTTACAGCTTCGTGTTGGGGAGTTGCGCCACTCATGGTGTTAAGCGAGGCATGCTTTCTGCTAGGCATGAGCACTGTGAAGAGATGGTTTGCCTAAGGAGGAGACCCATGTTTCCCATGGAAAAATATTGTAGCTAGCTGTTGGAGATAGCAAGGCATGCTTTCTTGGAAATCTAACCATACCCAAAGTGTTACAGCTTCGTGTTAGGGAGTTGCGCCACTCATGGTGTTAAGCGAGGTGGAGGACTTGTAGGGTTCATGAGGTTACTGGTAGATTGGGACCACAAATGTTGTTCCTTGTTTGTGATTTGGGAGTGTATCGATTATAGGTAGGATTTGCATCCAATCTTAGTCATCTTTGTCATCCAATGACAGAAGTGACTATGTCTAGATCCCGCTCTTTGTCAAGGATTTGGTGACAAGCTTGGCAAACAAGGAGATTGCTAGTTTTGGATGTGGTCACCACGGAATCTTCTACAAAGGGACCATTTATCATGGGATGTGCCTTTCATGTACGCAGGTTCACTTTGAGTGTTTGATCCCGTTTACAAATGTAGACATGATCTATATCCTAGCCATGGTGGACCATTCGTGCCAGTCTCATGAAGGGCTGTCCTAGGATGCTATCATAAGAAACCATCTATTGAGTAAAGTCCATGACTACAAATGTGTGTATAAAGTTCATATCAAGGACTTTAATCTTGAGTACCTTTAATAGTCCAAAGGTTTTTGCAATTGCCCTGTTTGCTAGCCTTATCACCAATTTGGTAGCATCCAAGGAAGTTCTCCCCATTTTTCCCAACATTTTCTTGTGATGATGCTTACTCTAGCACCCCAATCTAGGATGGTCGTGACCTCATCCTTTGTAGGAAATGGACAGGGCTACATTTGTGTCATCAGTTTCAAAGTAGTAACCCAGCACATCTACTTGAGCCTTTGGGCTGTGGTATTTTCTCATGAAGTGATTCAAGACTATATGGCTCAAATTCATCTGAGGAATCTAAGCTATCCTTCTCCTCTATGGGAGCCTGTAGTTTTCCTTCCATCCAATCCCTGAGGTCATTCCATAAATTTGGATTCCCTTGTACAAGGTTCCAATGGGCATTTGGATTTGGGAGGAAAGAAGGGATGATAGGCCGCTAAGGTCTCATTGATGATGAACTTCTTTATTTTTAGGGTCTAGACCGGCAATGGTGTATGGAAGTTCAATTTGGTCCGTATTCGACGGGGTTTGAGGTTGAGACGGGTATTGTAGGAGGGTAAAATACTTTCACAAATTTTCTGTGGACACCTTTTGTGAGTCTTTGTCAG
Organism: Cibotium barometz; assembly: GCF_041138505.1. Lineage (NCBI taxonomy): Eukaryota > Viridiplantae > Streptophyta > Polypodiopsida > Cyatheales > Cibotiaceae > Cibotium > Cibotium barometz. The sequence continues at coordinate 494,052 of NC_141085.1, forward strand.
ACTCTATGTCACTGTCTGCATATCAAGTTCTTTAATGTGAACATGGGATTTGGTCTTGGCCTCCTCTGGGTTAGGAGGCACAAGTGGGGAAAGATCTTCATTTGTCAACGTCAGGTTGGCGAACGGATCTTCATCGTCCCTGAGCATAAGGTCACGCTTTTGCCTTACCTGCTGTGCTATGGAAGTTCAGGGTCTTTTCCCAAACATCGAGTAAATATATCAATCGGGTATCACATGTCCTGGCGTGTGCCTATGTTTGGCGATGGTAATTACCCCCGGGGGCTTCACCTAAAAATATGTAAGTGTAGCACGTGAGTTCATTGGAGGGGTTTATTAAACTAATAAGTTATAGAATTACATTTATAGGAGGGTTAAACCATTTTTTTTAAAATCGTAAGTATGAAAAAAAGGGGCCATTTTATTCAAAAAGTATATAAGTGTAAAGGGTTTTTTAAATACTCCTTGAACGCATGTGATACATAGGATTTCTTAATAGTGTACCCCCCAAATAACTACCCTTCTTCGAGTTGGGCCTGTTGAAGCGGTGCTTCTCTATGATGGGGTTGGAATATTCAACCGGCCGCTTTTGTAGTTTGGCTTGATTCCTCAAGGCTTTTTAGAGCGGAGTGGGGGAGTGGCATTTTGGCACTACCATCACTCCCTAAGGAGGAGGATGTGGTCCTTGTTGATCCACTTATGATGGTAACCCAACCATCACCTTTGCGAATGTGCTTGGAGCGTTGTTTCTTTTTGGATGTGGCACATTCGGTCGCTAAGGTGTTAGACTTCTTTGGTTCTTTGGCCTTCTTGAGTTTGGCTTGCAAACCATGTGATTACATTTAATGGAATGTGGATATACTCCCATGTTGAACACCTAACACCTTGAGGGATGGAATGCCTTCAACCATGGAGTTAGAAACTAATTGCAAAGGAGGGAAATCCTTGAAGTAATGGTCAATCCACAACCGTGACATTGTGGTTTCAATGGCAAGCTTTTCTTTAAGGCATTCAGCCACTCTATGGGATCCATAGCAAAGGAAACAATGAAGGGGTGGTTTCCCTATAGGCACACCTATGGTGTGTAAAGCAAACGGAGATGATGTGTTATGGGTGCCTCAAGGGTGTTTAAGTGCATGGGCTCCATGGGCAATGGACCACATTTTAATCTTTCCATGATCAATGGGGTTTGCTCTGAGAGGTAATGGTTGGAATGGAAAGATGGACACTGTAGGCGGTTGTGGTGGCTCTATGGGCAAGTGGGAGGTTGGGGCAATGCCACCATTAATGCATGGTGCCCGGGAGGAGATGAGGGTAATGTTACAAATGGGCTTTGGGTCGTCATTGGTTCGGTAGCCAATTGCATGGAATCGCTTTCTCACATATTGTCTCATCGAGAAAGATCACCTATTTCCATGCTTGATCAAAGGTTAAGGGGTCCTTCACTAACAAATAGACATGAAGCTTTGGATTGTGCAGACCTAAGAGGAAACGGTCCATTAATTGTTTGTCACTCAATCTTTCCCTTTCTGCACGACGCGAATCGAGGTACTTAATGTGTGCAATGTAGTCATGTAAGGTTTTCTTTGGCTTTTGTTCTAGGTGGAACAGTTGCATAATGGGGCTCCATTTGGGCCCGTATAGTGCAAACCAAGAGTGAAGGCCTCTCTCACTGCTTTAAAAGTGCCTTTGTGCCGAGGGTCCAAGGATTAGAACCATTGCATTGCCTTACATTCAAGGATTAGTCCAAAGACATGGACCTTTGTTGCATCATCAAAAATTTCAAATGCCTAATAGATTTGGTTGAAGACCTCACGATGGGATACGGGGTCTCCAATGTCATGGAATTTCGACATGATTTTGAAGATTTTCACCCATATCGGTTATGTATGTGATGTTCGTAGGTGCAATAGTTGTGCCACTCCCCTTCCTATTATAATGAAGGGGGCTTGGAATTAGATCAAAGGGAGCCCATGGGCATGGATATGGCCGGCAGCAGCGGGCAAGTATGGAGGCCCAACATTAATGAGTGTGAAAAGGTGTGCAAGTATATAAGTGAATATTATAACTAGGGGCATTACTCACTTTTTGACTAATGAAATCATGCTTCTTGGAGCTCCATGCTTCTATGGCTATGGTGGTACTCCCTTGAATGCATGTGGTACTCCATTATGAGTGCATGTCATACCCATCATGAGTGCGCATGTGGTACTCCATCATCATGAGTGCATGTGGTACTCCATCATCATGAGTGCAATCTCTTTCTCTCGTTCTGTCACCATCATTACAGTGGTATCAAAGCCTTGTCTTTAATCCAAGTTATCTGAATTTTTTTTAAATTTTTGCATTTTCTTGATTTTCTTATAAATTTTCTTGATTTTCTTGATTTTGATTTTGATTGGTTTCTTGATTTTTAAAATTTTTACATTTTCTTGATTTTTTTGATTTTGATTGGTTTCTTGATCAAGAAATGGGGCATGGGGAGTGTGGGATGCTAGAATTCTCTTGGATTTTTGAATTGATTAATGTTTTGAGGGGCTATGGGTCACTGTGGACCAAAAATTAAGGTAATCGCTCTAAAATTTCAAGGACAGGACCAAATAATGATTAGTAGCATTAATCCAAAACGTTTATGATGTTCCCTTCATCCCCACATGCTTGATTCTAAGGGAAAATAGGGTTTTTATCTTCTTGCCATTGAGCAACATTGTTTTAGGGTTTTGAAGCAGCATTTCATGAGCTTTCAATTGATCCTATCAATTCTATGATTCAAGTTTTCTTCCATGGAGAAGACGGGCCGAATCGCGCGCTGTTTTGGAGGGACTTTGGCAGCCGTTTTGCTGCAATTCAAGTTCCATATAGCAAGAACATTCTTGCTTAAGCTTGGCCTAAGCTTGGGTAAGCTTAAGCGTGGCAACAAAAGAATCAAGCGGCTACGTTTTTTACTGCGCATGGTCATCGGGAGTGGCCGTGAAGATGAGCTGTGGAAGTGCGACTTCGACTAGCAAACAACTAGCGGGAGGGACGATCTTCTCCACCAACACCCTATCCAGCAACGTGCACCATCCTTGTGACAGTTCAGACTACCGTTTCGCTTCATAAGGGCTCGTGGGAGCAAGCATAGGCTTGCTTTAAGCTTAGCCTAAGTAATGCAAGCTTAAACGGGGTGATCTAAGCCTCCAAGGCTATAGATATCAGAGCATTATGACGTCTTCTCTTCCACGAGTTTTTACTGTGCGTAATTGCGACTTCGAGCTGCAATTTAGGTTGATTGTGATCATCATCTTTAATCTTCAACAATCAACACAACCATGCATAGAGTAAGGCTGTTATTTTTTTGGATTTCAATAAGCTCTTGCATCATCGTTGCTCCAATCAATCACATGCTACATGCAATGAGGTTTTTCCATGGTAGTTGGAAGCTTTTACTTGTTTAAATTGTCCACTCTTGAATGCCATTACTCTAGCCTATGGAATGCTACATGCAATGAAGGTTTACATTACCTTGGGTTGGGATATTTTGCATGGTTAATTTCCACCATTGAGATGATTTTGGAATGCATCATATGAGCTCTTGCTTTGCTTAATCATTAAGTAAGCATCACTCTTTTGGTGTTCATTGAACCATTGGAGTTCTACTTGCCATTTAGGGTGATTGTCTTGTTCATTGATGAGGCTATGGAGTAAAGGAAAAGGGCTGAAGTGATACAAATTAGTGAGGTGTTGTTCCATAATGTTGCCAAATACTAGCCTAATGCAAGCACATGCATGTGTGTACATAGGCCAATGATTGCATTGATCTTAGGAATTCCAACTTGAAGCTAATCCTTGCAATTCATTTGCCTTGTGATTCACATGATGTTGGATGCTATGTGGATGTTGCTTTTGTGGTGATTGGTGTAACGGAGCTACTTTGGATGATTGGGGGAAAGCATGAGTACATGCTCTTTGTAATGATGAAATGAAAATAGCATGAGTCATGCTAAAAACATTGTAAGTGCTCCTACCTTATCCTTTTAAAGCTACATCCACATACAGCTCACTTGTACTCCCACTTCAATTCATAGTATCTAGTATGCTTGTGAGGGTACCTTGGGCATTGGAGGAGAGGCTCGGGGGGAGAATGGTATGAACTCTCCTTGTCATGACTGCATTTGGATTAGGTACTTGGATGTGAAGACCTAGCCCTAACTTGTGCCTAGAATCGGACTAGGTATGAGAGTGGGAAGGCTTGGCCGAGAGATCGGCAAGCATGTAGCGCTCCTTCGTCTCACAGACTCGACTATATTGCAAGCGTGTTGAGGCTATGGAAGCCAATTGTCACTTGATTGGGCATGCCATGGATACTTGATAGTGGTCGAAGCATAAGAGTTGCATGAGCAAGTATATACTTTTGATAGTGATAATTTGGGGCATTATAACATGATTGGATATTGGGCAAGTGCTTATGGATTTTGATTGAGATTTGGGCCAAATTGCGGGGAGACTATGGCAAAACAACTTGTGATTTTCCTACACTCTGCAGTGGGTATAGAAGTGCAATTCAGTCCCAATCCGTTTAAGATCTCTCAAGGGTCTTTGGAATTCTTAAAAGGGCATCTAAGGGGAACCTAATTAGCCGTCAAGTGGTTTATTTGGACACCATCTTAAGGTACAAAGGGAACATTTCTATCAAACTGAAAAAATCCTAATTCAATAAAAAATAGTGCGGATTGAATTGAAGGTGTTTACATTGCTTAAGAACACTACCGAAGAGCTTCCAAATGAGCCAACAAGTTCCCAATTCCGTTACCGATTGGATGGTCAACCTCTCATAGTTGACTTTCAGCTAAAAGTCAAAACAGAGGGAGTGCTCAAAGTGGTGATCCAGGGTGATAGAAGTGTTCCTCTCATCGAGACAAACATGGCAAGCCTTTGATCATTCAATTCCAATATTGATAGCACCATAAACCCTAATTTGGTACCATGGGTGACTGTGAACAAGAGGGAATGCCTTTACATGACATGAGTGATCACATAGTGAATGAGGGCATGTCAGGAGACACACAAGTGAAAGTGAACAAGTTTCTTCCATTAAATGTAATCACATGGTTTGTAGGCCAAACAAGACCAAAGAACCAAAGAATTATAAGACCTTAGCTACCGAATGTGCCACATCCAAAAAGAAACAATGCTCCAAGCACATTGGCAAAGGTGACAATTGGGCTGCTATCATAAGTGGATCAACAAATACCACATCATCCTTTGTAGGGAGTGATGATAGTGGCAAAATGCCACTTCGCTAAGAAGCCTTGAGGAATCAAGCCAAACTACAAAAGCGGCCGGTCGAATATCCCAACCCCATCATAAAGAAGCACCGTCTTCAACAAGCCCAACTCGAAGAAGGGCAGTTATTTGGGGGGTACACTATTAAGAAATCCTATGTATCACGTGCGTTCAAGGAGTATTTAAAAAACCCTTTACACTTATATACTTTTTGAATAAAATGGCCCCTTTTTCTTCCTAAACTTACGGTTTTGGGAGAAATCCATGGATGAAGAAATGGATGCATTGGATTCAAATGAGACTTGGGACTTGGTGCCATTACCTGAGAACAAGAAGGCCATTGGATACAAGTGGGTGTAAAAAATAAAGCACAACTCAAATGGAAGTATTAGCAGGTATAAAGCAACATTATTTTCCAAAGGTTATGCTCAAATTTATGGCATTGATTATGAGGAGATGTTCAACCCCATTGATTATGAGGAGATGTGCGACCCCATTGCCAAGATGATAATCGTGAGAGCTGTTTATTGTTGTGGTTGCATCAAAATGATGGGTTTTACATCAAATGGATGTTAAGAATGTGTTCTTACATGGTGATTTACAAGAAGAAGTGTATATGGAACAGACACAAGGTTATGAAGATGTGGGTCACCTTGATTTTGTATGCAAGTTGCGTAAAGCCTTATAAGGCTTGAAACGGGCATCAAGAGCATGGCATGATAAGATAACACAATATCTTATCACAATTGGCTTTCATGTGTGGTAGATTTTGATCATTCACTCTATGATAAGAGCCTTGTGGTTATCACAATCTATGTGGATGACTTGATTGTTGGGGGTGATAGTGGAGAGGAAGTTGAGAGTGTGAAATGTCTCCTCAAGCAAAAACTTAACATGAAGGATTTGGGTGAGCTGAGATACTTTCTTGGCATTGATGTTATTAGGATGGCCAAGGGCATATGGCTATCACATAGGCAGTATGCATTGGACATGTTATCCAAATATGGTATGGTTGGCTGTAAGCCAATTTCTATGCCATTAGATTCAAATGGAAAGTTTAGTATAGTTACACGTGAGATCTTAGAGAGCCCCACTATGTACAGGAAGATCGTGGGCAGCTTGATCTACATAATAATCACCAGGCCAGATTTGAACTATACAGTTGGATTGGAGAGTCAGTTTATGTAGGTTCCTTAGAAGCCACATTTGGATGGTGTGAGGCACACATTGCACTATGTGAAGTCTACATTAGACTATGGTCTCTTTTATGAGGCTGGTACAAAGTTGCAGGTGTTTGGATACACCGATGTAGATTAGGCTGGTAGTATTATAGAGATAAGAGATCTACCACTAGATTTAAGTTCTCCTTTGGGAGTGGTGCTATGACATAGAGCAGAAAGAAGCAACCAACAATTGCCTTGTCGACGAGTATGGAGGTAGAGTATAGGGGTGCTGCAATGGTAGCATGTGAGGTAGCTTGGTTACGCATAAGCTACTTGGTGATTAGGGGCTTCAAGTTGATAGACAGGTTGTCATCTATTGTGACAACCTTAGCAGTATACAGTTGGCCGAGGAACCTAATTTTTCATGCGCGGACCAAACACATAGAGGTCCATTATAACTTCATCAGAGAGAGGGTCTTAGTAAGAGACATTGATCTCATGTATGTTAGCATAGAGGAGCAAGTAGCTCGCATCTTCACACAAAAGCCCTAGGAGCAGAGAAGCTTCGTAGATTTTAGACTATGCTTGGAGTCCTAGAGATGGAGTTGAGCTTGAGGGGGAGTGTTAACATGTCAAGCTCAATATGAGCTGACACTTATGACCGTTTCTGCCACTTACATCACTGGCATGTTTGGTAGGATGCTGACATGATGGATCTTTGCTAGTGATTCTATACCTAGACTATACTAGCTACTATTCCACCACTAAGTTATGGCATACTTTTCTTGCCAACTCACTCAGCCTGTTCACATTATGGACTGCATATACATAGTACTTTAGTAATTATGTTGTATTTTCCTTAGAAATATTTTTGTTGAGAAGAAGAAGAACAAATTTTTAGCCTCTCATCTTGTGTGTTCTCTTCTAGGGTTTGTGTGAGTGTGTATGTGCTTTCAGGAGCTCAAGTTATCTTCCTCCTTGCATCTTTTCACCTATGGGATTCAGTTCTGGCAGCCATGCCCTTCCATTTTAGACATGTGATAAAATCTTTGTGTGCCATGGGTATGGTGTCAATGTTCTTGCAACCCCTGTCCTTTTCTTGAAAACCATAGAATGCAACAACATCAATGGGGATAGACAAAATGAATGCTCTTACAACCCATGCCCTTTTCTCTTGGCTTGATAGCAAATCTTAGAATGTATCAACATGATGAATTGAAATTTATGCCCCTAAATTTGAACTTATGTCCAAACCTTTGTGTGATTTTGATGACAACCCTATTGGCCACCATTCAAAGGACCAAAACAATGACCACACTTATCCAATACCAAAAGTGTCCAAAATTATAGTGCACTACCTCTAGTGCCCAAAGCTTAGGAATGTAACAAGATGAAGACTTGAAATGCATGCCCTTAGATTTGGACTTATATAAAAATTTGTGTCCAAACTTGCAGTGCACATAGTGCCCAAATGTTGGGCATTCAACATGATTAAAATTGGACTTATATCAAAATCTGTGTCCAAACTTATAGTGCACCTAGTGTCCAAACGTTAGGCATTCAACATGATTAGGACTTGAAACTCATGCCCTTACATTTTTAGACTTTCAATGCAATGGCCTCTCCAAATAGTGTCCAAATGTTGGGCATTTGACAAGATTAGGACTTGAAAATCATGTGCTTATGTAAAAATCTTTGGGTAAGGCCTAAATTAACACTATTAGAAGAAATACCCAATATTTGAACTAGTGTTGAAATCTTGGTCTTCTCCAAGTCCTACTATTAAATCTTAGATTTGGACCAATGCTAACCGCATGTGGTTAACATGTTTCTGTGGCAACCATGTCCGCACACTTATGAAACAAGTGCCCATACTATATTATAAATCCCATCATTTGATGAGGCAAACGCCCTAAAAATACTCCCAAGTCTTGAGCTTCAAAGGATAGACAAGAGGATCTTGGCTAATTGGCCAAACCATAAAGAAAAGCCTTGTAACTATGTTCCGGGTGCCTCGGGTCACTTACTCCCCGGGCAACCTAGTGGGAAAAGGCTTGGAACCATAAAAGCCAATTTCTCTTGTTTATAACTCAATCTTCCATTTATACAATAGAATTAGAGTGTTCTCTCTCCCTCTCTCTTGTAACTCTAATCTAGCATGTGTGGTATGCTTAGGGTTAGGGTTTGGGTGTGATTAACACTTCCTCTTGCTTCTTCTCTCCCTCTTTCTTGAGTAATCACGCTATCACCGCCGCGATTGGCTTCCGCAAAGATCCCACATGATCTTTGCGAGCGGTTGCACCACCCGTAGGATTAGAAACCGCCTCGGTGTGATAATGAGTGCATGGGGATCGCTGACAACGAGCGGCTATCCATATGCAAACGGTGGAGCTCTTGAGCACGGCTCGAGCTCGGTGGATCGGTAACTTTCCAAGATAAATTTTTGTTAGTTTACCATCTTTGGCGCCGCTGTTGGGAAGTGCCAACCTGCTTCTTGTTGAAGCCTTGTTTGAATTGGATCGAGTCTTGATTGCCCTGTCAAGTAAGTAACTATGGCATTCCGGTTTGGGTTGTTTGATTTGTTTTGTTGATTATTTTGGTTGTTTTTGTTGTTTTGGTTTTGATTTTTTGCATAGATTATGGTTTGGAGTAAGATTAGTAAGTGTTTAAGCTAAAAGACTAGAGATTTGATTGATTAGAGAGCTCAAAAGAGAGGGTTTTTGCTAAAACCTAGAGTATTTTCTTCTAATTTTTTAGCTTTGAATCATGTTTTTGTTATATTTATGTATATATGTAGGTTATGAATGTAAGATAGAACCTTAATCAACCAAAAGCCATAAAAAATCACCAACAATCTCTTAATTTTTATTAATTATCACTAATCTATTGGTTAGTGTCATTAGTGAGCTTAAAGAGAGTTAAAAAAAATGAGCGTAATTACTTGTAATTGGACTAATTGGGGTGGCATTAGTGTTCTAAACACTTGCTTTCACCTAAATGCATTCTTATACCACTCCCATTAGGTCACACTTAGTGAGAATTAGCACTAATTAGGCCTCATTTGCCTAATTTTATCTCTTTTGAGTGGGTTAATTGGAGGCTTAATTATAAGGGTTCATTGGGGATAATCACATCATTGATTAACCTTGAGATTTCTAATTAAAAGGGTTAATAGGAGATAATCACATCATTAGATAAGCCTTGACATTGCTAATCCACCAATCAAATCCCCATCTTAAAACTCCTTGCCATTAAAAGGAGGAATTATAGAGAGCAAAGAAAGAGGGCTAAAGGGTGATTAAGTTTTAGTCAAGTTAGATAATATCTAGATTATTTGAAAACTAGTGAACCTCCTCGACCCACTAGGGTTGTTTTTACACACACGAAACACCCAAAAAGACCTTATTTCACCTTAAGGGGACGTTCATGTGGAAGAAAAAAGCGAGCAAAAACTTATATTTTTGATCCGCACATGCACCTTTGAAGCTTTTCTAAGCCTCAATGTGAGATCCCTGTTCCCACCGCGCAACGGAATCGGGGTACTAGCAACGGAAGTAGCACTTCTTGCACAGGGTAGAGTCCCACACTCGGGGCCTCATCCACGGATATCCGGACAAGAGACTAATCCGTCGGTTTTTCCAAAACCGAACCTGGAAAAACTTCCTTTATCCGGAAAGCACGGACGATTTCACCAGGATAACTTTTTACTCTAACGTAGTCAAGACCATTACTGATCAAACTGATCCGTCTGCACCTATAAAGGTACTCGGTCAGATCAAGGAAGAAACTTGCACTTGGATCATTGGGATCAACGCTTTTTTCCCCATCAAGAGGCACAGCCGTTGATTCCTATCCATAGAACAATTACTATCCGGGATTTACTTCATCTATCGTAATAACAGAAATTGAGTCTCGGTTTACAGATCCATCAGTCCAGCCTAACCCCATCCAGTCCCATGGGTTAGCCAACCACCCAACCACTGTAGTGATGCGATCCAATTAGGAATTTGGTTAGGTTTTGTCTCGGTACCAAGGAAAAGAGTTCCAAGGCCCCCTAGCCGGAAGTTCATGCAAACATAAAACTACTCACACCACTTACACACCCAATATGAAATTGCCTTTTTCTCAACATCAGCTAACTTTAAAACAATCCTTTAATGAAACCATTATGTCACTGATGACAATCCTCAAAGTCTCTGGTTGAATCCTTATTTCCAGTCATTCATTCATCGGTGTGCTTATGGCATCATTGGCAACCAGAACGCTCACCACCTGTTCACTCAGGGCCTTTTCCATAGTTCCTAGCTCATAGTAACCGGCAATATATTCATATAACAGAATGGAATCTCCGTGGAAGATCAACAAGATCAACCCACAGATCCATATAAAAGAGCCATGGACTCATCCGTTGAGGACCAGCAAGGTCAATCAACCAGATCCATGCCCGGTTTTAGAAAACAACTCTTATTCCTTGTTCCAATATCTTCCACGACGCACGTGTGGGTATCTTCGGCGACCCAAAGCCCGAGCACCGTATGGTCAGCACCCTCTAGGATCCTTCGCAGGTGACCTAGCGCTTCACTCATAGGCCGCTTCCTTGGTCCCTCATCCACCGTACCGGAAGCTCACCATTTAAATCGAACCGAGGCTGGTCAAGACCTCGGTCGACCTTGCTACGCGAGACGTCCTCCATTGACTCTCCGTCAGCAGTTGCAACTTTAACAGTTAGGTCTCCATGACCTTAATCCACAAGACGGTCAAAATGCTTCCCCAGCATTCTTGACATAAAACAGTCATTTACAAACAGGTCACAAAATACAGTTTCTATATCGACTCTCGTCTTTCCACATTATCCCTCCTCAGTCCACATTACTTATTCTATTTTCCATTCATATGTGTACTCATTCTCATCCATTCACTCATATTGACAACACATTATTTCACAATACACATTCACATTTAGTATTCTACATACACCTCCATGTTCGTACATCCACATCATACCTCCAATCCCACATCCACATACATACATCCACATCCTCATTCACACATCTACATCTACATGCATACATCCACATCTCCATGCATACATCCACATCCCCATTCACATTCATATCCATACATTCACATCCACATCCACATCTCATCCATACATTCACATCTCCATGCATACATCCACATCCACATTCACATTCACATCCATACATCTACATCTACATGCATACATCCACATCTCCATGTATACATCCACATCCACATTCTCATTCACATCCATACGTCTACATCTACATGCATACATCCACATCTCCATGTATACATCCACATCTACATTCTCATTCACATCCATACATCTATATCTACATGCATACATCCACATCTCCATGTATACATCCACATCCACATTCACATTCACATCCATACACCTACATCTACATGCATACATCCACATCTCCATGTATACATCCACATCTACATTCTCATTCACATCCATACATCTACATCTACACGCATACATCCACATCTCCATGTATACATCGACATCCACATTCACATTCATATCCATACATCTACATACATACATCCATTTTTACATTCATACATCCACACTCCCATTTTCACATCCACATATCCACATACATACATCCATTTCCACATTCCTATTCATATAACCCCATACGCCTTCACATCTATTCTTTTACATCACATCCATTCTCGCCCTATCACAACCCATATACATCTTATCCCATCAGATACACTCTTTACTTCATCCCATACACATCTTATCACATCCTAACTCATCTCAGCACATCCTATCACATCTCATACACCTCTTATCATATCCTATCACATCCTATCACATCTCATACACCTCTTATCATATCCTATCACATCTCATACACATCTTATCACATCCTATCACATCTCATACACCTCTTATCGCATCTTATCACATCTTGTCACATCTCATACACCTCTTATCACATCCTATCACTTCCCATACACCTCTTATCACATCCTATCACTTCTCATACGCATCTTATCACATCCTATCACATCTCATACACCTCTTATCACATCCTATCACTTCCCATACGCATCTTATCACATCTCAATATCTATTTATAGAATACAAGAGAATTCTTATATTTGATATAAGATTTCTTTACACATCTATTTATGCATAAATTCCATTTTAAAGAGAATTACACTTTCGAAATAAAAATCAATCTTTTATGCATCTTCCTATGCATAAATTCATTTTAAATGAGAATGACACTTTTGAATCAATCTTTTATGCATCTTCCTATGCATAAATTCAATTTAGTAGGAATTACACTTTTAGAATAAAAGAATTTCTCTTATGCATCTAATATATGCATAAATTCCATTTATGATGAAAATCACACTTTTAGTATAAAAATATCTTTTATGCATACCTCTATGCATGAAATCCAAATATAATAAAAGTAACATTTTTATAATATAATAATCATCTTTTATGCATACCTCTATGCATGAAATTCAAATGTAATAAAAGTAACACTTTTACAATAAAATAATCATTTTTTTGTAACATTTTTACAATAAAATAATTTTTTTTTCATACCTCTATGCATGAAATTCAATATGATAAAAGTAACATTTTTACAATAAAATAATCATTTTTTAACTAACGTTTTTACAATAAAATAATCATTTTTTTAATGCATACCTCTATGCATGAATTTTAAATATAATAAAAGTAACACTTTTATAATAAAATAATCATCTTTTATGCATACCCCTATGCATGAATTTTAATTATGATAAAAGTAACACTTTTACAATAAAGTAATCATCTTTATGCATACCTCTATGCATGAAATTCAATTATGCTAAAAGTAACACTTTTACAATAAAATATTCATCTTTTATGCATACCTCTATGCATGAAATTCATTTATGCTAAAAGTAACACTTTTATAATAAAATAATCATCTTTTATGCATACCTCTATGCATGAAATTCAATTATGTTAAAAGTAACACTTTTATAATAAAATATTCATCTTTTGTGCATACCTCTATGCATGAAATTCAATTATGCTAAAAGTAACACTTTTACAAATAAAATATTCATCTTTTATGCATACCTCTATGCATGAAATTCATTTATGTTAAAAGTAACACTTTTATAATAAAATAATCATCTTTTATGCATACCTCTATGCATGAAATTCAATTATGCTAAAAGTAACACTTTTACAATAAAATATTCATCTTTTATGCATACCTCTATGCATGAATTTTAATTATGCTAAAAGTAACACTTTTATAATAAAATAATCATTATAAAAACTTGACATTAATCAATTAACCATTCACCTAGGATAGAGAATGGTTGGTTTTGTTAGAGAAGAGAGGGAAATGCCTTTTTGTAATGAAGCATAACATTTTTAGAAAAGACATAAAGCATCAAAACCATTTAAAGCCATATAAACCATAAAATAAGTGAAAAGAAGAATCACCAACTTACCAATGGCTTTGAAAGCTTTCCTTTGGCTTGATGGTTTGAGGGTTCAACTCTTGTTTGAACAAGAGTGGCCAACCAATCTTTGGAAGAGGGAGATGTCAAAAACTAGTGAATTATTAATAAATTCACAGTTCTTGACTTGGGTGGAGTAGAGTAACAATGTATAAACATTATTGAGTTTCAATAAAAGGGGAAGGCCTCTATTTATAGAAAAAAGTGAGCTCCTAACCAAACAAACTGATTCTAGAATTTTCCAACTCAGTTTGGTCAATTTTTGACCATTTTTAGGTCAGTTGAGCTAACTTTTTGTAACTAGACTTGAATTAGGAGAGGGGAGAGATGAAATATCTCAATTTTTTATGATTTAAAACTCAATTTGCATATGTGAAGTAGGCGCCTCATTAAAGGGGCTCCCCTTCTTTACATATGTGTCAAAAATGAAATCATTATATCCAAAATATCTCATATTTTAATATTGCTCATAGTTTCTTACTAATAAACCTTGTACATATTCAACTCTTCATCTTATGTGAGCATTGAAGGGACTCCCCTTCCTTACATATGTGTCAAAATGGAATCATTATACCCAAAATATCTCATATTTTTAATGTTGCTCATAGTTTCTTACTAATAAACCTTGTACATATTCAACTCTTCATCTTATGTGAGCATTGAAGGGACTCCCCTTCCTTACATATGTGTCAAAATGGAATCATTATACCCAAAATATCTCATATTTTTAATGTTGCTCATAGTTTCTTACTAATAAACCTTGTACATAGTCAACTCTTCATCTTATGTGAGCATTTACTCATTTTTGGGTATCTTCTTTTACAAAATTGGATTTATCTCCTCCCCACACATGGATTGATCTTATTGGTCCATAGGAACCTTAATTGGACCATAATCCAAAAATTTCTAAAAATCTAGACCCTTAGGCTAAGGTCCTTCATACCCATTTCCAATTAATTCCAATTGCACATTGGAAAGTTCTTTTTGAATTTCTGTTTCAGGGGAACTTATTTTAATAAGATGAGATATTTTTCTATCCAAAAATATTCAAAATTTGAAAATTCTCTCTCTAGAATGTTTTCTCTCTCTATGTCAAAACAAGCAGAGACGAGATCTCTTATATTTCTGAAGAGGGAATTGATTACAGGGGGAAGATGCTTGACATTTTGAGAGGCTGGGGAGGAATCTTACACTCAACGAACATCATGGGCATCTTTTAGTCATGGTTTCATGCCTCGAGTGCCTCCATTCCATTGGGCGGTACCCCAATCATTGTGCATTCACATGTGGTCAACATGCCAACAAGCACATTTGGCCCCGTGAGGGTGAGACGATTTATGAAGAGCTTTCATTTAATGGTTCACCTCCATACATGAACCAAGACATAAATAGATGCCCTGAGCACACACATGTGGCTCCTCTTATAACCACAAGAAACACCTAAAAGACCTTATTTCACCTTAAGAGGGTATTCACGTGCAACAAAAAAGAGAGCACAAACTTATATTTTTGATCCGTACGCGCACCGTTGGAGCTTTTCTAAGCCTCACCATACACCATGGACACCTTTCGGTCCTCATGGTTGCATGCCCTGAATGCCCCCATTCCATTGGGTGGCATCCCAACCATTGTGCATTCACATGTGGTTGACACGCCAAGCACATTTGGCCATGAGGGTGAAACGATTTATGAAGAGCCCTCATCTAGTGGTGCATCTTCGTACATACACCAGTGTGAATAGATGCCTCGAGCACACACACGTGCCTCCTTCTATAACCACGGGCCTATTCTCATCCCCCACTCCCCTTGATCCCCAAATTGATATTTTGAGCTTAGCACAAGCTATAGGTGTAATGATGGTGAGAGAAAGAGATTGCACTCATGATGGAGTACCACATGCACTCAAGGGAGTACCACCATAGCCATAGAATCATGGAGCTCCAAGAAGTATGATTTCATTAGTCAAAAAGTGAGTAATGCCCCTAGTTACAATATTCACTTATATACTTGCCCACCTTTTCACACTCATTAATGTTGGGCCTCCATACTTTCCCGGCCATATCCATGCCCATGGGCTCCCTTTGATCTAATTCCAAGCCCCCTTCATTACAAACCATCCCCACAAAAAGGTTTCATCCTCGAACCATGTATCCTCGGAGCAATGTATGGGCTGTTGGGAATCTTCTTGACTTCTCTCATGAATGCGAAAGTACATTTGTTGCAACTCCAAAAGTTCCTCACACAAGAGAACTCCACATAGAGCTGTGCACTTATTTGATGTACATATGGACTGCCCCCTATGATGTCCATAAGCCCATGGAGTCTTGTTGAGCTTTGGATTGGTGAGTGGTGAAGTACACCAATGACCATGGCTGTCTATACAGTAAATTTACAGCAATAGCATCCTTCATATCATCATCCAAATCCATGCAAATAGCTATCCAAAGACGCCATACAGTTGTACTCATTTCATTAAGACTCAAGCATAAAGTAATAGATGACCCACACCAAGTCCCCACCATCAATAAGGTTGACTTCCAAAAATGCCCTGTTCCCATCCGCTTCAAGTGGCAATGCATAGTATCCACCCGGGTCATATGGAAATCCATCTGCTTCAAGTGGCAATGCATGCTGTCCACCTGGACATATGGAAATGAATACACATCAAGCATCTTTCCATGTATACCGGGATCAAATGGGTATGAAACATCATGGTTGGAAGTGTCATCACCAACCAATGTTCCGCCATCAAACATAACATAGACTATGAATGGCTCAAGTGTAAGTTTGAGCCTCAAGAAGCATTGCCTTTATGGACAATACACTATGAGATGATCAAACTTTAGTTTGGAACTTAAATTAGCTTTAAGTTTGAGCCTCAAGGAGCATTTCCTTTATAGACAATACACTAGGAGATGACCAAACTTTAGTTTGGAACTCAAATGACTTTTTTAAAGTTGTGCCAAAATTGTGAATATTTCCCAAATTTCAAGGAAAAAAACAAACAATATTATACTTGCAGAAATAACTTCATGTACACAATTAAGTATCCTAAGGCAACATTCTAAGTTTACAACAAAAAAAAAACACATTTATTAGGAATGAAAAATTCCATACAAATGAGAGATCTCTAACCAAAACAAGCAAGTCCACAACATTTACATCTTCTAGTTACCATGATTATTCCCTTTTATTCAATTCATGGCAAGACTATATGTTCTATTACACTTCTAAACTAGGTGTATTTTTCTTGCACTTTCTTCTCAAGCTCCTCAAATGGATTCTTCATTCTCGCTCATGTAGCCATGTGTATGCCAACTCCCTATTACAGTATTTAATTTCATATTCTATTGATATACGTCTCCATCTTCAAAAGGACCATCTTCATTGAGTTTATTCCATAGCTTTTGTGCTTCTAGACTCTGTTGTATGCGCTCCAACACTTCGCATCCATTTGCTCTTGTCTTTTATCAAGATGTCTTCTTTGATGTTCCGCATATTGCTATTCAACCTAGACATGTTGGAAGGATGAGAGGGTGAGAGATAGAGAGTATGGGGTTAATGTGTGTGTGTGTGTGTGTGTGTGTGTGTGTGTGTGTGTGTGTGTGTGTGTGTGTGAGAGAGAGAGAGGAACAACTTGTTGAGGGACTATGCATTCAAAGAGAGGAATTATGGTAGATCTAATGAGCTCCAAGCCATGCCTTTATATAATTTTAATTTGTTCTAATTGTAGCCTCCGCAAGTCACTTTCAATAGGAACCTCTCCATTTTTTTGTTGCATGCAAAAAATAATGATTAAAGGAACCTCTTGGTGCATGCAAAAAAAAGAGTGACTAAAGGAACACCTCTCCTTTTTTGGTACTTTCAAACTGGGAGAGACTACCGGATAGAGAGATTGCACATGATCCCGCCCTATTTATGACCTAAGCACTCCTTATTTTTGAAAAAGAAAAAGCGAATTTTATTTTTATGGTTAATTTAATGGAAGTCAATTATCACTACATTGTTCGCAAGGTCGTTTGAAAGACATACATTCCCCAATTTTTGTTAGCTTCAGGGTAAAATCTTTCAAACTATTCATTTTAGTTTTTGAAAAATATTTTAAAAACACTTCATAAGTTCTGGATAATGTGCGAAGACATGCAGGTCAAGAAATCCAAAACCTTTAAAAAACTTGACATAAACAGAAACATGCCAAAACCATCTGATGGCTTTTGATCATGACGTTGCAAGTCCTCCCATCATGCCACTCTATGAAATTTTCAAAAAGAGATAGACACAACACTTCCCTAGGCACACTATGCTTACATTAGCATTGACCTTTTTGCACTCAAAATCCTGACCAAATCTTCCTTTTTAGATGTGGTTGAGGTAAAAACATGTTATTGTTTACATTGAGCCCAAGTACACGTAGTAGATAAACAAAATACATGTGCTTACATGCACTAAATGAACGTCCTCCACTTGCTCTCATCTGAAGATCTGGACATGTACAGCATGGTAGCTTTGCAATTATGACATCAAACCTCTCACCTTGCATCCTTGAAGAATTAGTCTCTACTACACACACCTCATGTTCCATTTTGATTACATCCCTTTTGCAATGATTGAAGCTAACAAAGCAAGAGCACTATCTATCTGCTTGGCTATTATCTATGACACTCATGTCTTGTTGTTATATGTACATTATGTGTGCTATGTTATATGCACATTATGTGTGCATATACTAGGAGGCTAACCCACCTTAGGCTTGTGAGCATGGGAGCATGGGAACAAGCTCTAGTGGAGCATGGGTTAGGACTAACCTTAAGGGTTAAGGTTAGGGTCAGGCATCCAAGGGTCACACATGGGAAATGGAGAGTGAAGAGTCACTTGAGGGCCCTCCTATATAATAGGGGCATGGGGCACACTCAAGGGGGGCTTGGAGGCTTGGAGGCTTGGGCTTGTGAGGCCAAGGCTATGTTATGCTCTCTTGTGTAGAGGATCATATCTACCCACTTACCATTTCACACTATAGCTACATGCTATTGGATTGGAGTTATACCTCTTGATGGTATGGGATATCAAGGTAGAGGTATGATGTATTTCATTTATAATTCATGTGTGCATCCCTTGGGCTTGGGGGTGGTTGGGTGGATGAGTTTATGCCTGATTTATGCATGTTTATGCATAACAATTATCTAGAGAGATCTTAGGGTTTTAACAGTGGTATCAGAGTACTCTCTAGTTAATTGTTGTTGATTTTTCTTTCTTATTGCAATTTTTGACATTTTTAATGAAGTCAATTTTAATATTTACTAGTAAAAATATTATTTTGTTGATTTGTGTTGATGATTTGCATGTGGATCATCAATATGGCGATTGGAATGCGTGTTACTACTATTCAATGGACGAATCAACGTTGCAGGGAAATTTCGTGAGTTTAATGCTATTTTTCTCTATTTTTGTGGTTTAAAATAAGCATTAATGGAAATTTCTACAAAACTACCACATTTTATTATGGATATTTTTGGTAGAATGGATTCCCTAAATTTCTAGAATTTTAAGGAATTTTTCCCTAATTTTTTAGATTTTTTTAGAGCATTTTTATAGTTCAAAATGTATTTTTTATACATTTTTACGGGTTTTTCCGGGGGTATGCGATCAAATTTCTGTCAATTTTCTGCTAAAAGGCAGTAGGGGACAGCATGTTGATGCATGAAATGCTCTCCCATGTGCATGGGACCCTCTCCGCCTCTCAATTCTGATTTTCCCGTGTGAATTTCTCTTAAAAGGGGTTTTTTTAATTAAACATTAATCATAATTAATATTATGATTAATTATGATTAAGTAAAGGTTTAATTAAAAACTTTAATCAAAGGATTAAAGTTAAGCTCTCTGTTAACAGAGAGAGGAGGAGGGAGAATTAAGTGGAGAAGATGGAGGAGAGAAGGAGTGGAGATGGAGAGGAGAGTTGATCCTCCCTCCCTCTCTTGGATTTTGGCGCACGCAGGGGAGCTGCAGGCAGCCCGCCGGGCGAAAATCGCCCCCCCCTCCCAAACAAATTTTTCATAAGCTTTAGTTAAAGCTTATTAAGGTTATTTTTAAAAAAATGAGTTTTTAATTACCAAAAAAAAGCTTTTGAAATTGTTTTAAAAAAGCTTGGAAAAAGCCCTAAAATTAGAGAAAAATTGAACCACTCACCACCATGACTTGTCATGTGGTTCAAAGCACCTGAATCAACATACTATACATCATCCTTACATGCTCCTACATCATGTCTAGACACAACATTAACTACATGTTGCATAACAAACAACCTCTCATTATCCTCATTATTTTTGCTAGAGGACGCATAATTATTTTACTGCACTTTAGCCCCTAGCTCAGGGGTGGTTCGAAGCATACAACCTATGGAGGTGAGCTAGCCTGCCCCCCTCTTAGGGGGTTCGTTTTAATCACTCATGATTTGCATTTAGGAGATATGTGGGGTTGTAACACTTGGTATCAGAGTGGCTTAAACGCAGACGGTATTGCGATGCACGGGCTTTTCCGTTTTGCTTTCCATCCAGGTGGTCGACGAGTATCATATCCCCCAGCTGTGTGCACTCCGTGAATTATATCCACCACACTACCATCAGGAGGAAGCGTCCAATGGGGGGCCTCTTTTTGAAGATTATGCCTGCCACCCCACACAGTTGTCACATCTGGGGGAGCCCTTCATGAAGCTACACAATACACTCATTGATGAAGAACAACCACAAAGTAGAGCACAAGATCCTCTACTTCACAGGGCCATGTTATAGGGCAGTGGCAACAGACCCTACAGTTGTCACAAAGTTGGAGCAACATGGTCTTGGAGGATTGCTTACTCTGGAGCCATGGGGCCTGGACCTTTACAACTGTCTATATTTCACTGAGACATATGATGCCAACATGCACACATGGGAAGTTTTGGATAATGAGGGCCATCCACAGAGAGTGCAACTCAGCGTGGAGCTTATCATAGAGGCTTTACAGCTCCCCCACCTGGACCAGCCATATGTTAGACTCACAAATTCCCTCAAGCTGACCAAGGGTACCTACAAGGGCGCAACCAACAAGGACGGGGTGGAGTGGGTGAACATTACTCAGGAGGATTTGGTCATGCTAGCCAGAGCTCTCCAATTTCTTTTAACCACCCCGCTAGACTGGCAGATTCAGTAGATGTAGCATGTCCACCACTAGCCTGGGTGCACCAAGGACAAATGGTCAACTGGGCAAAATACTTACACAAAGAGCTTCATGTAGTATGCTCTACCCACAGGGGAATCAGGAAACGGCCACTTTATTGACAAAGGTACTTTATCATGCGACTAAGTGGGAGGAGTTACCCCGCCCCATCCAGTTGAGTGGCCCCAATGTCGTACACCCATCTCCATGCCCCCGCAACAGTCCTCTCCAAAGTTACCACCCGCAAAGCGCCACCACCCTCCCAAGGGCAAGGAGTAGGTACACCCACCGCCCAATCTAGACCCTACAGAGGAGGAGCTGGAAGCTGAGGAAGCCCAAAGAAAGGCCAAGGAGGAGGGGAGGCAAAAACACCCGAAACTGTTGGCTTTCTGTATTCTGAGAAAACAGTTGAAATTTTTTGACCGTTCGTATTCTAAATGCGTTCGGGGTAAATTAAAATTTTTAAAAATATCTTAAAAATTAGTGGAAAATTAGACAAAGGTTATTTTAAATTTCAAGAAAATGTGGGGTTGGTGTTTGGCATGTGGTGTGTCCATTCGGGCGCCCGTGAGCGTTCAAATTCCTTTAAAAATATATTTTTTGACCCCGAAAATTAAAAAATCCATTAAAATTATAAATTTTCATTGGATTTGAGAATTGTCGGGCGGAATTGGAAATTTTGTGAACGATGGGATTCTCAGAAAAAATTAGGAATATTCTAGAAATTATTTTTAGAAATCCTGAAAATTGGTATTTTTAAAATATCAATGGTATTTTGGCAAAATTAATTGTTAAAAATTTTCTGGAAAAATATAGATTTGGAATGCCATAAGATAGGTTTGGTGGAATTCAAAATTATCATATTTTGAGGCCCTAGAAAATTAGGAAAAATTAGAGAAAAATTCATGATAATTCTTTTTCTCGAGAATTTAATATTTTCGAGGGTTATTTAATGTTGAAGTACGTTTTCTCGTGCTGACATTAGATAGATGTGGGTTATTCACATATTATTAATACGATTGTACCTCATATTAGTAGTTATTTCTGTTTGAATTATTTCTAAACGATATTTTTACCATTGTTTAGCCATTCTTTTCCTTAATTTCTTTTGATGGCTATAATCTGCGTTCAAAGTGTGTTTCACCTTTGATACTTTTTCATGATAATTTATTTTACACTTATTTAAGTGTGGTTTGTGCTTAATTTCTTAAGCCTAAGACACATTCTATCATGGGTTAGTTGATCGATTTGTTTTGGTGGATTTTATTGGATGTTTTCCAAGTTTTATATGTACTCATCAGGTTCTGCCTAGATCACTTGTGTCTAGGGGGTTTTTAATGAGTGCTACACACATGTGTTTCACTTACTTACTTTGGAGTTTTGCTTGAACAGCAACACGTTCATATACTCTGGATTGTTGAGTTGGCCACCAATTTTAATGCTTCTTTTGGCATGATTAATGTCCATTAGATGGTATGCATTGATTTTTATGATCAACTATGGTTTTCATGGATTCGAGAAGCTTCTATGCTTTTATCCATGGTTTTACAAGGATCTTTTGATCTTTTGAATAATTTTATATGCTTTGAAGGTAGCATTTGCCTTTATTTTTTGCACATAATTTTGGAGTACATTGCTTGTACTCTTGTACATATTCCAACTCGGATACCTAGTTGCTTATATATCTAGGTGAGTTATTTTTCTACCCTAACTTTATTGTGTTTTGGGTAGTTATCATTAGAAAGGTACCAATAATTCAAATTCTTTTCTAATGATGTACTCGGAAAGACTTATTCCTTGATGTAGTCTCAGAAATATAGAGACAGGTTTTAGTATGTGAAAGTCTAGGATAAGGCCATCTTATTCCTTTTATACTATAGGATTTTATTCATTTTTCCTGGACGGCATACTAGGGAGTTTCAAATTGTTAAGGTATGTATGGGTGGTATCATGGTGGTATGGGACACTAGTGATCCCTCACATATATTATCTTATGGGATAATTTGGGCTCAAGATTGTTGCTTTGCTTACATCACTTAGCATGTTGACCTCAACATTCAAAGACAATCTCATTTTCTAAATTCACTAGAAGTTATAGTGTGGACATTTTCTAGATAAACTTCTTTTATCTATAGCCTGCATGTTTTGATGAGTGTAATCTCGTCGGCATTTTCACTTGTTGAAATCTCTTTCTTTAGAGTTCAATGAGTTTATCTTGTTATGTTCGGATTAAGGAAATTTGGATTTTTTCTTTGTTGGCATTTCTTTCTCTAGTTTCGTACTTTAGGTGATTTATACAATCAACCTGATGGTTTACGGATGGACATATGTGACTCATCGAGACACTGATGACTCTCTATGTTGATATGGGTAACTCGAGACATCAATTATTCCATGTGCAGATGTGGGTATGTCGGGTCGCCGATGAATCCCTAGTTCTACTGTTATAATGCCATGTTTTCCTACTTTATTCCGAATGGTTTACGAGGAAGTTACTTTGAATGTGAATTTCTCTGATCATCCACAGTCTGATGGGCAAACAGAGCGTATGAATCATATTGTCGAGTATCTGCTTCATGCATATATCTCTGAAAAAGTATCAAATTGGAAAAAATATCTTCCAATGATGGAATTTACCTGTAACGGTTTTAAATATACGGCTATTGGTTTTAGTCCGTTCATGCTTATGTATGGGTATCAACCCAGGGCACCTATTGATGTCGGTCTTAAGGACATTGGTTTTAGTCCATTCATTTATGTATGGATATCAACCCAGGGCACCTATTGATGTCGGTCTTAAGGACATCGAGCTTGATGCATCAAGGGATTTCTTGCATGATATGCAGGAAATGCTGACCGAAGCTCGGGATTCTATCAAGAGTGCTTAGGTAGCATGGTTCTATGCTGATAGAGGACGTTCAATTTGGTCTTTTGAACCAGGAGCATTGGTTTATTTAAAAGTTCCTAAAGATTTTCAGACTTTGTCAAAAGGAAAATGCTCGAATTTATCTTCTAGATATTGTGGTCCATTTTGATTTATACATCGGATCGGCACGGTTGCGTATGAACTTAAACTACCTCCACATGTTAGAGTTCATCCAGTCTTTTATATCAATAGATTGAAAAGAAAACTGGGAGGTGAGGATTACACAGTTACTCCTTAAAGAACTCATTGAAGGCGAAGATTTATCCTATGTTCCACATGAACCTGATAAGGTACTTGAATTCAAGGAAAGGAAACTTTCTAGTTGACCAATCCCTGAGGTTAAAATTAGGTGGAAAGATAGGGAAATAGAGGATTCGACTTGGGAGTCGGTTGAGATTGTTCAGCGCAGTTCTCCTTCTTTTCATTGCAAGAGTGCAATGTTTTGAGAGGGGAAGTATGTTATATGTACATTATGTGTGCTATGTTATATGCACATTATGTGTGCATCTACTAGGAGGCTAACCCACATTAGGCTTGTGAGCATGATGGGAGCATGGGTTAGGACTAACCTTAAAGGTTAAGGTTAGGGTCAGGCATCCAAGGGTCACACATGGGAAATGGAGAGTCAAGAGTCACTTGAGGGACCTCCTATATAATAGGGGCATGGGGCACACTCAAGGGGGCCTTGGAGGCTTGGAGGCTTGTGCTTGTGAGGCCAAGGTTATGTTATGCTCTCTTGTGTAGAGGATCATATCTACTCACTTACCATTTCACACTATAGCTACATGCTATTGGATTGGAGTTATACCTCTCTTGATGGTATGGGACATCAAGGCAGAGGTATGATGTATTTCATTTATAATTCATGACATGTGCATCCCTTGGGCTCGGGGCTAGTTGGGTGGATGAGTTTATGCCTGATTTATGCATGTTTATGCATAACAATTATCTAGAGAGATCTTAGGGTTTTAACACTTGTACCTTGGGGTTATGCTTCTTGTTGTGTTCTCTTCTTATAAACTCTCCTTTTACAGAATAAAATCCAGCTCCTTCTAGACCTTACACCTCGTCGCTCGTAAGGTTTGTGCCCTTCTCTGAACTAGCCAAACACTTGGAGGCTGCACATGTGCGTTTGTTATTCTTGAGCACATGGACCATGTAAGGTCAATGCTTGTATTGCAAAACCACATGATCTGTCTACATTGTCGACTTGTCCATTTGTACATTCCGTAAAAGCTCGGTGTCAGGACCCCTTTTCCTGACTGTTTGATTTGTTTTCTGCATTTCCCTACTTGGTCACCTAGCCATGCTGCTTGGCAAGTGACTTTGCTGTTTATTTTTGTGCGACAAAATACCCACATTTGTATCATGAATATCCATTTCCCACACTCTTCTCATTTCCTCCTCCTCCTCTTTGCTCACCTCTGTTTGTTTATTGTTTTGGGGGAAAATCAAGTTTTTTCCCTTTAGCCTTCCAGGGTTGATTCTCTGTAACGTATTATGGCCCATGGGACATATTTTCATCCTCATTTATTATGGTTTATGGACGTTGCTTGTGGTGCACTGTCTTATTGTCGCCCATGATATTGGAAACGTGGGACATAGAAGTTCGTCTAACTGTCTCTCCCACCAACCTACTTGTTTGTGGTTGGACGCAATAATAATCCACTTCTATTAGCACACCTCTCTAATAATAATCCACTTCTATTAGCACACCTCTCTAATAACTTTGCGATGCTTTGACCATATCCTAAGTGCTTCCCTTGTTGACATGCGTGTATTTTTGCACTTTGAAGTAGTGCGTTGGCAAAGTCTATCTCCTACTGCATCATAAAGAAAGATGGTCCCCTTAAACCCCTCACCAGCAAGCCAACTTACATGCTTGGACTCTGCCAAGTTTGTCTGTGCAATGTGCTCTGTTTTTGTGTCATCTACAACCTATGAAACAAGATGAAAATAAAAAAATAATTTCAAATAGAAACATAATTTCCACAAACCAACATTGATTCTCCCACCCCAAAGAAGTTGTTTTCTCCAATGAGGGTATCGTACATTCCACTAGCTCAACCAACAATCCATAGTAGGAACCGTATGCCACTTTGCCATTACCCCACCATGCTCTTATATATCTGTATTTAGCTAAGGCATCTTCTTCGCTTTCCGCACACCTCCATTGCCTACACAAAAGCTTATGATTGTCTTGGTAATTCTTGACCACATACTCCTATGTATGTATGTGAAGACTTTGTTCCCAATGAAACAAGCATGATCTATCTCTACCCTCCATTCTCTTATCTGGCCTGCCATTGTAAATAGACTTCAGAGCCCTCCAATTTGCTACGGCCTTGTCTGCCCATGAAGCCAGCAAAGTTTCATTTTGGCAGCCCCTTTTGCTCCACTACCTCACTAAGCATCTGCCAAAACATTTCTTGTGCATCTGTGGCTTCCTCTTTCATTTCACAAGTGGCAATCGTCATAATCTCCTACACACTAAAGTTTGTACTTCAATGTATGAGTGCATGTAAAATATTAGTAGAGCATGGACATTGTATAAGTACTATCGCAAAGTATACCTAGGGTCATAAACATGTGTTGCCATCATGGTCCACCCTACAACCCTACGTACATGGTCAAAGCATACCCAGGCCTGCCTCAAATCTCCATTCCCAGAGTGATGCATCCTACTCACAAGGTCGACACACCTGATGATGGTTGACATCTTGAATACATAGCAATTCTTGTGGTCTTTTGTCCCTTGTCTTGGGAATCTACTCCCGTGTGAAAGAATTCATATGCACATTGTTTTTTTAGATCCAGTATGCCTGACTCTGTACCACTTGAAGCGCGATCACCATGCTTTGAAGCCTTAATCATTCTCTTGAACCTAAGTTGAACAAAAGAACTAATAACATTAGATGGAAAAAAGTTCACTCAAAAGAGTTTGAAATATATAGATTTCGAAAGCCTTTACCTATGTGCTTGAATGAGGGGTTTCATTTTTTCTAAAAGACTTTCAAGTTCCATTGGTCCAATTTGATTTTCCATTGTACTTGGTGGTCTCACCATTGTATCCATGACAAGGCGCTTGCGGATATTCATTTGAATTTTGTGTAGTCCAGAGGATGATAAATCAGATACTGCCTCCTTAACTAGCTCCTTAGTACAACTAATGGCAACTCTTGAAGTTCCTTTTTGGACTACATGTGTTGATGCACACCGTGGTGTATCATCAATCTTGTTGAATGTACATGGGCAGGCATGCAATAGTATACTAAAGCCCCACATTTTGCAATGCAAATAGGCATGCTTTTGCAAAAAAAAAAAAAAATTTGCAAGGATCCAAAGCCATGGGTAGAAATCCCCACTTGGCGTACATTCTTTGTTAATTTATCTACAATTCAAGACATTAGTTAGTTGCATCCTATTGTGTGATTAATGTGTGAAATATCTACAAACACTCGCCAATCCTTGACAATTTGTTTGCCTTGCCATTGATTCTAAAGCTTCCACAGAGACTATTTGTGCATTCAAAAACCCCTCCATGATAGCTCTTACAATGCTCGGGAACTTTACATGTGCTTTGTCGGTTTAGTCTAGAAATGGCCTTCATACATTTGTTCCATTCCATCTCTATACGCACGAACATCCCATCAACATTTTCTTCAATATTCCACCATGAGAGTAACTATTCATTATGACATTGACAACATTGTTCAACTCATCACCCTTTGGAACCACATTGAGAGTCGTTGAAGGTTCTTCATTCGTGAGATCCACCATCTCTATAGACCCTGATGGAGCATCTTTCATGAGATACACAAAATCTTTTTTGACACTTGGAGCGGACTTCTCACCCTCCCTTGACGGAATCACTAGATATCTATTTGTTGACAACTCCTTGTCATCAAAAACATACACAGTAGAGGGGGAGGTGGTCTTGCTTGGATTCAATTGCATTAAGTGATTTGGATTGTCTTCTAATTCACAGATGGTGAAGACACTAAGAGACACATTTGGATTTCTAAAGAGAGGAGATTGTAACTCCCAGTCTTTCAATACCAAATATTGACCTACACAAGGAAAAGATACCATGTGGTCATTGTTCAAGGCACCAAACAATACTGATATAGCAGAGTAATCCATTACAAACACAAAATCCAGACAGCTCACTGTAGAATATTGAAAATATATTCGCACAAAAATGTGAGAGAGATAGAGAAGCTTAAAGTAGTGCTTAAATAGATAAAATTTGATAAAATCTTTAAAAACATTTCACGTATAGTTTTGGATATAGGTAGAACTGCATTAAAATTTTAAAAGAGATCTAAAAGAATTTGCATCAAAAACAATGATTGGCACTATTTGGGATGCATTGACTAGTTATTCCTCAGTAGATTTTATTCTGTTGTTTCATTTTTTTATCAAAAACAATGATTGATAATATCCTCAATGCATTTAATGTCATTTAATGACATTAAATTCTCTTAGTTTACAGAAAGGCCAAAAGATAAGAGTTTTCTTCAGAAAAATGCACGGGGGATGAAGGGAAGGAGGAGGAAGAGGAGGCAATAGAGAGAGGGAGGAGTTCTATAGATGAGAGGAAAGGGTTTGATTTTCTAGAGGAGAGGGAGGGGTTCTTTTGGAGGAGAGGGAGGGGTTCTTTAGAGGAGAGGAGAGGGAGGTGGGATGTGGGGGGTAGTTGCGGGGTTGTGGTGAGCTCGCCATAACCCCCGACCATTGGGAGGGTAGGCATGGGGCCCACTTCCTCCCAAAATAGGTGATTTTCCCCTTATAAAGGGGGGGTCGCCTATTTTGGACTCCCCTCCTCCCCTCGCCTGCTAGGCCCTCTCCTCTCTTTCCCCTTGCGCCTCCCTCTCCCCTCCCCTATTGCCATCGGCCCTCCCCTCCCTGTCCCTTGTACGTGCCCCGCAAGCTTCCCCTCCCTCTCCTCTTATGCCTCCCTCTCCCATCCCATGTTGCTGCCAGTCCTCCCCTCCCTCTCCCCTCCCTTATTTGTCGTCGGTCCTCCCCTCACTCTCCCCTTGTGCCTCCCCCTCCGGCTCTCCCCTCCCTGTTGCCGCAAGCCCTCCCCTTGCACCTCCCCCCGCCTCCTCTCCCCTCTCTATTCTGTCAGCCCTCCCCTCCCTCTCCCCTTGTGCCTCCCCTCCCTTTACCATTGTGCCTCTCACGCCTCCCTCTTGCCGCCTCTCCCTCCCCTTGCTTCTTCTCTTCAAAAGCAAGATGGCTTGCATGCTTGGACATCCTATTTGCTAGGTTTTTTTTAATTTTTCTTATATTTGTATTTTTTAAAATGATTCATTTGTTAAAAAATCATATATATTTGTGTTTAATAGTTATTACAATACAAATATCTTTAAAATTTTTATAAATGTATTATACATAAATATTAGTTATCTAATTAAACGTATAAAAATTTACATTTATAAAAACGATCTTGGAATTTATGCCAACCCAGGAATGGTACTGACTTTTCCATTGTGTACAACGTGCACAGACACACAGGACTTCAAGAGGTTCTTGAAAAGAGAGGTGTTGTGGAGCCAAATTTTAAAACAAAGCACCTCTACAATCTGGAATATAGAGACGACCTACAAATTGAAATTTCCCAACACATTCTCTATCACCATACTTGAAACGAAAAAGAAGTACTTCAATAGCGCGTTTGACGAGCTAATCGAGAGAGTAAAGTCTTCCTTCACAATTGACAAGCAGCCCGAATTGAAGCAAGCATCAAAGAGATACGTATTCAGGTACTTTCTTTGTTAACTAAGCTTCTAACACCTTGTTATAGCACTATATAACCTACATTTTGTAAACCCTTGGTGTTGTACGCAAGTGGCTTAGAGCATGCACTTTAGCTCGAGAAATCAAGGCGATCCCCCAATCATCAAGTATTGGTTGGATGGATAGATCCTCCAATGACACAATGTACACACATTTGCAAGCCAATGATTTTTGGGAGGAGAATGTGTTTCTTACTTATCCTTGGTGGTTGGACTTCCCTTGTGAAAAATATCCTTTTTTTTAAAAAGCAAGTAAAAATTCTACTACAAGAAAAGAAAAGAATAGTCAACCAAAGCTACTAAAGTAAGTAAGCGTAATTTAAAAAAGGGTAAAAAATGTTGGACCCACTCTATGTAAAAATACACAACCATTGGTTTTATTTCATAAGGAAGAAGAACCGCCTCCTCAAACCAAGGAGAGAGAGAGAGAGAGAGAGAGAGAGAGAGAGAGAGAGAGTGGCTGGGCAAGACTAGGTGGGGCTAGGCGAAGGGTTAAGGAGGAGGATGGGGAGGGCTAAAATTGTAGAGAGAGAACAAGGAGGGAAGAGTTGAGGAAAAAAGCCCACTCGGAGAAGCCCACCCCATGCCCACATACCTAGTGTGCTTGCTTCTTCATCTACATAATGATTTTGAACACCTAGTGGTCTACAGTGATTTCCATAATTGTTTACTTTGCTTTCTTTGCTCTCGTTGGGACTATTATTAAGGTTTTGGCTCTACAACTTTCTTTTGGCTATTGGTGGAATTTCTTTTTTAAGGGCTCTTGTTGCTCTACAATTCCAATGTGTTGTGTCTCAATTCATGAGAATATTCCCACCACAATGGGCAATATGGCCCTCTTTGACACACCTATAGGATACCTTCTATCTGGCTTGACACCAATCTTTGAGGGAGGCCTTCCAACTTATACACTAGCAATTACATACAGCCACCAAGAGAGTTCAGTAGCCAGAAGTGGCCAAACAGATAGACCTTGCTAAGAACATAGCAAAAAGAAGTTCCAAACTAAATGTCAATTGAAATAGCACTGATGCTTTGGTTGGTAATCTAGTTTTAAAAAGCTCCAACTTCATCTTAGACAGTAAGGCAATTGTTCACTCTAAAGAGCCACAATGTAACCTTGATGTTATAAATCCCATATGACCAAGAAAACCTCACCCATTTCTGCATCGAGGCCATATGTGTTTTAATACAATGAGCAACTCAATGAATGAAAAGTCCATGTTGGCATTTTCTCCCGATGGGGAACGAACTGAAAGCTAGGTTACTCCCAACAAAGGTGGTGAACTTGCCCATCACACAGTAGTGCGTTCCCCTCAAATGACTTGTTTTGACGACTAGTACATATAAGACTACCCGATCAGAAATTGGATCCACATCTAAATGCCACGTGAAGGGCAATTGTATGCTTTCTTAACAAACAAAGAACATTTAGCACACAAAAAAAATAGACATAATGACTCCAAACAACAAAAATGAGAAGCAATAGCAAATGTTGGTCTTGGCAAGAGATTGTGAAATTCAAGTTGAAGCACCCAAATGTAGGATAAAACATCTCTAGATATGTAAGGGACAAAAAAACAAGAACTCCAAGCCCCAGTAAAATGACTATGGGGAAAAATATGGCGCCTCCTTGAAATATAAAATGTACACTCGCAGAGCATGGATAAACATTTTCCCAGAAAACTCTATATCTTCATGTGAGAGACGGCCTTTGCACGGGATGTACAGAGCTAACCTGAACAGCCAATCCATGGATTGAGTAAACATTAAGAGTAATTACCAGTGAATGTGATGCTAACCAAACACCTTGACTAGCCCTACATCTATGCATGTATGGTGATGCAAGTAAGAAGCTTTTGATGAGTGAGCCATGTCTGCTGATAGTAAACCAGGTCGCTTACCAGCCACTCAAAGAGGCACCACAGCATGAATACTTCAGAGATTGTTGCCATTTGATTGCAACAGTCTTTACCAAACACTATGGTGGAGCCTCAGTTGCTGGTTTAAAGGTTGCGCTAGGCGCATCATAAAGCCACCTGCAACAACCCACAACATAGCTGCTGCAAGTTGATAAATTTGAGGAGTATATTGAGGGAGATACAAGCCAATGCAGGGGAGGTAAAGGGACCTGCACAGGAAAATTGGGACAAGGCCTTCAGCCGTATTGCCACCCTTCAGAAGCTCTTGGCGCCTTTCCATCTCCTTCGCATAGCTTTCTGCCCGTAAGACTAGACATTGACCTTGAATAGTCCCGAGCAAATTATTGTCACCATGGTTGGATTCGTAAACCTGTTGTTTGTATCAGCTTGGTTCAAAAAGACGCATATTAGCTTCTTGTGAGAACTCATGCTAAAACCAAAATTACCTCATGACCCTCTGGATTTGCAGGCCGGCCAGCAATCATGGCCATGTCTGTGGGATAATAACACCAATTAACCCTTACCCACTTGGATCCAGTATCGGTATCCTCCCATAAAGCCTATACAAAACACAATCCACGCACATTAGAAAAGAGCAATATATCAAATATCTCAGATGGATACTAGAATGCAAAAGCTTCGCTGATCCACCTAAAAGTTGATATAAATATGACCTGCAGCCGGGCAATGTAAGGGGGCACATTCGGGGCCTCGGGACGGAACAAGGCACAGTCTTGTAGCCTATACACAAATCCACCCACACTGCAAGCTCTGTAGAAATTCTTTCCATCGTATTTCTGTGCTACATCACCTATCCACTCTACTCCAAAACGGTCATTGTCTTTTACAAGCCGATTAAAGTCTCCTTGTTCCGATCCCCTTGATGTGTCGTTAAAGCTTTCAGCTGCCTCAGTTGATTTGGACTGCTCACTTGGATTAGGAACCCCAACAAAAGGGAAAGAACGAGAGCTGATGGACTCTCTGGATTTCTTGCGCTGCACATCTCTACCAGCTATCTTCCCTGCACCTCCCCCACCTTTTAATCCTTGAGACTGGGACTGTGAAAGCCATTGGGATTGCGCTGTAGGCGGTTGCCCCACTTGTGCGCGTGAAAAGGCTGATCTAGTACTGATCTGAGCCTGAGAATGTGAGGGTATTTGATTCAGAGTATGATTGAGAGATTGTCTGACTTTCGGCATACATGCGCGTCTCTGATTCTCTGCTTGCGCAAAACTGTCCAACAAAGCAATAAAACTCCCCCCCACGCTGTCATTGACCACAGGATTTGCAAGCTCAGAGGATGATTTGTCAGGATCACGAGCCAGGACATAAATTTCTTGAGCCACTGCATGATTTTTTCCAGCCCACGTTGCCATGCCTTCTTTGGAAGCATTTCCAGAAGCCATATTAGTTGAGCCCATTGTCCTCTGTGAGATGTCAGTCCTTGCTGGACCCTGTGCAGGACTCCCCATGACAGCATTAAGTCCTCCCGCACTTCCACCAGCAAAAGAGGACCCTGCCTTGACCCGTCCATACTTGGGTTTATGATGCTGTTCTTGGTTGTCCTCACCGCCAGCAGCACATTTTGGACAGTACCAGTCACCTTTTGGAATGCCCTTCAGCAGATAAGACTGCAGACACCGCAAATGAAAGACTTTCTCACAGGAATCACAAACCAAGACATTTGCAGTCTCTCTGACAATCAACTTGCACATCTCACACGGCATCAGAGCACTCATGAATGTTCTTGGATGAGCTGCTTGGAACGGACAATCAGCAGGATACCTGGACTGTAGCAGGTCCTGTATAGCCTGCGTAAACTGTCTGTGTGAACATGTTGCCTGTTCATGCTTCTGTGCAGATAGGTTTTCCTGATCCAGTGTAGTAACAGAAGAAGATGGCGAGACTTGTCCTTCGAGGTGCAAGTGGCCTTCTTGCAAATTGACGTTTGATAGCTCAGCCTGCATCTGATCAGCTTCGTCTCTTGCAGCCAGCAATGTTCTAGGGGCTGCCCAATCATTGCTAGGAACTGCTGATAATACAAATAAATTTCACACACCAAGATTATTATCTTTTTGGTTCAAACATTCAAAACAAAACACCCACAGTAGACTTTTCAAACGCCCATAGTAGACTTTTCCTTTGGAAAACTAAAAGATAAGAGACCTCGTAGGTACACAGACTATTTGAGACCCCAACCGAAATATCCTTGACTCGACCCTCACTCACCCAAACAATGTCAAGATAGCTGGCCAAAATAACAAAATGGGAGGAGCTCTGATTTCCCCTCTGAAAGAAATTATTTCAACTTTGAGGCCAAGCCTTCCAACTTTGAAGACTTCAAAGACTCCTGAAGGCTTCCTGACAATCAGGCTATTCAACTAACAGCTTGTAAAGATCACAAATCCTTGAAATTTTGGACTTCCAACCCCAAGTCTCGAAGTATACCAAGTGAATGAGATAGCAGTAAGAAAATGGAGCAGCTTTTATCAAAAAACAAGGGCATTCTTCTTTAGATACAAAGAAGCTCGAAGGCAAAAAAACTCGAGGCTGAAAAATATTTGGAGAATTACATACTCTAAACATATGAGTGTCTTAGACTTTACCAGGTAGGAATGATTTCTGGGAGTCAGCCTCTTCGATATCCCTTCCATCGAAGGTCATTTGTGACATTGAGCCAAAATCTGTGTCGTTTTGTGCATGCTCAACCTGTAAGAATACAATGTTTAGCAAAGTAACAAGCATGTTAGTGTGGCCTGCATCAAATAACTTTCAAGATTTAAATCGGACTGCATGCATTTAGAACTCCATCAAGATACAAGAGAAATAAAGCCCTTAATGGACAAGATGGATTTAAGATGAAACTGTCTGTATTGTTGAAGATATCATCCTTTCTGATGTCTTAGAGGTACCACCCATGTATACAGCATGTTGCGCATACACATAAAATCAAGAAGATGAAGAAAATGCAGGTAGGGAAAGAGAAGCCCTTACAGAAAAAACGAATTTTTAGAATGAGATAGGTCCCATATTATGGTCATTTCTATGTGTTTTCAACGTGCACAAGTAGTTTTTGTAGAGGTCTTCGCAATTGTCTCAAAGAGTGATGCCTATGCCTTTATTTTTACCTTTACCTTCATAATCTTGATAAATGAATCATTTTTTGCAAGACAAGGCATTTACTTCCTCTGTTCTTTCTAGATCAGTGGGAGCTACCTTCAAGTTCCAGAAAGTAAGGGAGTGGCGGTTGCGGCCACACACCACATGTATTTGAGAGGAAACATTTTAGAGCTTTGTAAAGTTATGAGCAGCTCAGGACTAAAAAACACACCAAGATGCAGAGATGACCAAGTAGAGTGGAGATTGAGGTCAAGGGACCTGCAGCAGATGCCTTTACAAGTTGATATGCCTTAACTTTCAGATTAGGAATCAAGCATATGACGAAGCCCTGATACCAGCTGCCATACCCCTTGGGTAAAATAGCGCAACACCTGGAGATGAGAGCCTTAAGCTAGAGTCAGCACCACTGCCTGCCTTGAAGCCAGAGTCCACAAACCAAAAGCAAGACAGCACCGTGAAAAGAACAGCAAGAAAGATCTCCCTATCAGACATACTCTCAATAAATATATCCTTCTGATTCTGGTTTTATTTTGTGTGTGCTGGTCATGGTGGATTTCAAGGGGGGCACAGTAGAGGTTTTCCGCGTGCGCACGAGCATGTGCACAGGCGTGCAGGTGCGCAGGCATGCATCTGTATGTGTAGGCATATGCGTGTGCCTGTGTGCATGCCTGTGTGGGAAATAAGGGTAGAAATTGATCATAGTTGTGTATGTTAAAATTAAGCATCATTTCTTGCATTGACACGTTTCCAGCCATAAGCAGAGAGTAAATGAAACTGGATGAGATTCAATTCTTTACAACCGATAGAAAAAACTTTTAAAATTGCGTGTGCCCATTAACACATGACCAGTGTAATATCAAGTTCAAAACCCAAAACACTCACTTCAGTAGCAAAGTGGAGAAGAGTACACGAACAAAGTTAAGGGTCTAAGCTTGGCCAAAGAGAACCATAGCTTCATCCTGACAGTAAGTTACCCTCTCTACCCATCATCAGTGGGCCATTGGACTCCTCAAACAGGCACGGCTGATGGTTAATCGCACATGTGTGGAAAAAACAAAAGACTACTTACTTTAATGATTGACTTAAAGGCAAACGAATAAAAGGATATGCCTTCAACCCCATTTTCACCCATCAATACGTAAACACTGCCCACAATGCTATGTCCTAAAATCATGGCATGTGACAAACACACACCCGGTAGCCCGAGTTATGTGATTGAATACCTATGATGACTCATTTCTCTAACAAAGATCTCAACCTCCTCACGCCTACTAACAAACTAATTCATGGAACTTGGAAGCATGTGGATACCAACATTACTTAACGACTCGATATTATAGCTTGGCAATAATGCAATAACCGTCCATGTTCCTCTTATCAGTAGCAGAGACCATTAGCATCTTGTGATTCAGTTTTCATAAACAATTTAAGAACCCGAATTGTAGTCCACTGCATGAGCCATTTATTATAAACAATTGCTGAAAGACCAAAACAATAATTTGATCATGAGTTGAGGTGACTTGGCATGACGGACTACATACCTGATCTGTCTGCATTGATGGTGGTGGACGAGAACTCTCCAGAATTTGTGAGAATGTCTTGACTTCCTGCCCTGCTGGTCTCCTCAAACCAAGGTCTTCAATCAGATTCTTAATCAGATCCGGTGATACAAGGTCCCTTGGAGCCAGTTCCTGCAGTAAAAAACCTAGGTGCCCATAAGCTTCAGCTTGAAGCTTTCTTTCTACACCAGTTGGCTCCCTTCCAGCCCTTATGAGTCCAAGTCCTGCCAGGATTAACACAATGTCTGCCACGTGTTTGGTGATGGGGTCCAGACAATTTCCTGAATCCAGTGTGCTGGTCTTTATCCGCTTTGTGGCCGGTTCTATTGAAACCTGCCTTTCAGCCAAGTCTATAAAATTGGTTAGAGGAACCATGGCCCTATCCTGAGAATGGGCATCAACTTCAGAAGCCTGTTTCAGGGAGCCACCTTTGGCTGACCCATTTAGTGTTGTCAAAGGGCACTTCTTTTCTGTGGATGGTTTGTCTCCAGGTCGATGTTTAGAACCATCCTTTCTATCATCATTATACCGGGACATGGAAGAGTCTTCTTCCAAGAGGGGACTGGTGTGAGCCATTATTTAAGAGCATGAAACCGCATGTGGACCAGTGCTGCTTCAACAAGGGCAACCCTCCTCAAATGAAATAGATCCCATTTAAGGTCATGGAGATGAACTCCCACATGCAGTAGACCCCATGCAAGTAATGCACATGGGAATCATGCTTATGGGCACATAATGGCATAAAATCTTTTCAAAATTTTCGTGTGGTTGAAAAGGGTAGCTTGGCAAGGGGGCAAACTGGTGACCCAATACCCAATGGGTGAAAATGCGATCTTCTACCTTCTGAAACAAAATGACCAGTGTGTGCAGAGGAAGTTGCCGGTCCTCCCAATAAGCTTCGGATGAAGAGACCCGCAAGTGCCGGTTGGGCGAAATTCTCTGCTAGACAGCCCCTCTAATCTCGCTGCGAAGACGAGACAAGAGGTCCTCCGCGATCGTTTGAAATAAAGAGCGAGAAAAGCTAATAATTCGAACACAGGAACGAGCTGTCTTTGCTATCGGAGATGGTTGATCCATCAACCAACTCGAATTGCCGCGCAACGGACATTGGTGGCCATTTAAAAAGAGAGAGAAAAAAAACCCACAACGTGCGCCCCCAAGCCGAAGGCAGGAAAACAACGAGCAAGTTAATCTTACCCCAAGGGCCCAAACCTCTCTTCAAGATGTGTTGTGTTATGAGCTTTTTCTTTACAAGCCCTAGCTTTTCCTTCACTTATGGTTTGGTTTTTATCTAATTTTTCATCATTTCCAAAGCCCTTAGAAGCTAGTGTAAAAAACTAAGATGCATTTTATTCTGGTCCACACATACCAAACCATAGTGAGACAACAATCCTCACCTTGTAGGAGGACCCAACTTATGCCTTAATTTAGGGTCCATAAGCTAAGTCTAACGTGAGAAGAGGAGAGAGTGTGTGTGTGTGTGTGTGTGTGAGAGTGAGAGAGAGAGAGAGTTAGTTCACTCATCCTCATCATTGAAGAGATGCAAGTTCTAGTTCTAGTTCTCATATGACATAAATTTTTTACATTTTAGATGACGATGTTTTTTCTAGGATAAGAAATTTGATATAAAGAGAATTCTTATGTAGTTTGATTTGGGATTAAATGCCAAGCATGAGGTCGGTGGTCCCTCCCCTAGTTTCACTGGCTTTATATCTTGGAGGAGTGTTTTTTTTATAAACTTTGTATAACCTTGAAATTTAAATACCTCCATGTTGAAGGTAGGAAAAGAACGAGTAAGTTAATCTTCCTCTAACCCTCCCTTCAAGATGTGGCTCTATTGTGTTATAACTAAATGGGATTTCTTTTAACCTTCCACAAGCCCTAAGCTTTTCTCTTGCAGTTTGATCTATTTTTCATTTGTTTCCCCAATTTGAAAAGGTATTTATTAAAAAAACTATTAGAGTCTAATATAATTATAATTATGTTTTCAAAAAAAGTACTCATATAACAATGAGCTAATTTAGTCATCGATAATAATTTAGGATAGGAAATACGATTGAAACAAAACTTTCATGTAGTTAGACTTTGTTAACTCTTTTCTATACACCCAAAATCCTCACTTCTAGCACATTATGTATAGGTTGTGGGCCATTAATGTATCAAAGCCAACCATGTATACATGGGTAGAGATATGAGTTGGGCACCGACTTAAGTTGGACTTTGTTCTTCTTTTGATCTCTTATCTTCTTGCTTGCTTGATTGTAGGGTGCATGCTTGTGTGTGTTGATGGAGTGTGTTGAGTGTGTACGCTTGCTTACTTGAGTGAGAGTATGATTAAGCATTATTAGAGAAGAAGGGGGTTCAAGTTTTCTAGCTTAACCTTTGACTTTTGGAAGGATTGCTTAGTTCATTAGAGAGTAGTGGTAGGGCTTAAATAAGAGGGATCAACACACCTCTTGGCCTCTTTAGCCTCTCCAAAGGGACTTCCATGATCCAAGACAAATGGTCTAACTACTAGGACTATGGTTCCTTGCCAGAGTGCAAGAAGGTTCTTGACATGTATCGTTATCGAGGATCAAGCTAGTCTTGCATGAGATAAGGAAGTAGAGCTATTTTTCTACTAAAAAATCTTTAATTTTTCCCACTCTATCTTGCCCTTGGATTTTCACTTGGATGCAAATCCTTGGTAGATTGTTATGGAAATGTGTTCTAGAGTAGATTGTTGAGAAAATGTGTTCTAGAGTACAATTAGAGTTGCATTGTCATCACAAGGGAGATTCAACCCACTCTTATGTCGATGGTGGCTTCTACTGAAACTCTCTTGTTTATTTAATTTGGTTTATTTAAGGTTTATGCTTTCAAGTTGTGCATGTATATGCTTTCAAGTTGTGCATGTATATTCCCAATAGATGATTTATGGGAATATTTTGAACCATTGGATCAAGGGCTAGGGTTCAATACCAACTTTTTCAAAACCACTTTTACAAAACCCAAAAACCACCCTTCTTTTGCAAACCCACCTTCTCTAAATCTCAATCTCTCATGAATCAAGCCGTATGGATTTGCTCAACAAGGCAGGGGCTCCAACCCCCTAATTTTGGTTTTGCTAAGCTCAACCTACAGTGCACTACCCGTTTATTTTTTTTAATATTTTTGGGTTTTCTTTTCTCAAAAATCTCAGTAGCGCCGCTTTTCCCTTCTCTCGAATTGCGCCGGCTGCCAACCATATAAATCTCATCCTCTCCCAACGCCACCTGCTATTCGACGCTCAATCGTCACAGCCAGCCGCCTCAACATTTCTTGTGCTGCTAATTTCAAACTTATTGGTCGTTAACCTTTCGCAAAAAGATTAAGTTTCAAAGCTAAAAGATTTAGTATTAAAGCTTAAAGCTTTTTGTTACCAAAAGATTTTAAAAAGCTTCTAACAAAAGCTTTAAAGCCTTAAAGCTTTATATTATAAGCCCTCAACAAAAGCATCTCTTCAAACTGAATTCGAAGGCTTCCACAAGCTAAGTTCAAAGATTTCTAAAGATCAAAGACATAAATTCAAAATTTTGGATTAATACAAAAGTGGGTTTTACCAAAATTGATTTTTGGGGATGAAGGCAACCATCTCAAAGCACAACTGGGCTACTTCAACAAATTAATCTCGAAAGCTTCAAAGACCACTTACAGGCTTTGTGACACTTGAAGTTGGGAATTATTGCTCTACAAAATTGGGACAACATACGACTTCAACAAATTCAAAGCAAGGATCATAAGTACTACTCTTCACATATTGTTTATTTGCTTATCTTAATTATTATCAAGTTTTTGCAATTTTTATTTCTCTCTCTATCTTTATCCCTCCTCATCAAACCCACAACCTCCTTCTATTTCCAAGCAACTTCTATCTCTTCAAGATCAATTAAATGAAGAATGAACTAAGAGGATAGAATTAGAAGAACTAGCATCATTTTTAACTGTAGCCTTTGCCTCTACCCATTTGGTCAAATAGTCAGTTGCGACTATAATAAAATTTTAATGGTAAGAAGGATGCAAAAATGGTGTTATCATCGATTAGTCAACTTGATAATTATTTTTCTAGGATTTTTCGAGACAGATAAAGTCAAGTGTGCTACAAATCATTTAGTTGAAATGGCATCTTTGTGGTGGAATGCAATCAAGCAAGGGCATGAAGGCCTAGGACTTGAAAATATTTTCAAAAGCTCATCAAAAAGAATTTCTTGCCACCTCAATATAAAGCAAGAGCACATCAACAATGGGATATGCTTTGTCAACTTGACAAAGAAACTATACAACTTTATGTGGATAAATTTTGACAAGTTCTCATTCAACTCCAAGTCATTAAACGAGTGAGAACAAAGGAACAAAGACACAAATTTATAACTGGATTAAAGCCTACTCTTTGAGTAAAGACCAACATGTTCCAACCTTATTCTCTCTCCATGGCAATCTCTTTGGTTTCCAATTGTGAGAAAAACAATGGAGTACCAAAGGATAACAAACCACAATAGGATTCTCATGCTAACAAATTTCAAAAGTTTGATCCTTTTCGTAAGTTTGACAGGTACACCAATGATACTACCAAGGGTGTTGTTTCAAGCAACAATAACAATCGTGATGCTAACAAAAACAACAAGAAGAACGATGACGCAAAGAAGAAGCAAGATTTTGTACCTCGAGTGGTGACGTGCTACAATTGTTGACAAAAGAACACATTGCACCCAATTGCTCGGAGAAGAAGAAAAAGTCAACCACCCAATTGCACCCAATTGCTCGGAGAAGAAGAAAAAGTCAACCACCCAATTGCACCCAATTGCTCGGAGAAGAAGAAAAAGTCCCCACACAAGTCAACATGATTGATGGTGATGAAGATGCACAAGACGACGACTTCTCTCCCGAGCAAGAGGGTAATTCCAAAAACGAAGATCTGTCAAATGATCCAAGTGTGCCTAAACCTATTGAAAATCAAGTTTCACCTTATATGCTTTTAAAAATTAAAGGACAAATTAAGGATAAGGAAGTAAATATATTATATAATAATGGTAGTATGCATGATTTTATTTCCAAAAAACTTGTGCATACTCTTAAATTGAATGCTATTCCTTCAAATTATAAAATCAAAACTGCTTTTCAAGGAATAAAGTATAATTACACAAAATAAGTAAAAGATATTATTTTATCCATTGCACCATATTCTCAACCCCGTATTTTTCTAGTTGCACATTTATATTCGTATGATGTTATTCTTGGAATGCCATGGAGACATGAGCATAACCCTCACATTGATTATGATTCACATGTTATCTTTTGTATTCAATGGGTGAGAATGTATGCTAAAAAGGATTAAGGGAATCTAGTGCACTCCTTAGCCATACCCAAGATAAGTGAGCCATGAGGAAAAAGGAAAAGACTTATCTAGTCATGGTTAATGAGGTTTCTGCCTCTAAACCAATTTCCAAGGACACCTTACACCAATCATTCATTTCATAATTTTTTGATTTTTTTATGAATGAGTTACCTCCTGGATTACCTAATTCTATACCGGAAGACCATAGGATAGACATTATCCTTGGTAGTATTCCTCCTTGTAGGGCTCCTTATAGAGTAAATTTTCTAGAGCAAAAAGAGATCCAATCTCAAATCAAGGATCTACTTAATATTAAACTTATTAGGCCCAGTAGTTCACTATGAGCACCTGTTCTTCTCGTCATAAAGAAGAATGGAATGTTTTGCATGTGTATTGACTACCAAGCTTTAAATAAGAATACTTTCAAAAAGAGATATCATATCCCACGTGTGGACGACCTCTTAGATAAGTTGAGAGGAGCTAAAGTGTTTTAAAAAATTAACCTTAAGTCAGTCTATCATCAAGTTAGAATGGCCGAAGATAAGACTGCTTTTCGTACACAAATGGGACATTGTGAGTTTTAAATAAGAATATTTTCAAAAAGGGATATCATATCCCACGTGTGGACGACCTCTTAGATAAGTTGAGCGGAGCTAAAGTGTTTTAAAAAATTAACCTTAAGCCAGTCTATCATCAAGTTAGAATGGCCGAAGATAAGACTGCTTTTCGTACACAAATGGGACATTGTGAGTTTTTAGTAATGCCATTTGGACTTACTAATGCACTGGCTACATTTAGTCGTATGATCAACCGTATATTCTTGAAGCACCAAAATTTTGTAGTTGTTTTTTTCGATGAGATCTTAGTCTTTATCAAAGACGAAGATGAGCATAAGAAACATCTAGAGATAGTATTCAATCTTTTGAACGAAAACCAACTCTATGCTAACCCAAACAAGAGTGAATTTTTTCAAAAATAAATTAAACACCTTGGACATATCATGGCTGCCGTGTCGATCCAAAGAATATAGAGACCATTAGATCATGACCTAGACCAAAGGATACCAGTTTTCCTTAGACCATTCTTTATGGTAGTGTGATTAATGCTAGTAGACATGGTATTGGTGTTGCAATTATGTAAGATAATCACTCAATTGCTTTTTGAAAGTAGAAAATTGAAACCATCTGAACTTAAATATAGTACCTATGATAAAGAATTAATTATCGTTGTTCATGCATTAAAGATTTGTAAGCATTATCTTATGGGTTTTGAATTTATCATTAAAACTTATCAATAAAGTATTAAACCCGTACTCTCACAACCATTAATATCATATAGACATATTAAGTGGGCATCTTTTATTCAAAGTTTTCAACCTACTATACAATACACACCTGGACGTGAAAACGTTGTGGTTGATGCTTTGAGTAGGAGACCTAATATTAATAATATATATGTTATTGAAGGTATCTCTTTTGATAACATGAAAGAAACATATGATAATGATTATGATTTTTTTGATACATACGACAAATTAAAAAATAATGATTGGTTACCATATTTTGATTATTCTTTTGAGGATGGTTTTATTTTCTATTAAAAGAGATTATGCATTACTAAACCATTTATGCATTACTAAACCATTTATGCAAACTATTATTGAAGAATCTTATCAACCTCTAGAGGAGCATTATCCACTTTACAAATAGTTGCCAGAGATTTCTTTTGGCCTACTATATGCAAAGGTGTTGCTAAGTTTGTTTCAGAATGTGTTATTTGCAAAAAGATCAAGAGTCATAAAGGAAAGAAGTTTGGTTTACTTATGCCTTTGCCTATTCCTAACGAACCATGGGAACAAATAAGTATGGATTTTATAACTGGATTTCCTTTGACTTCTATTAACACAAAAGATATGATTTGGACTATAGTTGATAGATTTAGCAAACAGACTTATTTCATTGCTTGCAAAAAGACATTGACTACTTATCAAGCTGCACATATGTTCATTAAACAAGTGTTTGTACATCATAGTCTACCAAAGATTCTTGTTTTAGATAGAGATAGGAAAAGTTTATAGTGATTTCTGGACTACATTGTTTGATAATCTTGGTAAAAACTTGATTTTTCTATTTCTTTACCCTGAGTCTAATGGACAAACTGAAGTAACAAATGGCACGATACTTGATTTGCTTAGATCTTATGTCTCATCTCAGCCTAAGCAGTGGGATAAATATTTGCATATTTTACAATTTGCATATAATAATTGTCCTCACACTGCTACTAAGAAAGCACCATTTGAGAAAGTCTATGATAAGGTTTTACCTACTCTACGACTAGACTTTCGCATTCTATAGAGGCTACAAATTACTTTGTTAGAGACTTTGACCAAATCCATGAAATAGTAAAATCGAACATTCAAAAAGCTCAAGAGAAATACGTGAAGTACGTTAATCGTAAATGCAAACATATCATCTTCAATGAAGGCGATTATGTGCTTCTTCGTATTGAGAAAAGGAGACTAAAATTTGTAGCGACCAACCTTGTTAAGTTAGCTTCTAGATTTTATAGACCTTTCAAGATAATAACAAAGATCAATGATAATGCATATAAGTTGGAGTTACCTTCTACTTGGCATATTCATAACTCTTTTCATATTAGTCTTTTGAGACCATTTATAGGAGCTCTACCATCTCATCCTACATTACAACAACCTCTTGAATTGGTAGAT
This sequence comes from Cibotium barometz, assembly GCF_041138505.1. NCBI lineage: Eukaryota > Viridiplantae > Streptophyta > Polypodiopsida > Cyatheales > Cibotiaceae > Cibotium > Cibotium barometz. The sequence goes on from NC_141085.1 coordinate 538,604, forward strand.
GAAGAAGAACATCTTGTGCCCAAGTCTATTATTATCTATGAGACCACCACTACACGCACGGGTAACACTTATGTCAAGTATCTTGTGACCTTCAAGAACCATCCTATTGAAGATGCTAAATGGATGCCAGAAAAGTTTTTCTGTTCTTACCAAAATCTCATCCACTCTTATCATCCATGCAATTGAGGTCAATTGCAACCCGAGCAAGAAGGAATGTTAGTCGTAACCTCTTTGTGGGACACCCATTGTTTTATTTCAAGACATTTTATTTTGGATGCACCTTTTATTTATATCATCTACTAGGATTAATGTGTTTGATCAAGCTATGTGTGTTGGTATGATGTCTACTAGGATTAATGTGTTTAATCAGATGTGTGCACTAGTATGATATGGTCATAATTAATTTGTTTAATCAGATGTGTGCATTGACTATTATTATTTTGGATGTAGGCAAAGAATGATTGGCGGATTATGTGTTAATCGTGGGTGGAACATGTGTTGGACTACCATGAGATATTTTGGAAGACATGTGAACACCTTTATGGTTTCATATTTAGGTATCTATATTTTTGTAAGGCTAAGACCTCATACCTTTTGTACATACTAAATAGTATTTTATGCTTTTGAGGCCCAAGACTTTATATTAATTCTTGTTATATTTTTGTAAAGCTTGCACTGCTTGTGATTTGTTTTTGAAATTATCTTTTTGAAAATACATATAAATGGATGAGTGATACAAGGGCCACACTCATCCCATGGGAGATTCAACCCACTCTTGTGTTGATGGTGAATTCTACTCAATATCTCTCTCTTGTTTGTTTACTTTGGTTTGTGCTTTCAATTTGTGCAAGTATATGTTTTGTGATAAGAAATTAAAGTTTCCTTCTCCAAGTGTCTAAAGGTCCTAACAAGAATAGCGATAATGGATGATGCATCCATGCTTCTTACCCTAACAAGAATATCGAAACATCTTTTGGGGTGCTAGCCTATGGATATGCGGGACCTGGTCTACAATGGTGGCAACCACACTAATCTCATATCCTTGGAGACGTGGAAAACTCTTGGAAAACCCACACTTAAACAAGAAAACACTTACATTCAAATTTCACATGAAATGCATTTAATGAGTGTTGGGTATTTCATTCCTAAAAATTTTATAGGAAATAACCGGTTGGAGTGCAGATTTCATGTCATAGATAAAAAAGCACTCCAAGGCCAGATTATCATTGGAAGAGAATGGATTGATGCCACTCACTGCCAAATCAATTCTTGGCACGAAGAAACGGACACCACCATGGAAATCAATGGCAAAAATATTCTCATCACTAGTAGTCTCCACTATTCCCACACCCGATGCCTCACCAAAGCCGGTCGAAAGGCCACTGTCGACACCATCCAAAATTGACAATCAAGTTTCGTCTCGTGAACAATCCCTCTTAACTCCACATCCTTGACCACCCACACCGTAAGCACCTTGACTTCTTACCTTTATCATGGCAATCAATGGTGGGTGCCTAAGCATCTTCTTACCGCACTCAGGGATTCCATGATGGCTACACAGAACGTTGGATCCCCAAATGGCCATCTCTCAAACCCAAGATCAAGTGTTAAGGAAACCCTACCCTAACATGTTGTGGGAATTTGCCTATCCATCGAGCTTGCGCTAGCCTCAAGAGCTCCACCGTAGCTGCTTGTCACCATCGTCCTCTTGCACTTGTTGTTGTCACACCAAGGTGGTTGCTCTAATCCAACAGGTGATACAAGCTCTCTCAAGTGATTAGCACTAATCACTCCCAAAGCCTAACCCTAAGCACACCACACATGCTAGATTAGAGTTGCAAGAGAGAGAGAGAGAGAGAGAGAGAGAGAGAGAGAGAGAGAGAGAGAACACTCCACCTCTAGTTCACAGATGGGAGAATGAGTCACAAACAAGAGAAATTGGCTTTTATAGTTCCAAGCCTTTTTCCACTAGGCTGCCCCGCCGGGAGTAAGTGACCCGAGACACCCAAAATATGGTTACAAGGCTTTTCTCTATGGTTTGGCCAACTGACCAAGATCCTCCTGTCTATCCTTTGAAGCTCAATACTTGGGAGCATCTTTAGGGCGTTTCCCTCATCAAGTGACAGGATTTACAATATATAGTTCTGGTTCCCATTACATAAGTGTACGGACATAGTTGTCAGATAAATGTGTTAACCAATATGTGGTTAACAAAACAAGAAGCCAATTAAGCCAACAAAAACCACCCCCAAGCCAAGGCTTCAATGTTGGCTAGTCCTCGACTTCCTGTTACAAGCTCAAGGCTTCTATGAAGGTAACACTTGCCTTTGGCTACCCAAAAACACCGCTTGTGCTTATCCACCCACAACAACTCCTTGGGAAGCCGCAAGGTCCCACAACCACGGGTTAGGCGACCCCAAGCACAACGAAGCCAACCACATTGGGTGCCTACCAATCTACTCCAAGCTCAAGGCTTCTATGAAGGCAACACAAACATGTGGCTCCCAAGCCACAATCAAAAGCCTATCCTCCGTGTTGACAACCTACTTCTAGCTCAAAGCCTCATCGACAAACACCCGGAAGCCTCGATAACCCACGGACTTTTATCACTCAGAAACGATGGGTACCCAAGCGCCTATTAGAAGCTCAAGGCTTCCATGATGGCAACTCCATCATTTGGCTCCCACGGCATACCCCCTCAATAGTTGGTCTAAACCACACCAACAAAGCCAGTACCTGTCCAATCAAACAAAGATGGTTTAGCAACCAACATGCAAGCAAGTTCCCTCTTCATCAACTTAATCCTATGAACTTTCCCATACCCAACCCATGGGCACTCAAAACCTCAATTTTCCCAGCGCTTTCAACCACAAGAGCCTTGTCCACGATGCTCTGCCATGCCCCTCAAGTCTATTGAACCAAGGGGCAGTGCTACAAACGTCAGCACTTATCCAACCACTCAAGGATAAACTCAAAGGTAAGCTCACAAATCTCACCAATTGGGCCACTCAGTACAAAACCCTCTTTAGGGGTGCTGACCAATAAACACATGTAAGTCCTCATCCACATGAGGACCCCAAAAAAAGAGAGTCTCTAGGTGATTAGGAATATCTAGGTGATTAGGTCCATGGGCACACCTTTTTCCCTCGCCCATGCACAACACCTACAATTCTCACTGGGATCTGTCCTATGCGCACATACCATGTAAAGACTCATCATCATCGACAACCATCCAAGTACATATATGGATGGGAGGGACCATGGTGGGTGCAAGCTTGGTTAATGGTACAACCCATCGCTTGGATTTTCTTAAAAAACCCCGCTTTACTCGAATAACTGTGCTTCATGACTAATCCACCTACCCATAACTTCTTCTTTGGTTCACCATCTTTGTATCCTCACCATCATCGACTACCACTCCTATTAACACAGGATCCTAGTTCCCTGAGCTACCATGACAAAAGAATACAAAGCACCAAAAGAAAAAGAGAGTACACCGCAACCCGATAACTCAACATCCACGGGAGCCATGATGGTGTCTTGCTAAAGATGCTTGAGCTTCATGTACATCACCATTAAAATACATGAGCATAGTTTATTCCAACTATGCTCATGAAGATAATAGCAACACGGATATGTGTCTGCACAAGAGTATCAGAAGAGTAATTGTAATGGAAAGTGTTGTTTAATGGCAACCTTTTATGAGAATCATAAGCACCTCTATGGTTAGTGTTTCTCACCTCTTGTCCAAATAGCTTTCCAATCTTTGTTGTTTCAACACGATGTCCAATACAAAGCCAAATTGTTCAACCTTCCCTATCATGGTTATGACTTGATACATAGTACCAATGACAATAAGGGAGCCATTATTGTCAAGGATGGTCTCACAAATCTTGAGCAATAAAGGATCGTCTCCATCTACATGACATCGTGAAAACATGAGAATTGGTGCCCAACGTAAACATAATAATAGGTAAGGTCATAACATTTGTTGAAAATTTTCTCTTGATCACTTACATGTACAGACATTCCATGGTGAGATAACATCATCACGGAAGACATAAACACAACCTCATATGAGCAACCTCACTACAATAAAATCACATCATGTGCTTGTATTGAAACCTTTAATATTAAAGGTCCGGTTTGTCTCTTTGACACTTTGCAATATATCTTGAAGACGTGCTAGCTCCTCTGGACTCTTCTGGTTTTGAATTGCATGGCCTATCTTGAAAGGATCCCCTACAAATGCTCTCATCTTTGAAAAAATATCTTGCTACACCATGTTGACAAGAGTTACACATTAATTTGTCATTACACGATATAAAATACACACATTTATTTTCATTACACATGTGATGCATAATTGATGTACATTTGTGATGAGCGCTAAGGTTTCTACAAGCGTAGAGAAACTTGCACTTTGATGTTGCAACATGTTTGGAATATCGAGGACTGGTGTACTTATCATACCATGAGATACTCCTACAAGCATAAATTTTGTAAGTACATTCACTACACATATACATTATATTGTCATCAATATTTCGTAAAATCATACTGAGCAAATTCATTTGGATTGGTGTCAAAACCGTAAGATTCCTCCTCAGCCCCTAAATAATGAATAAGCTTTCACCTCAATCCCCTGTAATCATCCCCTATTTCAGAATGCAAGAAAATATTGTTTTCCCTTGCCTAGAGAGAAGAAATATTCTAGAGAGAGGTAATTTAATATTGAGATATTTTTGGATATAAAAAATCTCCTAATATCTAAGATATATTTCCTTGAAACAGAAGTTCAAAATAAATTCTCCAATGTGCATTAGGAATCAATTAAATATGTGTATTAAAGGTCTTAGCCTAAGGGTCCACATTTCAGAAATTTTTGGATTGAGGTCCAATTAAGGTTCCAATGGACCAATAGGATTAATCCAAGTGTTGGGATGAGATAAATCCAAAGAATAAAAGAAAATTTCTAAAAATGAGTAAATGCTCACATAAGATGAAGAGTTGACTAAGTACAAGGTTTATTAGTTAAAAATTAAGGTATATTAGTAAAAAAATGAGATATTTAAGAGAAATGATGAATTTTTGACACCTTGGTTTAAGGAAGGGAAGCCCCATCAAGTAGGCGCCTTTTTCTTCATCATTACTTGGATTTTTTAATTCAAAAAAATGTGATATTTTTATCTCTCCCGGAGCAAACTGGATCAAAAAGGGAGCCAAACTGATCCAAATCTTGTCCAAATTGAGTCAAACTAAAGCTGGAAAGCTCTAGAACCTAGTTGGACTTGGTTAGTGGCCTCCCTCACCTATAAATAGACCCTCATTCCTTTGTATTTTTTATCTTTGAGCTATACCATGCTAGTATTATCTTAAAAATTAGCATATTTTTATTATCCCTTAAATTGCCTCTTCTCTTTGGAGCTTGGAGCTTCTCTCTCCTCCAACATCTCTTGGAGATTGCTCTCTCTCTCTTGGTGGCCAAGGACTTGCTTGGGGGCATCACTGCTAATCAAAGAATCAAGCCAAACTTAGAGGTAATCCTATTTTTATGGTTTTTTTTTCAATTATCTCAATGATTTTCTTCTTCTCAACCCCTCTAAAGCTTGAGAAGCTTTCAAAGTAATGGTTCTTTCTTCAAATCAAGCTTTCCAAAGATTTATAATGTCTAATTAGAATTATGTTAATATTTATGCTTAATTATAATGTTTTCTTTAAGAAAATCTCTCTCTTGTAAAGATTAATCATCTTTATGGCTAGATCCTTAGAAAAAGGATGAATTTCAATAATAATCTCTTGTTTCAATTTAATCTCTTGGCTTGATGAGCTAGAGAATGAGGATTGATATTTTCATGATTCTTAATTTAGAAAAAAATAATGGTTAATTCTTTTAGGTTGATTATGAGTAGAAAAAATTACTTTAACTCATTCTAAATTGAAAGAGGATTATACTAATAATTTTGGAAATTAAGAATGGTTAATTTAGTTTAATCAAGAAAAATAATCATAATTATGCTTATAATTATGGTTATAATTATGCTAAGTATACATAATTTAATTTTAAGTCTAAAAGAAGAGTTTCTATCATATTTTCATTACAAGTTTTCATTCAATTAGAAAATTGAATATTATTAATAATTGCAGTGAAGCTATGGTAAATTTTTTTTGGAAAAAATAGATATCTTATTTCTATGCATAATACTAAAAGAGGGATTCCTACCATATTCTAGGTTTAGATATTTTATACAAAAAGAATGATTTTTATCATGTTCATGAAAAAATACTTTTTTGTATTTATGCATAAGAATTTAGTTGTAAAAAGAGGAATCCCCATGATATTCGATATTCAAACATTTAAATGTTAAAAGAGGAATTTTTGGCATATTCCAAAATATGGATATTTTGATATTAAAAGAAGAGTTTTCACCATAATTTCACATAAGAAATTAGGGTATACTAATGTTGAAGATCAAATTGGTGATAGGTAATTCAATATTGAGATATTTTTTGATATAAAAATTCTCCTAATATCTAAGATATATTTCCCTGAAACAGAAGTTCAAAATAAATTCTCCAATGTGCATTAAGAATCAATTGAATATGTGTATTAAAAGTCTTAGCCGAAGGGTCCACATTTGAGAAATTTTTGGATTATGGTCCAATTAAGGTTCCAATGGGCCAATAGGATTAATCCAAGTGTTAGGATGAGATAAATCCAAAGAATAAAAGAAAATACCAAAAATGAGTAAATGCTCACATAAGATAAAGAGTTGACTAAGTACAAGGTTTATTAGTTAAAAATTAAGGTATATTAGTAAAAAAATGAGATATTTAAGAGAAATGATGAGTTTTTGACACATTGGTAAGGAGGGGGAGCCCCATCAAATAGGAACCTTTTTCTTCATCATTACTTGGGTATTTAAATTCAAAAAAATGTGATATTTTAATCTCTCCTCTCTCTTAGAGCAAACTGGATAAAAAAGGGAGCCAAATCGATCCAAATCTTGTCCAAATCGGGTCAAACTAAAGCTGGAAAGCTCTAGAACCCAGTTGGCCTTGGTTAGTGCTCACCTATAAATAGACCCTCATTCCTTTGTATTTTCATCTGTGAGTTATACCATGCCAGTATTATCTTAAAAATTAGCATATTTCTAGTATCCCTTAAATTACCTCCTCTTTGGAGCTTCAACTTCTCTCTCCTCCAACATCTCTTGGAGATTGCTCTCTCTCTCTCTCTCTCTCTCTCTCTCTCTCTCGTGGTGGCCAAGGACTTGCTTGGGGGCATCACTGCTAATCAAAGAATCAAGCCAAACTTAGAGGTAATCCTATTTTATGGTTTTTTTTTCAATTATATCAATGATTTTCTTCTTCTCAAACCCCCTAAAGCTTGAGAAGCTTTCAAAGTAATGGTTCTTTCTTCAAATCAAGCTTTCCAAAGATTTATAATGTCTAATTAGAATTATGTTAATCTTTATGCTTAATTATAATATTTTCTTTAAGAAAATCTCTCTCTCTTGTAAAGATTAATCATCTTTATGCCTAGATCCTTAGAAAAAGGATGCCTAGATCCTTAGAAAAAGGATAGAAAAGAATAATGGTTAATTCTTTTAGGTTGATTATGAGTAGGAAAATTTACTTTAACTCATTTTAAATTGAAAGAGGATTATACTAATAATTTTGAAAAGGTTTAGATATTTTATACAAAAAAGAATGATTTTTATCATATTCATGAAAAATACTTTTTTGTATTTATGCATAATTATTTTTTTAAGGACTGTTTTACGCCAGAATGTCGAGGAAGATATGGATGAATTGGAAAGGAATTATTTTTGTGAACTAGATTTTGATATTGGATCTCGTTGGTTGACCAGCTGGTCTTCAACGGAGAGTTCGGATGATAATTTTTGTAAAACAATGGACTGCATATTTTGGAGGATTATGATCAGTAATACTATGGTTTCATTGAAAGACTGTTTTAAAGACAACCAAATCTATTAAAAAGGCAATTTCATATTGGGTGTGTAAGTGGTGTGTCTACGTTGAATTTTGCTTGAAGAGCCAGCTAGGGGGCCTGGGAACTCTTTTCCTCGGTACGTGGGATAAAATAAAACCAAATTTTTATATAAAGGATCCCACCAATACAGTGGTTGGGGCGGTTGGCTAACCCATGGTCCAGTTGGGGTTAGGCTGGATCGGGGGATTCCTATGCGACGATACAGATAGATACGATTAAGTTACGTTAGTTAGATTAAGTCCTAGGGAGACCCTTTGCCGTCTCATGCTTATACCACAAAGGTTTTGATTTTATGGAGCCATGTTGCTCTATGTACATATTGCAACCTTTATATAAATAAAGAAATGTTTGGTGGAAAATTCCCAGTTATATAAGTGATTGTTTATTATATGATGAATTGAAGAAACGAGATCTATTCCTCGGACATATGTCGTAGATTTCCAATAAGATCGATTATCTTGTTTAAGAAATTATATTTTCTGAACCTCTTAAGTCTTAGGATCTCGTTGATGAAATCCAAAAAAATATATTTTAATAATGTATCATTTTTGGCAGAATTGTGAGGCGCACGAACCATGGTCGACAGCCAGATCCTCTCACAAATGAGGAAGAACTTGATCCCGATGTTCGCAAAGCCCTTCATAGATCTCAGTTAGGTCCCTTCAAGGGTGAAGGGGAGAACTTAGGCGAGGCTGTGGAGAAGTGGATCGAAGCAATGGAAGAATACTTTGATGTTACTGGATACAACGAGAGGAGCAAAATACTTTTGCAAGGCTGAAGATAGTGGAAACAGCCAGGGTGGCATGGAGAAACCATTGCAAGACCAACCATTTGGATAGGAACACCCAGACCTGGAATGATCTCAAGACTTAATTAAGGAAGAGATTTTTGTCCCCCCGGATTTTTGGAAACCAAGATGAATGAATTCTTAGAATTAAACCAGGGGAGCAAAACTATTGAAGAATATCACCAGGCATTCGCTCTTCTTCTCAAGTACTCGCTGCTGGGCGAGAGCAACTCATGGCCAAGTTTATTCTTCGAGGAATGAACGAACCTTTGGACACCCTGGTCAAGAATGCCAAGCCAGTTTCCATGGGGCTGAAGCAGTAAGGATGGCGAAGGACTTCGCCAAAGTCTTTATTATTAAGGTCTCGCCAAAGCTATCTCCCTCATCCTTCAAGAGGTTCCAAACACCGAGAAGCTCTTCCAACCTTCCGCCTCCAAAGAGACACCAAGGTCCCAATCAGAATCAGGAGACAGGAAGTTTCAGAAATTAAGGAATACCTTTTCCGTGCGAAGCTCTTTTTCAGGAACTTCGGCTCTTTCTAGAATGCAGAGGGAAGAGCTTCGAAGTGAAAACAAGTGTTTCGGTTGTCAAGGGTTTGGGCACCAGCTCAAGGATTGCCCAGCTCCTTCTATGGGCCAAGGAAACCAAGGTCCCAGAGTTCAGAGACAAACTCCTTCGTATCAGTCCCCAATCAGGGTCCCCACGCGCCAAAATCAGGGCAACCCCAGAAGAGTGCCAGCTCAACTTGCAGCCTCCATGTAAAGTAGTCTCAGAACTCCCTCCCAGAATTGGGGAAACCAAAGAGAGAGAGTTCCATCTCAGAGTGCAGCTAGAGTCGTCACTATAGCTGAGGAAGTGGAGGAAGAAAAAGGACATATCTATGCCGCCATTGAGCATCAGGGGTAGAATCGTCAATTCTCAGTCCTCCAGATTCTAACAGAGTACCAGGGTAAGAAATTAAAGCTTTTAATTGATTCAGGCACAATACTCATTCTTTTATTTTCCGAGGATGTCTACGTAAGGTAGTCCTAAATCAAAAATCAGGGAAACCTATGCAAGTGGAATTGGCTAGTGGAAAGATTCTTTTCACACACCTTGAGACAGACCCTATTTAGTTTAATCTAGATGGGAACGTAACAGATTACCAGTTCAAAGTCCTACCCTTGGGAATCTATGATGGAATCCTTGGAATGGATTGGCTCCATAAGAATCAAGCTGACATTCACTGTCACAATGGAACCATCTCTTTCCTTGACCTTCACGGGAATAAAGTTCAAGGAACTGGAATTTTCGGATCCCCAGTGCTGCAATTAGTCAAAGCTTCTAAATTGTTAAAGGGACTCAAAAAGAGGCAACTGTTTATGTTGTTAAGATGAATCCAGTAGACATAAAATGCAAGGCTAAAGAACTAGAGTGGTTAAGTGAGTATGCCGATGTGTTCCCAGAAGAGCTGACTGAGATGCCTCCGACTCGCGAAGTAGATCATGAGATCGACTTAACCCCCGGAGCTCAGCCAGTAGCCCAGTGTGCTTACAAAATGCCAGTTCCAGAAGCCATAGAACTTTAGGAGCAGTTAAGAAAATTACTAGAGCAAGGATTCGTGAGGCCCAATGTTTCACCTTGGGGTGCGCCCATTCTCTTTTAGAAGAAGAAAGATGGAACGTTAAGACTCTGTATTGATTACAGAGGATTGAATCAGTTAACCAATTAAAAATAAGTATCCTATCCCTAGGATTGATGAACTTTTGGATCGATTAAATGGAACCTAAATGTTCACAAAGATAGATCTCAAATCCGGGTATCAAGAAACAAGACATCCCAAAGATAGCAATCAATACTCGCTATGGGCATTATGAGTTCACAGTCATGCCATTTGGATTGACTAATGCCCCAAGGACGTTTAACCATCTCATGTAGGATATTCTCAGAGAATACTTGGATGATTTTGTTCTGGTCTTCTTTGATGACATCTTAGTATACTCGAAGAATGCTGCAGATCATGAAGATCATGTGCGCAAGGTCTTGGAAATCCTAAGGAAGCACCAACTCTTTGTAAAAAAGAGAAAGTGTTCTTTCTCTGTTGACCAGGTGGAATACTTGGGATTCATAGTGTCTAAAGATGAGATTACCCTGCAAAAATCCAAGCAGTCGTAGTTTAGTCAGAGCCCAAGACAGTGAAAGAAGCCAGAGGATTCTTGGGATTAACCTAATGGTATAGAATCTTTATACCCAGGTATGCTCAAATAGCATCCCCTTTAACTAACCTTCTCAAGAAGAGTACTCTATTTCAGTGGATTGCTATGTGTCAGAGTGCCTTTGATAAGTTGAAGACAACCCTAGTAACCAACCATGTCCTTAAGTTGCCAGATTTTTCTAAACCTTTTGAGGTAGTTACAGATGCCAGTGGTTTTGCCTTAGGCGGTGCTCTTATGCAGGAAGGTCATGCAGTAGCTTATGAATCCAGAAAGCTCAGAACACATGAGAGAAATTATGATGTCCATGACTTGGAGTTACTCTCAATAGTTTATGCTCTGAAGTTGTGGAGACATTATCTTTTGGGACAGAGATTCACCTTGATGATGACAGATCATCAAAGTCTGAAGTGGATCTTCACCCAAAGGGATCTCAACATGCGTCAAAGAAGATGGATGCAGACCCTGCACGAATTCGATTCTGAAATTAAGTATCAGCTAGGGAAAGAAAATGTGGTAGTTGATGCGCTCAGTAGAAAAGCCTCCTTGCTTGCAATAACATTGGTGTCAAATCCATTGATCAGGGAAGCAAGGGAGAGAATCATGCAGGGCAAATTCTTTGCCCCCATTGCTACCCTTCTGATGCAAGACTACTCACAGGAAATGAGTCAAGTTCTTGGGTACAAATTGGATGAAGGATGCATGTATTATAATAATTGGCTATGCATTCCCAATGATGAGGGGATAAAGGGAAAGATTCTAAGAGAAGCCCATGATAGCCTGATAGCTAGACATCCAAGGTTTATAAAAACCTACATGTCTGTGAAGAAAAGCTTCTTTTGGCCAGGACTCAAAAAGGATGCACTTGATCATGTGCGACAATGCTTAATGTGTCTCAGAGTCAAGGCAAAGAGAGTCAAGATGCCAGAAAAGCTGCAGCCCCTAGACATTCCACACATGAAGTGGGAATGTATCAGTATGGATTTTGTCACTGGACTACCTTAAGTGCAATCAAGTTACAACTCCATTTTTGTGGTAGTTGACAAACTAACCAAAGTTGCCCATCTGATTCTAGTGAAAGAAACCTACACTGTAGTGGATGTTGCCAGAGTTTTCCTCAAGGAGATCTTCAGATTGTATGGCTTACCCAAAAGGATAGTAAGTGACAGAGATCCTAAGTTCACATCGAGATTCTAGACTACATTCCTCGAAGCAGTAAGAACTTTCTTTAATTAAGAGAAAAGAGGATTTTTTTATAAATTTATTTTTATGCACAAGAAATTAGTTGTAAAAAGAGGAATCCCCATGATATTCAAGATTCAAATATTTAAATGTTAAAAGAGGAATTTTTGGCATATTCCAAAATATGGATATTTTGATGTTAAAAGAAGAGTTTTCATCATAATTTCACATAAGAAATTAGGGTATACTAATGTTGAAGATCAAATTGGTGGAAAGAATATTTTAAGATATTTATATGTGGATAAATCAACAAATTGATATATACTCAAAATTGGATTATTGGAAGAAGCGTGTTTTTATAAAATCTCGTTATTCTTGTATAGAACTATTTCTTAATTCTATTGTGGTCAGGAAGGAATGAATTTCATAAAGTTAGAATTTTTTTAAGGACTGTTTTACGCCAGAATGCTGAAGGAAGCATTTGGCTTGTGATTTAAGACTAAGGAGAGATTCGTTGTTGCAACAACTGGCGGGGAGTCATCAAAGGACATCGCTTGCGGCAAAGCCTGCCGAGGTCTTGACCAGCCTCGGTATGGTTAAAAATGGTGCGCTTCCGCCGATACGATGGGCGAGGACCGACGAAGCAGTCCCCCCGAGTAAAGTGCTAGGACACCTAAGTAGGATCCTAGAGGGTTCTGACCAGGTGATGCACAGGCTTGCGAGCGATTGCTAGGACACCCATGCATATGTCGAGGAAGATATGGATGAATTGGAAAGGAATTATTTTTATGAACTGGATTTTGATATTGAATCTCGTTGGTTGACCAGCTGGTCTTCAACGGGAGAGTCCAGATGATAATTTTTGTAAAACAATGGACTGGATATTTTGGAGGATTATAATCAGTAATACTATGGTTTCATTGAAAGATTGTTTTAAAGACAACCGAATCTGTTAAAAAGAAAACTTCATATTAGGTGTGTAAGTGGTTTGTCTACCTTGAATTTTGCGTGAAGCGCATGCTAGGGGGCATGGGAACTCTTTTCCTTAGTACCCAGATAAAATATAACCAAATTTTTATATAAAGGAATCCCACCAATACAGTGGTTGGGCAGTTGGCTAGGGCGGTTGGCTAACCCATGGGCCGTTGGGCTGGTTGGCTAGGGCGGTTGGCTAACCCATGGGTCGGTTAGGCTGGATCGGGGGATTCCTGCGATACAGATAGATACGATTAAGTTACGTTAGTTAGATTAAGTCCTAGGGAGACCCTTGTTATGTGGAAAAGAATCACCGGCTTTGCCTCGCTTAAGGGGGGGGGAAGTGATGATTCTATGGACCAAGTGCAAGTCTCTTCCTTGATCTGACCATGTGACTTATGGGTTTGGTCGGATCAGTTTGGTTAGTTAAGACCTTGACCCATTAGATGATTTTCCTGGTGGAATTGTCGGTGTCTTCCGAGCGAGGGAAGTTTTTCCAGGTTCGTCGGTTCCGGAGGAACCACCGGGCTAGTCTCTTGTCCGGACATCCGTGGGCGAGGCCCCGAGTGTGAATCCCTGCCCCGCGCGTAAGAGGCCGACGCTATTTCTGTCGGCACCCCATAGGGAGGGCATCACGCGGAGGGGACGGGGGGTCTCACAAAAACACTTAGGTCAGGTGGATTATGATATAAAAATGGTGCATTTCGCACTTCACTTTGCCAGCACCCATAACCAAATCATCTACAGTAGTAATCCAACTATTTAATAATAAAACTAGTCAATCATGAGTAAAAGAGTAGCCTTCCTGTGTTGCAACATGATCTACTTCGTTAATTTTTGGGATTGTCTCGATGGGCCGAATGTTATCCTCAGAATTTCTATTAACATACTCTAATGTAGTGATAGTATCCTTGTCATCTTCTTTCCCTCTTGCATTTGCTTCTTCCTCTTCATTCATGGAATCTTTATCTGGCACTTTTACCACTTCATCGTCATCATCCTCTTCATCTCCATTAGCCTCTCTTGATCTTCCATAAGGTCTTTGCCCTTTGCTTGAGGATGTGATTGGTCACATAGAATTCGAGTCTTTACAATATAAATCATGATTCAAAAAGATGTAAGATGTAAGATTCCTCCCTCCAGCTTTTGAGGTGTGCAGGTGTAAGAACCTCCTCTTCTGATCTTATAATTATTCCCCTCTCTGAAATAAAAGAAAGATCTTGTTTTACCCTATTTTGGCCCTGGAGAGAGAAATTGTCTAGAGGGAGGTAATTCAAAATTGAGATATTTTTGGATATAAAAATCCTCCTAGTGTCTAAAATAGTTTCCCCTAAAACAGAAATTCAAAAAGAAATTTCTAATGTGCAATTGGAATTAATTGAAAAGAGGTATAAAGGACCTTAACCTAAGGGTCCAGATTTTCAAAAAAAATTAGATTATGGTCCAATTAAGGTTCCTATGGGCCAATAGGATCAATCCAAGTGTAGGGAGGAGATAAATTGAAGAATGAAAGAAACCCCCCCCCTCCCCCCCCCCAAAAAATAAGTAAATGCTCACATAAGATGAAGAGTGGACTAAGGACCAAAGAAAAGAATTTAAAAACTGAATTTTGACACCTCAGTGTGGAGATCTCCCCTCATGAAGTAGGCGCCTTTTTCTCATCATTACCCCCAATTTTTAATCAATATAATGAGATATTTTCATCTCTCCTCTCTCCTATTTCAAAACTAGATCCAAAAAGTAAGCTGAACTGACCCAAAATAAGATATCATATGTCGCAGAGGTCTCACATTCGTGTGACACATGCTTCAACACCCAAAGGATGCAAAATGAAGATTTGCATTCAGTCATTCAGGCAAGGTTGGTTCGTGAAGTTGTTTGCAAGAGAAATTCAAGAATCCAATGTTATGGCGCTTAGGCATTTGTTGCCTAGATTTGATGTCTGTCTTCTTGTTCGAGGTAGTCTACAATACTTCCCTTTTGAGGAGGAGGAGATTCAGATTCTTTCCAATGAACTCAATGAGGTCAATGATAGAGTTATTATAACTATTCTCAAGTTTGCTACGTCCTTTTCATCATCTTGATTGTAAGGCATTTTTCTTGACCAACTAAGTAACTTAATGTTATCTCTTCTATTGCAGCCTAATTTTATCAAATCTCCCATGAGACATGCAAAATTGTGTATATCTTCTCAACTCTCTTGTCTCCTCAACTCTTGTTTTAGAGGAGACATCTTTTGTGGATGTATGTCCATGGTTTTCACATGTATTTAGATCGAGTGGAGGTCATTATAATGGCATACCATCAAAAGTAAGTGTCATGCACTTTTCTTTATACTTCAGTATTGTGTTGTAGATTAGTATTGTGTTGTAGATTAAGTGATTATCTTCTTCCAAGACATTTCACTCTCTTAATTGACTATTGTAGCTCACATTGGAGTTTGATAGCTTAAGATATAGAAAGAAGGTGATGCTACTTGGCCAATTCAAGCTTAGGCTTTCATGATACCGCCAGACAATAAGTCGACAAAGTCGAGAGAGAGAGAGAGAGAGAGAGAGAGAGAGAGAGAGAGAGAGAGATTTCAATATTGATAATCTTATTGTGACCTGTAGGTCAATCAGGAAGTTAATAACTAGTCTCTCGAGGTCATCACCCAAGAAGACTTGTTTGTTGACACACACAGCCAAAAAGTGGACTAAACTGACCCAAAAATGGTCAAAAATTGACCAAACTGATCTGGAAAATTCTAGAATCAGTTGGCTTGGTTAGAAGCTCACTTTTTCCTATAAATAGAAGCCTTCCCCTTTGTTAAAGCTTAATAGTGTTTTTGCACTGTTACCCTGCTTCTCCCAAGAGCCAAAAACTGTGAATTTACTCATAATTCATTAGTTTTTGACCTTCCCTCTTCTAAAGATTGGTGGCCACTCTTGTTTCAAACAAGAGTAGATCCCTCAAACCATCAAGCCAAAGGAAAGCTCTCAAATTCTCCGTGTAAGTTGGAGATTCTTCTCTTTTCTATTCATTTTATGGTTTTTTATGATTTTTGTCTTCTCTAAAATGAATATGATGTTATGCCTCATTGAAAAAAGGCATTCCCCTCTCTTCTTTAGTAAATCCAACCATTCTTTATCCTAGATGAATGATTAATGGATAAAATCAAGTTTTTCATAATGTTTCTCTTTGATAAGTAGAAAATGTTTACATTAGAATGATTTAAATACTCTTGGTGAACTTCTAATTAATTTTAGAGAGTTAAAAATTGAAAAATGGTCAGCCATACAAAGGAGGTTATGGCGCAATTTTCTAAAATTGTGAAAAATAAGTTTTACTTTTTTATTCAAAAAGAGTAATTCCCATCGTATATGTATTCTTAATGTAAGATTCCTCCCCAGCCTCTCAGGATGTCCAGTATCTTCCCCTGTAGTCAAATCCCTCTTCAGAAATATAAAAGATCTTATTTCTACTAATTTTGGCTTAGAGAGAGAAAATCTTCTAGAGAGTGGTAATTCAGTTTTTAAATATTTTTGGATGGAAAAATATCTCTTCTTATTAAAATAAGTTCCCCCGAAACAGAAGTTCAAAAAGATTTTCAAAAGGTGCATTCGAAATAAATTATAATCTGTTCAAAAGGCCTTATCCTGGGGGTCCAGATTTTCTGGAAATTTTAAATTAAGGTTTTGAGGGGCCAATCAGATTCATCCAAATGTGTGGAGGAGATAAATGGAAGAAATAAAGAAAATCCCCCCAAAAATGAGTAAATACTCACATAAGATGAAGAGTTGACTAAGGACAAGGTTAATAGTTAAAAAGAGAGATATTTAGAAGAAATGATGCATTTTTGACACCTCAGTATGGAGGAATTTCCCTCATGAAGGAGACACCTATTTCACATGTGTGGGAGAGTTTTAAACTCCCAAATAATGATATATTTGTATCTCTCCTCTCTCCTGTTTCAACTAGATCCAAAAAGTGGACTAAATTGACCTAAAAATGGTCAAAAATTGACCAAACTGATCTGGAAAATTCTAGAATCAGTTGGCTTGGTTAGAAGCTCACTTTTTCCTATAAATAGAAGCCTTCCCCTTTGTTAAAGCTTAATAGTGTTTTTGCACTGTTACCCTGCTTCTCCCAAGAGCCAAAAACTGTGAATTTACTCATAATTCATTAGTTTTTGACCTTCCCTCTTCTAAAGATTGGTGGCCACTCTTGTTTCAAACAAGAGTAGATCCCTCAAACCATCAAGCCAAAGGAAAGCTCTCAAATTCTCCGTGTAAGTTGGAGATTCTTCTCTTTTCTATTCATTTTATGGTTTTTTATGATTTTTGTCTTCTCTAAAATGAATATGATGTTATGCCTCATTGAAAAAAGGCATTCCCCTCTCTTCTTTAGTAAATCCAACCATTCTTTATCCTAGATGAATGATTAATGGATAAAATCAAGTTTTTCATAATGTTTCTCTTTGATAAGTAGAAAATGTTTACATTAGAATGATTTAAATACTCTTGGTGAAATTCTAATTAATTTTAGAGTATGGTCAGCCATACAAAGGAGGTTATGGTGAAATTTTCTAAGATTGTGAAAAATAAGTTTTACTTCTTTTTATTCAAAAAGAGTAATTCCCATCGTATATGTATTCTTAAAGTGTTATTTTCATCCTAGGTATAGAAAAATGCATACTAAAAATATTTTTATTAAAAAAGTGTTACTTTCTTTAGAATTAAATTCTATGCTAAGCATAAATGGATGCATAAAAGAAATTCTTATATATTAAAAGACTGATTTTCATCATAAATGATTTGTATGCATAAAAGATATTTTTTATATTAAAAGTGTGATTTTCATCATAAATGGATTTTATGCATAAATTAGATGCATAAGAGAAATTCTTTTATTCTAAAAGTGTAATTCCTACTAAATTGGATTTATACATGGAAAGATGCATAAAGAATTTATTTTAATCCAAAGTGTTATTCTCATCAACTTGATTTTATGCATAGAAAGATGCATAAAGAAGTATGGATGTGGATGTGGATGTGGATGTATGGATGTGGATGTATGGATGTAGATATGAAATGTGGATGTATGAATGTGGATGTGGATATGGATGTATGAATGCGGATGTGGAAATGGATGTATGGATGTGGATGTGGATGTGGAAATAGATGTATGGATGTGGATGTGGATATGGATGTATGAATGTAGATGTAGATGTGGATGTGGATATGGAAATGGAATGTGGATGTATGTGAATGTGAATGTGGATGTGGATGTGTGAAGGTGAATATGGATGTGGATATGGATGTATGGATGTGGATGTATGAATGTGAACGTGGATGTGAATGTATGATATAGATGTATGGACGTGAATGTATGATATAGATGTATGGATGTGGATATGAATGTGGATGTATGGATGCGGATGTGGATGTATGGATGTGGATATCGTTGTGGATGTACGAATGTGGATGTGTATGTGGATTAATGAATGCGAATATGTATGTGAATGGATATGACGTCGATATGAGCGAATGGATGAGATGAGATGTCATTTGAATCAGAATGTGAATGAATAATATAAGATGTGAATGAATGAGATGTAATGAGAAATGGATGTGATGAGATGTAATGTAATTTAAGAAAGATAAGAATGAATGTTATGTGAAGTGAGTGAATCTGATGTGATGGGATGGAAATTGTTGTATTTGGTTAAGAATGGATACGCATATGATTTGGAATTGGGTTAAGTAATATGGATTGATGTGGAATTGGGTTAAGTAATATGGATTGATGTGGAATAATGTGGAAAGACGAGAGTTCATTATAGAAACTGTATTTGTGACCTGTTTGTAAATGACTGTTTTATGTCAAGAATGATGGGGAAGCATTTTGACCGTCTTGTGATTAAGGTCGTGGAGACCTAACTGATAAAGTTGCAATAGCTGACGGAGAGTCAACGGAGGACGTCTCGCGTAGCATGGTTGACCGAGGTCTTGACCAGCCTCGATTCAAATGGTGAGCTTCCAGTACGGTGGATGAGAGACCAAGGAAGCGGCCTATGAGTGAAGCACTAGGTGACCTCTGCGAAGGATCCTAGAGGGTGCTGACCATACGGTGCTCGGGCTCTGGGTCGCCGAAGATACCCACACGTGCATCGTGGAAGATATTGGAACAAGGAGTAAGAGTTGTTTTCTGAAATCGAGCATGGATCTGGTTGATTGACCTTGCTGGTCCTCAACGGATGAGTCCATGGCTCTTTTATATGGATCTGTTGGTTGATCTTGCTGATCTTCAACGGAGATTCCATCTTGATTTTATAAGTGATTATATTGCCGGGTACTATGAGCTAGGAACTATTGAAAAGGCCCCTGAGTGGACAGGCGGTGAGCGTTCTGGTTGCCAATGATGCCATAGCTACTCCGATGATGAAGGAATGATTGAAATTAAGGATTTAACCAGAGATTTTGAGGATTGTGATCAGTGACACAATGGTTTCATTAAAGGATTGTTTTAAAGATAGCTGATGCTGCTGAGAAAAAGGCAATTTCATATTGGGTGTGTAAGTGGTGTGACTAGTTTTATGTTTGCATGAACTTCCGGCTAGGGGGCCTGGGAACTCTTTTCCCTGGTACCCGGGACAAAACCTAACCAAATTCCTAATTGGATCCCATCACTATAGTGGTTGGGGGGTTGGCTAACCCATGGGACTGTGGATGGGGTTAGGCTGGACTGATGGATCTGTAAATCGATACTCAATTTCTGTTTAGTTCGATAGATGACGTAAATTCTGGATGAAAATTGTTCTATGGAAAAGAATCAATGACTGTGCCTCTCAATGAGGAAAAAAGCGTTGGTCTCTATGATCCAAGTACAGTCTTTTTCCCTGATCTGACTATGGGACTTACGGGTTCGGTCAGATGAGCTCAGTTAGTTAAGGCTTTTGACTACGTTAGGAAAAAGTTATCCTGGTGGAATCGCCCGTGCTTTCTGGGCAAAGGAAATTTTTCCAGGTTCGGTTTTGGAAAAACCGATGGATTAGTCTCTTGTCCGGATATCCGTGGGCGAGGCCCCGAATGTGGGACCCTGCCCACGCAAGAAGTGCTATTTCCGCTGCTAACACCCCTGAATTTGTTGCATGGTGGGGACAGGGATCTTACAGTTGGTATCAGAGCTATTTGGCTAATGAGGATCAACCGAGAAGCCAAATATGTCAAAAATTTATCAAGAAGCACTAAAAGGTTGTAATTGTGTGATAAAATTCATACAATTTGATATTCAAACTGAAATTCGTAAATTAGTAATTGGGTCTTTGGATGGAAGTACCGCAATTGTATGGAATCCCTGACTTGCTTGAGGCCTAGACATGATGGTATTTACCTTATAGTTCCAAGAACCATGACTACCCGTATATACCGAGGATATAACTGCAGCTCTTTACTGGCAGTATATACGAGTAAATCGAAGACTTGAAATTATAAGCATTAATGCTATCCAGATGATGAATTCGAATGTGGTTGATATGATTTTTAAATTCTAGTTGAGAACTGATGAGTTGATTTGGATTCTGATTGAAAAATGATGATCCCTGAAATTTGGTTGAAATGTAATAAGCTGAGCGAAACCGCAATGAGGATGAATGGGACGAGTCCCTGTGATGATGTTCTTAACTGGAATGACGTTAATGACTTCAGCCAATCACTATGAGATTAGTGGATTGTGCTGGCAAAATGCTACTGTTAACTTTTGTCCAGTGGATCAAGTTAAGGGATGATAAATTAAAAAAATCTGAAAAATTGAAATCCCCATGGAGGATTGTTCAGATGGAAAAAAAAATAGTCTGATGGACCATTATTGTGTTGAAGATATCAATGAGATATTCTGAATGAATTGTTAACAGATAATGCATTCTATATGAGTATCTTTACCCCTTGATTATGTGGGAAGCTGACCTATTTACAGAACCCTGGAATCAGTTGAATCAAAAATCGGATTGAATCATAAATAAAGAGACTTAATAAGAATTTTCGTATTTGATAGGAACATGGATCGAGGTCGTCATGGTAGAAATGTTAACCCCCAACTCGATGAAGAAGAGCTCGACCTGGATGTTTGTAAAACTCTTCATAGTTCGTAACCTGGACCTTTCAAGGGAGAAGGGGAAAACTTGGGCGAGGCTGTGGAGAAGTGGATCGAATCAATGGAAGAATACTTCGATGTCACTGGGTACAATGAGAAGAGCAAAATGGCTCTTGCAAGCCTGAAGATAGTGGAGACAGCTAGAGTGGCATGGAGAAACCACTGCGAGACAAACCGTCTGGACCGAAATACCCAAACCTGGACTGATCTCAAAATTTACCTAAGGGCGAGGTTCTGTCCTCCTGACTTTTTAGAAACAAAGATGAACGAATTCTTAGAGATAACCCAGGGGAGTAGAACTATTGAAGCATATCACTAAGCATTCACCCTCCTCCTCAAATACTCACCTTCACTGGATGAAGAACAGCTGATGGCCAGGTCCATTCGGGGACTAAACGAACCTTTGAATATCCTGGTGAAGAATGCCAAGCCAGTTTCCATGGCCAAAGCAGTTCGGATGGCGAAGGATTTCGCCAAAGCCTTTGATGTCAAAGTCCCGCCAAAGCCAGCACCATCACCTTTCAAAAGGTTTTTATTCCCAGAAGATAATTCCAACCTTCCTCTGCCTAAGAGACATCAGGGTCAAACCCAGGATATGGGAAGTTCCAGAATGGAAGAAATGTCCTTTTTTCGAAACTCAATCCCCTGGATTTCAACTTCAGAAATTCCACCCTTGAACAAGGGAGTGAAATGCTATAACTGTCAAGGGTTTGGACATCGCAACATGGATTGCCCAACTCCTTTTGGATCAAGGTTTTCAGGGCAGGAAAATCAGGGATCAAGATTCCAGACTCCAGTCCCTTTCGTCCAGAGTAATCAGGGTTCTATCTGCCAAAATCAGGGAAATCCCAGAGGTAGACCCTCTATCCAACCACCAATTTCAATCCAAAGTAATGCAAGACTTCCACCTCAGAATAGGGGAAGTCAAAGGGAGTTGTTCCCAAATCGGTCGTCCACTTCCAAGGTAGTAACGCTGGAAGTGATTGAAGAAGAAGATGATGAAAGAGATCATACTCCACCTGCGAGATGAGGATATCTCACGTTTTTTAAGTGGGGTAGAATGTAAGATTCCTCCCCAGCCTCTCAGGATGTCCAGTATCTTCCCCTGTAGTCAAATACCTCTTCAGAAATATAAAAGATCTTGTTTCTACTAGTTTTGGCTTAGAGAGAGAAAATCTTCTAGAGAGTGATAATTCAGTTTTTAAATATTTTTGGATGGAAAAATATCTCTTCTTATTAAAATAAGTTCCCCCGAAACAGAAGTTCAAAAAGATTTTCAAAAGGTGCATTCGAAATAAATTATAATCTGTTCAGAAAGTGCATTCGAAATAAATTATAATCTGTTCAAAAGGCCTTATCCTGGGGGTCCAAATTTTTTGAAAATTTTAAATTAAGGTTTTGAGGGGCCAATCAGATTCATCCAAATGTGTGGAGGAGATAAATGGAAGAAATAAAGAAAATCCCCCCAAAAATGAGTAAATACTCACATAAGATGAAGAGTTGACTAAGGACAAGGTTAATAGTTAAAAAAGAGAGATATTTAGAAGAAATGATGCATTTTTGACACCTCAGTATGGGGGAATTCCCCTCATGAAGGAGGCGCCTATTTCACATGTGTGGGAGAGTTTTAAACTCCCAAATAATGAGATATTTTTATCTCTCCTCTCTCCTGTTTCAACTAGATCCAAAAAGTGGACTAAACTGACCCAAAAATGGTCAAAAATTGACCAAACTGATCTGGAAAATTCTAGAATCAATTTGCTTGGTTAGAGGCTCACTTTTTCCTATAAATAAAAGCCTTCCCCTTTGTTGAAGCTTAATAGTATTTTTGCACTGTTACCCTGCTTCTCCCAAGAGCCAAAAACTGTGAATTTACTCATAATTCATTAGTTTTTGACCTTCCCTCTTCTAAAGATTGGTGGCCACTCTTGTTTCGAACAAGAGTAGATCCCTCAAACCATCAAGCCAAAGGAAAGCTCTCAAATTCTCCTTGTAAGTTGGAGATTCTTCTCTTTTCTATTTCATTTTATGGTTTTTATGATTTTGGTCTTCTCTAAAATGAATATGATGTTATGCCTCATTGAAAAAAGGCATTCCCCTCTCTTCTTTAGTAAATTCAACCATTCTTTATCCTAGATGAATGATTAATGGATAAAATCAAGTTTTTTATAATGTTTCTCTTAAATAAGTAGAAAATGTTTACATTAGAATGATTTAAATACTCTTGGTGAAATTCTAATTAATTTTAGAGAGTTGAAAATTTAAAAATGGTCAGCCATACAAGGAGGTTATGGCAAAATTTTCTAAAATTGTGAAAAATAAGTTTTACTTCTTTTTATTAAAAAAGAGTAATTCCCATCGTATATGTATTCTTAAAGTGTTATTTTTATCCTAAGTATAGAAAAATGCATACTAAAAATATTTTTATTAAAAAAGTGTTACTTTATTTAGAATTAAATTCTATGCATAGAAGGAAGCATATTGAAATTTTTATTTTGATTATAAAAGAGTGTTTTTCATCATAAATGATTTGTATGCATAAAAGATATTTTTTATATTAAAAGTGTGATTTTCATCATAAATGATTTTTATGCAAAGATGGATGCATAAAAGAAATTCTTTTATATTAAAAGAGTGATTTTCATCATAAATGAATTGTATGCATAAACATATGCATAAAAGATATTTTTTTATATATTAAAAGTGTTATTTTCATCATAAATGATTTTTATGCATAAATGGATGCATAAAAGAAATTCTTTTATATTAAAAGAGTGATTTTCATCATAAATGATTTGTATGCATAAACATATGCATAAAATATATTTTTATATTAAAAGTGTGATTTTCATCATAAATGATTTTTATGCATAAATGGATGCATAAAAGAAATTCTTTTATATTAAAACAGTGATTTTCATCATAAATGATTTGTATGCATAAACATATGCATAAAAGATATTTTTTATATTAAAAGTGTGATTTTCATCATAAATGATTTTTATGCATAAATGGATGTATAAAAGAAATTCTTTTATATTAAAAGAGTGATTTTCATCATAAATGATTTGTATCATAAAAGATATTTTTTATATTAAAAGTGTGATTTTCATCATAAATGGATTTTATGCATAAATTAGATGCATAAGAGAAATTCTTTTATTCTAAAAGTGTAATTCCTACTAAATTGGATTTATGCATGGAAAGATGCATAAAGAATTTATTTTAATCCCAAAGTGTTATTCTCATCAACTTGATTTTATGCATAGAAAGATGCATAAAGAAATCCATTTTGATTAAAAGAGTTATTTTTCATTGGATTTAGTTTTTATGCATGGGAAGATGCATAAGAGAAATTCTTTTATTCTAAAAGTGTAATTCCTATTAAATTGGATTTATGCATGGAAAGATGCATAAAGAATTTGTTTTAATCCAAAAGTGTTATTCTCATCAATTTTGATTTTATGCATAAATAGATGCATAAAGAATTTTATTTTTAATTCAAAAGAGTTATTTTCATCAATTTTGATTTTATGCATAAACAGATGCATAAAGAATTTTATTTTTATTCCAAAAGAGTTATTCTTATCAATTTTGATTTTATGCATAGAAAGATGTATAAAAGATTTATTTTTATTTCGAAAGTATTATTTTCATTGAAATTGAATTTATGCATAGATAGATGCATAAAAGATTTATTTTTATTTTGAAAGTGTTATTCTCATTAAAATGAAATTTATGCATAGTAAAATGCATAAAAGGTTTATTTTTAATTTGAAAGTGTTATTTTCCTTAAAATTGAATTTATGCATAAAAGGATTTTTATAAAAGTGTTATTCCTACTAAAGTTGTCTTTAAGCCTAATTAGATGCGTAAAGAAATCTTTATATCAAAAAATTTAGAATTCTCTTACATTCTATAAATAGATGTGATGAGATGTGATAGGAATCACATATATGTAAATGGATGGATGGAAGTGATATGAATCAGATAAATGTAAATGGATGAATGGATGAGGATGTTTGTGAATGTGAATGTGGGATGTGGATGTGGATGTATGAATGTAGAAGTGGATGTGGATTTATGGATGTGGATGTGGATGTGGAAATGGATGTATGGATGTGGATGTGGATGTGGATGTATGGATGTGGATATGGATGTGGATGTATGGAATGTGAATGTGGATGTATGAATGTGGATGTGGATATGGATGTATGAATGCGGATGTGGAAATGGATGTATGGATGTGGATGTGGATGTGGAAATGGATGTATGGATGTGGATATGGATGTATGAATGTAGATGTGGATGTGGATGTGGATGTGGATGTGGATGTGGATATGGAAATGGAATGTGTATGTATGTGAATGTGAATGTGGATGTGGATGTGTGAAGGTGAATATGGATGTGGATATGGATGTATGGATGTGGATGTATGAATGTGAACGCGGATGTGAATGTATGATATAGATGTATGGATGTGGATATGGATGTGGATGTATGGATGTGGATATGAATGTGGATGTATGGATGCAGATGTGGATGTATGGATGTGGATATCGATGTGGATGTACGAATGTGGATGTGTATGTGGATTAATGAATGCGAATATGTATGTGAATGGATATGACGTCGATATGAGGGAATGGATGAGATGAGATGTCATGTGAATCAGAATGTAAATGAATAATATAAGATGTGAATGAATGAGATGTAATGAGAAATGGATGTGATGAGATGTAATGTAATTTAAGAAAGATAAGAATGAATGTTGTGTGAAGTGAGTGAATCTAATGTGATGGGATGGAATTGTTGTATCTGGTTAAGAATGGATACACATATGAAGTTGGAATTGGGTTAAGTAATATGGATTGATGTGGAATTGGGTTAAGTAATATGGATTGATGTGGAATAATGTGGAAAGACGAGAGTTCATTATAGAAACTGTATTTGTGACCTGTTTGTAAATGACTGTTTTATGTCAAGAATGCTGGGGAAGCATTTTGACCGTCTTGTGATTAAGGTCGTGGGGAGACCTACTAACTGATAAAGTTGCAACAGCTGATGGAGAGTCAATGGAGGACGTCTCGCGTAGCATGGTCGGCCGAGGTCTTGACCAGCCTCGGTTCGATTCAAATGGTGAGCTTCCAGTACGGTGGATGAGGGACCAAGGAAGCGGCCTATGAGTGAAGCACTAGGTGACCTGCGAAGGATCCTAGAGGGTCTTGGTGCTCGGGCTCTGGGTCGTCGAAGATACCCACACGTGCATCGTGGAAGATATTGGAACAAGGAGTAAGAGTTGTTTTTTGAAACCGGGCATGGATCTGGTTGATTGACCTTGCTGGTCCTCAACAACGGATGAGTCCATGGCTCTTTTATATGGATCTGTTGGTTGATCTTGCTGATCTTCAATGGAGATTCCATCTTGATTATATAAGTGATTATATTGCCGGGTACTATGAGCTAGGAACTATTGAAAAGGCTCCTGAGTGGACAGGCGGTGAGCGTTCTGGTTGCCAATGATGCCATAGATACTCTGATGAAGGAATGATTGGAATTAAGGATTCAACCAGAGATTTTGAGGATTGTGATCAGTGACACAATGGTTTCATTAAAGGATTGTTTTAAAGATAGCTGATGCTGCTGAGAAAAAGGTAATTTCATATTGGGTGTGTAAGTGGTGTGACTAGTTTTATGTTTGCATGAACTTCCGGCTAGGGGCCTCGGAACTCTTTTCCCTGGTACCCGGGACAAAACCTAACCAAATTCCTAATTGGATCCCATCACTACAGTGGTTGGGGGGTTGGCTAACCCATGGGACTGTGGATGGGGTTAGGCTGGACTGATGGATCCGTAAATTGAGACTCAATTTCTGTTTAGTTCGATAGATGAAGTAAATTTCGGACGAAAATTGTTCTATGGAAAAGAATCAACGACTGTGCTTCTCAATGAGGAAAAAAGCGTTGGTCTCTATGATCCAAGTACAGTCTTTTTCCCTGATCTGACTATGGGACTTACGGGTTCGGTCAGATGAGCTCAGTTAGTTAAGGCTTTTGACTACATTAGGGAAAAGTTATCCTGGTGGAATCGCCCGTGCTTTCCGGGCAAAGGAAGTTTTTCCAGGTTCGGTTTTGGAAAAATCGATGGATTAGTCTCTTGTCCGGATATTCGTGGGCGAGGCCTCGAATGTGGGACCCTGCCCCGTGCAAGAAGTGCTATTTCCGCTACTAACACCCCTGAATTTGTTGCGCGGTGGGGATAGGGATCTTACACTTAAAGTGTTATTTTTCATCCTAGCTATAGAAAAATGCTTATTAAAAATATTTTATTAAAAAAGTGTTACTTTCTTTAGAATTAAATTCTATGCATAGAAGGAAGCATATTGAAATTTTTATTTTGATCATAAAAGAGTGATTTTCATCATAAATGATTTGTATGCATTAGCATATGCATAAAAGATTTTTTTAAAATATTAAAAGTGTGAATTTCATCATAAATGATTTTTATGCATAAATGGATGCATAAAAGAAATTCTTTTATGTTAAAAGTGTGATTTTCATCATAAAGGATTTTTATGCATAAATGGATGCATAAAGGATTTTCATCATAAAGGATTTTTATGCATAAATGGATGCATAAAAGAAATTCTTTTATATTAAAAGAGTGATTTTCATCATAAATGATTTGTATGCATAAACATATGCATAAAAGATAATTTTTTATATTAAAAGTGTGATTTTCATTATAATGATTTTTATGCATAAATGGAGGCATAAAATAAATTCTTTTATATTAAAAGAGTGATTTTTATGCATAAATGGATGCATAAAAGAAATTCTTTCATATTAAAAGAGTGGTTTTCATCATAAATGATTTTTATGATGATAAAAGTGTGACTTTCATCAGAATTGGATTTTATGCATAAATAGATGCATATAGAATTTTTATATTTAAATAAGGGTTCTCTTTAATCCTTTGTTTGATTTCCGTAAAAATTGGAAAAATGAATAAGTAGATAATCTGTGAGAGGAAATTCTACCATTTCATATTCACTAAGATGGTAATGAGAAAATTCAAATAAACTATCAAAGTCAGAGATCGAGATAAATGATTATTTTATTCCTCATAGGAATTCATGTTTAGTTTAGAAATCTGTAAGCAAATATTCAATGAACAAAATTTAGAAAAAGAGAAATTGAAATATTACCTTTCAAGAAAGATAGTTTAGAAAGAACCTTTCCAGACTCAAACTCTGATTCAGACTATTGACCAAGACCTAATTCCTTCAATCAATGACGATGTGCCCAGTTCAAGAAAAATACACTCAAATCATCCACCGAATCTGAAACTAAGTTAAGACTTTTGATTTTGATCTGAGGATCAAGTTAACAGAATTCGAGGAATTCTGTTTGGAATTCAGACCTGGATCTAGAAGTATTGGGATACAGATTTAAGATTTATTCATGGTATTCAAACAGAATCAAAACTGAAAACTTGCATAGAAACTCTGTTTTCTTAAAGGACTGTCTTACGCCAGAATGCTGGAGGGAGCATTTGGCATACGTGTTTATCTAAGGGAAGTTCGGTTACAATAGCTGGCGAGGAGTGTTCAAGGGACAGCTCACGCGGCAAAAACTTGCCTAGGTCTTGACCAGCCTGGGTATGGTGAAAAATGGTGTGCTTCTGGTATGATGGGCGAGGGCCGACGAAGCGGTCCCTGAGTGAAGTGCCAGGACACCTAAGGAGGATCCTGGAGGGTTCTGACCAGGAGATGCACGGGCTCGCGGTGCTTAGGACACCCATGCGTATGTCGTGGAAGATATATATTTATGTATGTTGACAGAATGATTATTGTAATCTGTTACTGGATCTCGTTGGCTGACAAGCTGGTTCCAATGGAGAGTCCAGAGTGGTACTGTTTTTGTGAAACAAGGGATTAAATGGAAATTTTGAGTTATGAAATCTGTGACCATATATGTTTTGTCAATGGATTATTTTTATATTAAAGTTTTGTGCGTATCTGTTTTTTAAAGCTAAAGTTAAGAAAGGCATTCAATTATGGGTGGGTGAGTACTTGTTTGGTTCTACCGATTCCAGTGGTAGGGTATAGGCTGGAATCAGTGGAGTTTTAATAATCAAACAGAAAAATCTTAGGATTACGCTAGGATTCAAGTAGTTAGTTAATTCCCTGATAAATTTCTCAATTGAGTGGATCTATGTCTGTGCCTGATCTTGATTAGGAAAAAAGCGTTGAAATTGCTCAGATGATCAAATTATATCAGTGATAGTTCCTTCTATCTGGTTTATTCAGGTGAAGGATAGTTTAGATTGATCTCATCAAAAAAATTCGTTAAGAAAATTCAAAAAGGTGGAATCGTCACCGCTTTCCGGGCATGGGAAATTTTCTCGGCTTTGGTTTTTGGAGTGACCACCAGCCTAGTCTCGTGCCCGGACATTCGTGGTGGGCAAGGCCCCGAGTGAGAAACCCTGCCCGCGCATGAGGGGGCTGCTTCCGCTGTCAGCTATACTGGGAGTCCGGTGCGCGGAGGGAGCAGAGGGATCTCACAGCTGGTATCAGAGCGCTGTTGTAAATTTAAGTAACATAAGCAGAAATTGCCTAAATTTGTAATAGAAATCTGAGAAAGAAATGTTTTTCGCTTGTTAATACTATGTGAATGAACTTCAAAATTGAAAGACTCATAAATTGAATTGGAAATTTATAGATGGATACCCCGAACCTATCTGGAATTCCTCGACTCTCTCAGAGTCAGGATATGATAGCTTTTGCATTTGATCACCTCATCAACTACTGTGCTATGACCCGAATGAGCAGAGTGAGACTCGCTCGCCATTTTGAGAGTCTTTACTTTCCTGATCCTCTTGAGCGACATCGGTATATGTGGTTCTGTGGAGGACGATGTATTAATGTCAGTACCAGTCAGCGTCAGAGGCTCAGGCAAAATATTTCCTTGGCCATGATTCTGATAAGGCTAGGGCTTGTTCAGCATGTTCAACTCTTTGATCATTCACCCAGGAACTTCAGAACTTCATGCCGATTTTTTAGGCTTCTTAGCCGCTTTATCCCTAGAGATAGAATTACAACACCTCTTTGTGTAATGAATTGTGTGTACCATGGCATGTCTCCTTCGCAGTTTTGCTTCTTTAAGCGAATAGGATTGAGGCAGTGATTTTGGGAGCCGTGATGCTCTATGTGTATATTAAAAACTTTTGATAATAAATGATATTTTACGAAAACAATTCCATTTTGTTTTCATGATTGTGAAAATGGTTGATGAAATTATCAGGGTAAATCTTGCTGTAAGTTGTATGATGAAATAACTATATGTTTAAAGATAAAGTTCAAAAATTAAATAATCATAAAGCTATTGTCAAAGTTAAACTGATAAAAATCTCGTTTTGTTAGAGTCATGAGGCGCGCAGCCCGTGCAAGGCAACCGGATCCTCTAACTGATGATGAGGAGTTAGATCCGAATGTTCACAAAGCCCTGCATAGATCGCAGCCTGGTCCCTTCAAGGGTGAAGGGGAACAGTTAGGTGAAGTTGTAGAAAAGTGGATTGAGGCCATGGAGGAATATTTTGATGTAACTGGCTACAATGAGAGAAGCAAGATGGCTCTCGCTAGGTTAAAGATTGTGGAAGCGGCCAGGGTTGCGTGGAGGAATCACTGCGAGACAAATCGTCTCGACCGAAATACCCAAACCTGGACCGATCTCAAGGCTTACCTCAGAAAGAGGTTTTGTCCCCTAGGCTTTCTTGAAACTAAGATGAATGAGTTCTTGGAACTAAAGCAGGAAAACCGGACAATTGAAGAGTACCATCAGGCTTTTGCCCTTCTCCTTAAATATTCCCCTCAATTGGATGAAGAGTACCATCAGGCTTTTGCCCTTCTCCTTAAATATTCCCCTCAATTGGATGAAGAGCAGCTGATGGCCAAGTTCATTCGTGGAATGAACGAGCCATTGGATACTTTAGTCAAGAATGCCAAACCTATCTCAATGGCCGAAGCAGTAAGAATGGCAAAGGATTTTGCCAAAGCCTTTGTAGTAAAGGTCCCGCCGAATCCTGCACCCTCTAACTTTAAAAGATTCCAAACCCAGGGAAGTACTTCAAACTTTCCACCCCCGAAGAGGCAGCAAGGCCCGAATCAGAATCAAGATGCAAGAAGATTCCGAAGGGAAGGAAGACCCTTCCCCCAGAATACTTTCTCAGGAGCCCCACTTTTTTCAAGAAATCAGAGGGATGAGCTCAGAAGTGAAAACCGATGTTTTGGATGCCAAGATTTTGGTCACCAGTTGAAAGATTGCCTGACTGCTGCCATGTCAAGGGGACAGGGAAGTCAAGGACCCCGAGTTCAGAGCCAACCCCTTCATACTAGTCTAATCAGGGTCCGTCTCGCCCAAGCCAGGGAAACCCCAAAAGAACTCCAGCTCAGCCATCTGCCTCTGTCCAGAGTAACCTCAAAATTCCTTCCCAGAACTGGGGCAACCAAAGAGAAAGAGTTCTGCCTCAGACTGCAGCAGCCAGAGTAGTCACAATTTCAGATGTAGTAGAAGAGGAAAGAGGGCAGATCTATGCTGCAATTGAAAACTAAGGGCCTAACCGTCAATTCTCAGTCATCCATACTCCAGCAGAGTATTAGGGTAAGCCTTTTAAGCTTTTGATTGATTCAGGCAGTTCTCATTCATTCATTTCCCCTGGATGCTTGCGTAAGCTAGTCTTAGAACAGAAATCAGGGAAACCTATGCAAGTTGAATTGGCCAGTGGGAAGATTCTTTTCACTCACCATGAGACAGATCTTATCCAGTTCAATCTAGATGGTAATATGACCAACAGTCAGTTCAAAGTCTTACCTCTACGAGTTTTTGACGGGATCCTTGGAATGGATTGGCTCCACAAAAATCAAGCTGACATACACTGTCACAATGGAACCATTTCCTTCCATGACCTTCACGGGAACAAAGTTCAAGGAACTGGAGTTTCTAGATTAGGTTGCTGAAAGGACTTAGAAAGAAGTAGCAAATTTATGTTGTCAAAATGAACCCAGTAGACTCAAAGCTTAAGGCTAAAGAACCAGAATGGTTAAATGAATTTGATGATCTATTCCCAGCAGAGCTAACTGAAATGCCTCCAATTCGGGAAGTAGATCATGTGATAGAATTGACCCCGGAGCTCAGCCAGTAGCCCAGCGCACGTATAAAATGCCAGTTCCTAAAGCCATCAAACTCAAGGAACAGCTTGGGCAGCTATTAGAACAAGGGTTTCTTAGACCCAGTGTTTCACCTTGGGGTGCACCAGTTCTCTTTCAGAAAAAGAAAGATGGAACGCTTAGACTCTATGTGTGGACTACAGAGGTCTAAATCAGCTAACAGTTAAGAATAAGTATCCTATTTCCAGAATTGATGAGCTTCTGGACAGGCTAAGTGGAGCCCAGATCTTCACAAAGATAGATCTCAAATCAGGGTATTACCAGATCAGGATTAATGAGCAAGATATCCCGAAGACAGCCATCAATACTCGGTATGGGCATTATGAATTCACTGTCATGGTGTTTGGATTGACAAATGCCCCAGCTACATTCAATCGCTTAATGCAAGACATTCTCAAAGAATACTTGGAATACTTGGATGATTTTGTTCTTGTTTTCTTTGATGATATTCTGATTTACTCAAAGAATACAGCTGACCATGAAGTTCATGTCAGAAAAGTTCTTGAGATTCTAAGGAAGCACCAACTCTTTGCCAAAAAGAGCAAATACACTTTCTCTGCTGACCACGTTGAATACTTGGGCTTTCTGGTATCCAAAGATGGAATTTCTCCAGATTCTGCAAAAGTCCAAGCAGTCATAGATTGGCCTGAACCAAAGACAGTGAAAGAAGTCAGAGGATTCTTGGGATTGACTGGTTGGTATAGTATTTTTATACCAAAGTATGCTCTCATAGCTTCCCCCCTGACTAATCTTCTCAAGAAGAATATCCCGTTTCAATGGTCTGCCAGGTGCTAGAGTGCTTTTGATAAGCTGAAGACCATCTTGGTAACCAATCCTGTTCTGAAGCTGCCAGATTTCTCTCTACCCTTTGAGGTAGTAACTGATGCCAGTAGTTTTTCCCTAGGAGGTGCACTTATGCAGGAAGGTCATGCAGTGGTCTATGAATCCCGAAAACTCAGAACGCATGAGAGGAATTATGCTGTCCACGACCTGGAACTACTTTCAGTAGTATATGCCCTGAAGTTGTGGAGACATTACCTACTGGGACAAAGATTCACTTTGATGACAGATCATCAGAGCTTAAAGTGGATCTTCACTCATAAGGATCTAAACATGCGCCAAAGAAGGTGGTGGATGCAGACCCTGCAGGAATTTGATTTTGAAATCAAGTACCGTCGAGGCAAAGAAAATGTGGTAGCAGATGCCCTCAGCAGAAAAGCCTCCTTGCTTGCAATTACTGTAGTATCAAATCCTTTGATTATTGAAGCAAGAGAGAAGATCATGCAGGATAGATTCTTTGGCCCTATTGCTACCCTACTTATGCAGGAAAGCAAAACTCCATAGGAGTTGAACAGAGTTCAAGGGTACAGCCTGGATGATGGCATTATGTATCGCAGGCTATGCATTCCCAATGATGAGGGAACCAAGGGTCAAATTCTGAATGAAGCCCATGACAGCCTTATAGTAGGACATCCAGGTTTCATCAAAACCTACATGTCTGTAAAGAAAAGCTTCTTTTGGCCTGGTCTGAAAAAGGATGTACTGAATCATGTACATCAATGTCTGACATGCCAGAAAGTCAAAGCTGAAAGAGTAAAAATGCCCAGGAAGTTACATCCATTGGACATCCCCCAGATAAAGTGGGAATGTATCAGTATGGATTTTATTACTAGATTACCTTCAGTGCAATCAGGTTACGACTCCATTTTCGTGGTAGTTTGACAGACTAACCAAAGTTGCCCATCTGATTCCAGTAAAAGAAAACTACACTGCAGTGGATGTGGCCAGAGTGTTCCTCAAAGAAATCTTCAGATTACATGGCCTACCCAGGAGAATAGTAAGTGATCGAGATCCCAAGTTTACTTCAAGGTTCTGGACTGCATTTTTCGAAGCCGTGGGAACTTTCTTGGATCTCAGCACAGCTTATCACCCTGAGACCGATGGTCAAACTGAAAGAGTAAACCAAGTAATCGAAGATATACTTCGGTCATGCTGTGGTAGGGAACCCAGGAAGTGGCTAAGCTATATGCACCTAGTCGAGTTCGCCTACAATGCTTCTTATCACCGAAGTATCGGGATGAGCCCTTTTAAAGCTCTGTATGGACAAGATTGCTTAACTCCATTAACTTGGTCCGATCCATTGATTAGGGTCGAGATATCGAGACAGATGCTTGACGACATGGAGCAGCAGATGCAATCAATTCGTAAAGATATTAAAGCTGCCCAGGATCGACAGAAGCATTATGCAAATAAGAAGAGGACACACAGAAAGCTTGAAGAAGCAGATATGGTCTTCATTAGAGTACGGCCCAAAAGAAGTTCTCTATCTCTTGGGAAGTACAAGAAGTTATCCCCCAGATATTGTGGGCCATATCTGATTACAAGGAAAGTAGGTGACTTAGCCTACGAACTTCTTCTGCCTCCTTATCTCAAAGTTCATAATGTATTTCATGTAAGCCTTCTAAAGAAATATGTGCCAAGCCCAAATCATGTGCTTGATGATGAAATCCTAACCTCTTCAACCCAAGGGCAGATGGAACTCCAACCTGAAGAAATTCTTGATGTTCGAGAAAAGATTCTCAAGAACAGAATTCTCAGAGAATTATTGGTAAAATGGAAGTTCTATCCTTTTGAAGATCCCACCTGGGAGAATGAAGCCAATCTGTTGTTGTGCGAGATTACCCCGAGTTTGCGAGATGAGGGCATCTCACGGTTTTTTAGTGGGAGAGAATGTAAGATTCCTCCCCAGTCTCTCAAGATGTCCAGCATCTTCCCGTGTAATCAAATCCCTCTTTAGAAATATAAAAGATCTTGTTTCTACCAGTTTTGGCCTATAGAGAGAAAATATTATAGAGAGTGATAATTCAGTTTTTAAATATTTTTGGATAAAAAAATATATCTTCTTATTAAAATAAGTTCCCCTAAAACAGAAGTTCAAAAAGATTTTCAGAAGGTGCATTAGTAATCTGTTCAAGAGGCCTTATCATAGGGGTCAATATTTTTTTGAAATTTTAAATTAAGGTTCCTATGGACCAATAAGATTCATCCAAATGTAGGGAGGAGATAAATGGAAGAATAAAAGAAAATTCTCCCAAAAATGAGTAAATACTCACATAAGATGAAGAGTTGACTAAGGACAAGGTTAATAGTTAAAAAAGAGAGATATTTAGAAGAAATGATGCATTTTGACACCTCAGTATGGGAAAATTTCCCTCATGAAGGAGGTGCCTATTTCACATGTGTGGGAGAGTTTTAAACTCCCAAGTAATGACATATTTTTATCTCTCCTCTCTCCTGTTTCAACTAGATCCAAAAAGTGGACTAAACTGATCCAAAAATGGTCAAAAATCGACCAAACTGATCTGGAAAATTCTAGAATCAGTTGGCTTGGTTAGAAGCTCACTTTTTCCTATAAATAGAAGCCTTCCCCTTTGTTGAAGCTTAATAGTGTTTTTGCACTGTTACCCTACTTCTCCCAAGAGCCAAAAATTGTGAATTTACTCATAATTCATTAGTTTTTGACCTTCCCTCTTCTAAAGATTGGTGGCCACTCTTGTTTCAAACAAGAGTAGATCCCTCAAACCATCAAGCCAAAGGAAAGCTCTCAAATTCTCCTTGTAAGTTGGAGATTCTTCTCTTTTCTATTTCATTTTATGGTTTTTATGATTTTTGTCTTCTCTAAAATGAATATGATGTTATGCCTCATTGAAAAAAGGCATTCCCCTCTCTTCTTTAGTAAATCCAACCATTCTTTATCCTAGATGAATGATTAATGGATAAAATCAAGTTTTTCATAATGTTCCTCTTTGATAAGTAGAAAATGTTTACATTAGAATGATTTAAATACTCTTGGTGAACTTCTAATTAATTTAAGAGAGTTAAAATTTGAAAAATGGTCAGCCATACAAAGGAGGTTATGGCAAAATTTTCTAAAATTGTGAAAAATAAGTTTTACTTTTTTATTCAAAAAGAGTAATTCCCATCGTGTATGTATTCTTAAAGTGTTATTTTTCATCCTAGGTATAGAAAAATGCTTACTAAAAATATTTTATTAAAAAAAGTGTTACTTTCTTTAGAATTAAATTCTATGCATAGAAGGAAGCATATTGAAATTTTTATTTTGATCATAAAAGAGTGATTTTCATCATAAATGATTATGCATAAAAGATTTTTTTAATATTAAAAGTGTGAATTTCATCATAAATGATTTTTATGCATAAATGGATGCATAAAAGAAATTCTTTTATGTTAAAAGTGTGATATTCATCATAAAGGATTTTTATGCATAAATGGATACATAAAAGAAATTCTTTTATATTAAAAGAGTGATTTTCATCATAAATGATTTGTATGCATAAACATATGCATAAAAGATAATTTTTTATATTAAAAGTGTGATTTTCATCATAATGATTTTTATGCATAAATGGATGCATAAAAGAAATTCTTTTATATTAAAAGAGTGATTTTTATCATAAATGATTTTTATGCATAAATGGATGCATAAAAGAAATTCTTTCATATTAAAAGAGTGATTTTCATCATAAATGATTTTTATGATGATAAAAGTATGACTTTCATCAGAATTGGATTTTATGCATAAATAAATGCATATAGAATTTTTATATTTAAATAAGGGTTCACTTTAATCCTCTGTTTGATTTTTGTAAAAATTGGAAAAATGAATAAGTAGATAATCTGTGAGAGGAAATTCTACCGTTTCATATTCACTAAGATGGTAATGAGAAAATTCAAATAAACTATCGAAGTCGAAGATCGAGATAAATGATTATTTTATTCCTCATAGGAACTCATGTTTAGTTTAGAAATCTGTAAGCAAATATTCAATGAACGAAATTTAGAAAAAGAGAAATTGAAATATTACCTTTCAAGAAAGATAGTTTAGGAAGAACCTTTCCAGACTCAAACTCTGATTCAGACTATTGACCAAGACCTAATTCCTTCGTCAGTTTCAATCAATGCCAGTTCAGGAAAAATGCACTCAAATCACCCACCGAATTTGAAACTAAGTTAAGACTTTTAATTTTGATCTGAGGATCAAGTTAACAGAATTCGAGGAATTCTGTTTGGAATTTAGACCTGGATCTAGAAGTATTGGGATACGGATTTAAGATTTATTCATGGTATACAAAATCAAAACTGAAAACTTGCATAGAAACCCTGTTTTCTTAAAGGACTGTCTTACGCTAGAGGGAGCATTTGGCATACCTGGTCACTGTGTTGAGAGGGATTGCCTGAATGAAACCATGTCTTACACTCAGCAGGTTAAGACTGGTGTTGGGATTAACTTCATGAGCCTTTCTAATTGTTCTTGGTTTAGCGAGCAGTCTTGGTACATATGATTGATACCACATCTAACGCATAGTGGAATCAAGGCGGGAGAACCTGTAGGAGCACTTGCCATTCTATTCCTATTGGGACACTCAACCACTTGCTGGATTTCTCCATCATTCCCATCCTTGAAGAGTTCTGTCAGGGTTATCTGACAAATTGGTGAGACTCTCGGTAACGGGGGCTGAGGTGGGAGAACTCGCGGGGGGGCAGTAAGGGCATTTCTGGTACCCTAAGGATTCCTCCTTGGGCCACTTCTAGGCTAGGTTGAGGAGCATTGTGATGTGCAGTAGGAGCTGGCAAAGCTAGCGCAACGATTGCCTGGGGTTTGCAGCGGGTAGAGGCATCGCTCAAGCTAAAGTAGCCTTGTGAGATGGTAGCAGTTAGAGATCTCACGATTGCCCCACTTTACAGAGTCGGTACAATAGAGACTTGGTCGAGGTCTTAGATGAGGACATTTAGTGCCAGTATGGTTTTTTCAACAAGTCGGACACCATACAATTTCCCTTCCAGGATAAAGATGAGGATGGCTCCCTCTATCTTGGCCTTGGTTGATTCTCCATTGTTGGGTCATTTGTTGCATTAGGACCAGTTGCTCCACACTTTGTCCAGACGTGGACACCTTACCCTTTTCACTAGGCTTTGTGCTGGTGGTCTTGATGAAGGAGGCTTCTGATGCGCCTTTGTGGAGTTGTCTGGGAATGTGTTCACATGAAGTTATCCTCAAACTTCAGAGCATTCCTGTAGCATTGTTCAAAAGAGGTGTGTGACCCAAGGTAAAACAAGGAGTTATGTAGGGGAATATCTTCAAGTCCCTCCAAAAATCTCCCAATTAGTTTCGCATCAGAGAACTTGTCTGCAGTCCTACAGCGTGAGTGGAGATA
This sequence comes from Cibotium barometz, assembly GCF_041138505.1. Classification (NCBI taxonomy): domain Eukaryota; kingdom Viridiplantae; phylum Streptophyta; class Polypodiopsida; order Cyatheales; family Cibotiaceae; genus Cibotium; species Cibotium barometz. The sequence goes on from NC_141085.1 coordinate 577,353, forward strand.
TCTGACTCTATTTATGTAATCTTTGATGATTTCGCCCTCATTTTGTTTGACATTATTGAGTTGTTCATCAATAGGGCTCCATCGGGTAGCCTAACGAGAATACCCCACTTTGAAAGCTTCTTTTAGAGCCTTGACGGAAGCTTTATCTTTTGCTTTTAGAGATTTGAACCATTGGTGGTCAGTTTTACTATCCAAACTCTGGGTAATCTCAGACAAAACATAAAACAAACAATGTTGATCAACCAACCAGGGTGGATTTACACTCCAATCGAGCTAAATCAAGCTCTAGCTAATGAATCAAGTAGAGGATCCTAAGCCAAATGCCACTCCTCGGCAGCGGTGCCAAATATGTTAATGGAATAACATACTACCTCACAAAACAAGTACAAGAGAGAAGAAGAGGGAAGTGTATGCAAGGGTCAAATCCGGTGATTAGCACTTGGCCAACCCTATCATAGGGTTAACTCCCCGATGTGAGGCCACTAGGGGCTCACTCCACACTCTCCTTGTGTCACCCAAAGAGAGATCCAAGCAAACTAGGTAGGAGCAAGAGGGAAGGAGCTATGGAGAGCTCAACCTCTACCTCATGCCAATCATATGCAAACAAGACAAGGTGGAGAGCAATGAGAAGAGAGTGAAGGAGAGAAGGAAGAGCAACACCATTCCTATTCACATACACCAACAATCTCAAGCAAACATGCCACCATAAGCTCAAGAGAGAGAGAGAGAGGGAGAGAAGGAAAGACTCAATGGAGACAAATGGGATTGTCCCTTTTCATATTTCATAAAATGTCTTATATAATGAGCTCATATTTACGATAGTCGGCCGCCCAATTACAAATGGGGGCCCAAAACTAGTCTTTCTAGTTTAACTACCTCTATGTACATCAATTCCTTATTATCGGCATTACGCAAGTTGTAAGCTTGGTCATCCCATGTCTCTTTTACAATTAGTGCTTAGCGCGGTTACAAAAAGATGAGTTACAAAGGAGGTATAGTAGCCGCGTCGTGAAAGGTCATGTTAACCAAAGTGGTTAACAAACTTAGTGATTAGTTTAGAGATGTTAGCCAGGTTTGTTCCGCTCTTGTCTCGGTCCTTAGGTGCTGGGGGCATGATGCCGACAACTACCCCCTCCCTATTTCCATGGCTATCCTTAACATTTCGGGGGTTAGCCCTGCCGGGAGGATTGGGTTGTTCCTCATGTGGCCTCATATGGTACTCTGGATATACGATGTCTCGGGACCTTGGAGAGATGATTTTGGCCCTGGGTTTAGTATTGGTCTCTGGGCTTGATATGAATTGGCCACCCCTGAGAGGCGGGCATGGCCCTCCAGAATGGTGGATGAGTCTAGGTTTCACTTGCCCTATTTTTGGTCTAGGATCTAGAGGTGGCGTTTCTCTTTCTTGTTGATTTTCCATTCCTCTCTCCCTAGGGTGTGGCTCATCTGACTGTGCGTTTCCCAGGATAAAATTTCGGAGCCTCGAAGTAAGGCGTCTTTGTGAATGGGTAGGGGAGGTAGGGTCTTGCTCTAGGATAGGTGGTCTCTCCATACACTGAGCCTCTACTCTTTCTGTCTCAAGGTTAGGAGTAACTGTGCTAGGATGATCTTCACTCTCACTTGTGCTGTCAAAGACTAGCACCGTTTGTTGGCTCCAAGCTATGTTGACTGATGGGTCTGACCTTATGAGCAAGGGAGAATCAGGAGAGTTTATATCATCCAAAAGAGGGGTATTTCGCACCAATTTTCCTAAGCGTAGGTGCATGAATGTGTGGAATTGCAGTGCTAAACCCCCTATGAATAGTCTGTTTCTTTGTTTTTTTTGGGAATGGTACAGCCGTATGCTTTCAAGACGGTATGGGTGTATGCTTTGTTGAGGACATGGGCGTACGCTTTAGAAGGAACGGGCATGGTAGAGATGACACAGGCGTACACTTTCCGAAAGACGCAAATGTGGCTATAGGAAGGAATGGGCATGTGCTTGTGAATAATGAAGGTATGGGCATACAATCTAGAAGGTACGGGCATGATGGTGAAGTTGGCAACGGACATGGCAGAGAGCAGATGGTACGGGCGTGGCAAGGTTGACACAGGTGTGGTAGAGCAGATGGAACGAGTGTGGCAAAGTTTCCATGGGCATGGCTTGAGAGAAGGAACGGGCGTGCGCTTCAGATGGTGTACGACCGTACGATCTAAATGGTACAGCTGTTTGTTTCCAATTTTCATAGATTTTTAATGGTACAGGTTTTGATAGCCACTTACAAATATTCCTTGACAGTGTAGATGTACCCCTTGTTTAATGCACTTTATGCAATTTACTCCCTTTTAAATGCCTTCTGCCAAATTAAATGCTGAAGATATCAAAAGATCTGCACTAGATAATGGGACATGCATGGCAAACTTGCCATGGCCCTGGCACTGACAATGGAATTGTCAAAAGCCCTTCCAAAGTGTAAATTTTTCCAACTCCCGTCCTCTTATTTCTGTTGATTCAGGTGTTTCTCAAATGTTTTCTTGAGTTTTTGTTTTGATGGGGGGCTAGAGCTATTCCCTAGCTACCTAATGATACCTAGAATGCATAAGGAAACCTAATTAATTGAGATTAATTTGTTGATTAAGCTATTTATGCAAAATTAACAAATGTTGTGGATTAAAAAAAAATTGTATGAATCTCAAGAGAAAAATCAAGCACCTACTTGTGTCTCCCTGCATTTGATGAAGACTTCGATGCTTCTATGCTTCCATAGCTTTATAAACAAAATTAACAAACAAGCAACAAGCTCATACAACATGCAACAACCAGTGGATTTTCACTCCAACAAAGCAAAGTGAAGAATCTAGCAAATGAAATGTGTGGAGGACCCTAAGCTAAATGCTTATCCCTGGTAGCGGCGCCAAAGATGTTAACCTAAACATACTACCTTGCACAAGAGAGGGAGAGAAGAAGAGAAAGGAACCATGCAAGGGTCAATTCGGAGAATAGCACTTAGCCAACCCTAATGAGGGTTAACTCTCCTATGTGAGGCCGCTAGGGGCTAACTCCACCACCAATTGTGTCACCGAAGTGGAGATTCACAAGCTAGGTAAAGAGCAAAGAAGAAGGAAGCTCTGGAAAGCTCTACCTTCACTCAATGCCAAAATGCATGCAAGAGTTATCTTGATAGAAAGACAAGAGAAGGGAGAGGAGAAGAGAAGCTAGATTAACACCATCCCTACCATGCATACACAACAATCAAGCAAGCAACCATATACAACACAAGAAAGCAACCATAAGAGAGAGAGAGAGAGAGAGAGAGAGAGAGAGAGAGAGAGAGAGAGCAAGAATCAATTGAGACAAATGGGATTGTCCCTTTTCATATTCCATAAAATATCTTATACACATGAGCTCACTTTTTATGCAATGACCGGCCGCCTATTTACAATTGGGGGCCCAAAATTGGCTTTCTAGCTTTATGTACATCTAGCTTATTTCTACGATTAGCATTACATAAGCTGTAAGCTCGGTCATCCCATATCTCTTTTATCAATAAGTGCTTTGCGCGGTTACAAAAGGATAAGTTACAAGAAGCATGACTACGCTTGAAAAATGATGTTAACTAGAGTGGTTAACACTAGCACACCAGCTAGAGTTCTAGTCAAGGACATGATCATGGATGAGTTGGCATAGGATCTGCTCAGTCATTTAGGCCAGGAGTGGTAGGGACAAGCCCATGGGCCACCCCAAGGTCATCCCCAACGAGTACCTCAAGCAAGACACTACACCCATTCTCACGAAGAGATATGGTTTGGTGTGTAATTACTACCAAAATCATACAAATACAAAGTGTCCAATGCTAAGGCCTAGATAGTAACAATTTTATGCTAATTGCCAGCACCACAAAAACTAGGACACAAATCATATTAGTACCAAGGAAACCAAATAGGATGGTGTACCATGCTAGATATTACGTGTGCACCAAGGTAACCATTGGCCTTATCAACCCCACCAGTCACTCCTCTCAGTAGTAGGCACAATCTCTAGTGTCTACATATCAAAACCCATTATACCACCATGTGAGGTTTATATAAACCACCCCAGTTTTCATATACACCTTTGATACTACCACCCTAGTTGGTTCCTCTGAGAACCGCACCAGAAACACAAAACCAAGAACATGAGAGCTATGAGTCTTATGACCAACAAGACCCATATGAGTAGCAAATAGTATGATTCCTATGGGTATCCTAAACAGGCTTCACCCATAGACTACACCTCTCTATTTAAAGCTATGGTGCATATTATTTGAGAGACCTCAACAATATAGTATGAAGGCCACCAATACAATGTTTCCGAGACATAAGGCCCACATCATATTACAGACCCTGTAGCAAATCCCTCAAGTTCTCCAAGCATAATGAATCTCATGCCCAACCTTAACCCAACATTAAGGTAATTCTTTATGGAGGAAAATTCTATAAGAGTGGATTCAACCATGCTTACAATGATTATCCCAATAGAGTGGCATCTGCTTCCATGTCAATGAGCCTTAACTTGTAAGTGTATAAGGAGGTCACATTTACACAGTCTTCCCTTAATGCCATCACAAGGCTCCAATCTAAGACGAGGGCGGGAAGCTCTAACCAAAGGAACATCCTAGGCTGCCAATAAGAAGAAAGGCCAAGCTTCAACTTTGAAGCAGGTAACCAAAAAGCTCAAGGGTGCAAGCCCCAAAGAGTGTAACAGTCCCTAAAAAGCTAATGAACCCTGGATCCATAGGTCCAAAAGAAGAAGACCTTAAAGAGCACACGTAAACACAATGCATGATGAGTTGTCAAGGGTAACGATCTTGTGACCATTGAAAGTGGTTTGGATGAGAGCTCCATAGCTTCCTCCCTTGTGGACACAACCATTGATCTCCCACTCAAAGCTACTCTTCCCAAGGGAAGGAAACCCATAGACTACAAAAAATTTCCAAAGAAACTCAAGGATTACCCTAACCCTGTGTTGGAGAAAGAGAGAATGAGACATGCCTAAGAGCTTGTGAGAGGAAGGTATAAGTAGAACTAGAGCAAGTGGTTGAGTACAAACCATTAACCCTACTAAGTGTATCCTAGACCCTAGGAATGTTGAGATATCAAGCTCAACTAGTGCTACGGTAGACATTGATGACCCACCTGGGTGACGGCTTCCACACTTATGCCACTAGCATGGTTGGTGAGATTATGGTCGGTGTGTGTTGTTTTTTGGGAACCTCTACCTCAACTTGTATATGTGTACATGAGTGTCGTCAGTGTTGTGGTGAAGTCATGGGGGCATCCATTGACTCAGTGTGGGCGTCGTGGATGTAGCAGTCAGGCATAGGGTTTTGATGGAGGTGTATGTGCAGGGACAATGGTGAAATTCTGGAAGCACAGCTTGTGGAACGCAGCTGGAGATGGTCTCAACTGTTTGGTCGCCTTAAGTTGTGTGCGCGTCCAAATGAGTGGGCATCGAGGTTGTAATTGAAGGTATGTGGACATGGGCAAAAAAGCAATGAGGGGCCGTGTTACCTTGGGCATCTGAGTGTGAAAAGATGGGAGTGGCCATTTTAGGTAAAATAAACAAATATATAATAATTAATGGCCAAAAAAAGCAAAGGTGGCGTGGAGCGCTGAAGGGCTACCAACGCTACGCTCTGGAAGGTGCGAGGTGGTGAAGGCGGTGTGCTGCAGGAAAGTGAAGGAAGTCGCCGTGGGTTTGAGGCGGCCCCCTGGGAGCGAAGAAGAGGCGCCGAGAATGCAGAAGGAGGTCCGCCAGCAGAGAGGCACTGCAGCTGTGCAAAGGTGATCGTGTAGAGACGTGGGTTCTCAGGCAGCGTAGCTGCAGTTGACAAACCTGGGGGGCAACGCTGGTGTGTGAGCCGGCGTCACAGTGTGAAGATTGTGCAACAGCTGGAGACGCCGTTGTGGCAAGGGCTGAGGAAGGGGTCGTGTAGAACTGGTGCAGCTACAGGCTCTGGGGCGCAACTCTGCAAAAACGAAAGAGGAGGCGACCTTGTTTTGTGTGGAAGAGGAGCTGCGAGAGGACAACAGTGTGGGGGGCTCTCTAGCGTGACGGAGGGGTGCTGTGTGTCTGCGTGGCTTGCTGCAGCCACAAGAGCTGGAGTAGCGATGGGCTGCTGAAGACGGAAGAGAGCACGACTGCAAGGAGCCGACGGGTGTGGTTAAAGTGTAGAGGGCTACAGAGGAGCAGCGGGGAGAGAAGTGGACACAGAGACGGGGGGCAGGAGGCCACCGCTGTGTGTGTGCGAGACAGAGGGAGCCACTGGGTTTTGTGTGGTTTGGGCTGGTTGTTGGGTTAGTGACGAAGTCAAAAGGGTGACTGGTTTTGCTTTGGGGACTGGCAGTGTGTTGGAGGTGTAGGACAGAGTGGTCTTCAGCTGAGGTGCAGTGCAAAGAACGAAGAGGACGGCTGCAGAGAAGCAAGGAGCGAACGGATTGGGAGCGACCAGGAGCTGGAGCAGGCTGATTGCGAGCGATGCTTGGTGTAGCTGGTGTCTGGGATATCTTGGGATATCCGATTCTGTAAAGGTCAAGGTTTTTTCTGAAATATGAGTCTTGTTCATGCTCTTTGGTCTGGTGTTCTGGTGTGTTTGCATGCGTGTGTGGAAGTGTGGCATGCTATAAGGGCGTAGACAGCTCTACCGCTTCCGTGCCATCACTTTTTGGTGCCCCCACTGAGGAGCAGATTTCCTCTGGTTTGTGAAAGAGAACAGGGCTGTGTGAAGAAGGATTTAGAAATGGCTCAGGATTTTCCGGAGTATTGGGGATTGCCACAGGAGAATGCAACCAGGTTTCTGGAGAAGATGGAGTTTACAGCTTTGATGAAAGACAGGGCAACCCCGGAGATCCTTTCTCGGATTTTGACTTATTGCTTGCAGGGTGATGCAAAAACATGGTTACAGATGTTTGTGACTACACACAGGAACATTCATCAGCAGGATCCTGAGTACCGTGTAGTTAGAGCTGCATTCTTGGCACAGTTTGCCCGAGTGAAGAGTCCGAATGAGGTGTGGAAGGAGTTGTGTAACATTCAGCAGAAGGATGGTCAGGATGTGGATCAGTACCTGATAGAGTTTGGTAGACTGTGGAGTCTATGGTGTGAGGCTCTGATTCCTGAAGTACCCCCGCAGATGAGCGGTTTGTGGCAGGTCTGGAGCCAACAATCCGTCTGAAGGTGGAACTGAAGAACTTGGATAGCTTTGAGGAGGCTGTCAGAGTTGCTCGTGAAGAGGAGTGGAAGGTGAAGCGTTTGAGGCAGATGGGAATGCGGGAAGAGCCGAGGAGATTTATGAAGGTGCCACAGATTGAGAGTATGCATCCTGGAAGAAAAACTGCTGTTGTTCCTAGACAGGAGGACTCATTGAAGAGGGAAGTTCATGATGCAGTGGAGCTCATGAAGTCTTTAAGTGTGAATTGGATAGAGTCTGCAGGAAGAGGAAGAGGCATAGGTGTTATGGGAAGGAAGACTGATGCATCATCTGGTTCTGGAGGAAATTCAGCAGATATTGGAAGAGAGAGAGGATATCTGTGTGATGTGCAATGCCGGAATTGTGGTGAGTGGGGTCATATGAGTCCGCAATGTGAGAGACCAGCCAAAGCTAATGGTGGAATATATCAATTGCCTATGGGAATGAGTGATAGGGTGAGTGGCCCTAATATGCAGGTGAAGGATGCAATTCAGCCCAGTGTTTGTGAGGTCCATAAGGTCACAGTTGCAGAGCAGGGTATGGGACAGGTTAGCCTGTTGGAAAAGGAGAAGGATGAGGTTTCTGGAATCAGCCCTGAAGAGCTTTCAGGAGGTGAGGAGGAGAAGGATGAGGTTATTGATGATGTTGTGGATTGTGAGCAGGTGCCAGTACTTCAGCCAGTCAAGGTGGAGAGTGATGATCAAGGTGTTACAGATGAAGGTGCTGTGGATGGAGTGCATGTGGATGATCCGGGTGATGAGTTGGATATTCCAGTCTGTGGTGAGAGTGTGGATGGTGAGTTGGACAGTGTACTGGATAGTGCACTGGATGATCTGTTGAAGATGGCTTCCTTGGAGAAGAGTGCTTGCATGCCAGTTGTGCATGAAGGGAGTGATGGTGTGAGTGATGGTGAGCTGGATGCTCCTTTGGTTGATGGTGCGATAGATTTCGCAGGTGTGGATGCTGATCAAAAGGTGTGTGTTCCTTGTCATGCCCAGGAGAATGAGGTGGTTGTGAGTGGTGAGGATGCATGTGAGACTATTGTTGTTGGTCAGGGGGACCAAGATGCTTTGCCTGGGAGTTGGGGAAGCTTAGACATGGTAGGGATGCCTGTGCAAGATGTGGAGAATCTTGCAGGATCGCCAATGGTCTTGAAGCTGGAGAAACTGCAGGAAAGCGACAATGATGAGTCTACAGTGCACGAGGTTGCTGTGTTTGGTGATGATGGGCTGAAGGGAAGTGAGTGTATGGTGGACACACCACATGTGGATGCTCAGCATATGGATGAGCGGTTTGGTTGTCTGGCAGGTTGCCCAAAGGAAGGGTTGGAAGCCAGTGATGTGGGCTGCAAGTTGGATTGCGACCATGAGATGGAAGTTGATGATGAGATGAGTGTTATTTCGGTACATGATTATGGGTGGCAGTCAGATGTGTCAGAGGAGAGTAGAGATGAGGAGTGGTGGTCTCCACCACAAGGTTATGAGAGCTGGTCTGGAAGAGGAAGTGTGACTGGATGGTGATGAGGCCATATATGGTGAGCCCAGGGGGTTGCTGGAAGTAGCAGGTCATGGCAGGGTGTATCAACGGTTGTCTGTTGGAGGGGAATGCCTGAAGGACTGGAAGGAAGATGCACCGAGGTTTTTGTTTGATCCAGGGGGATAAGTGGTTTTTGATTGTGCAGCTGCTGGACATAAATGTCTCAGCAGAAGAAAGGGGGTTGCTAAATATGTGTGTTGTTTTTTGGGAACCTCTACCTCAACTTGTATATGTGTACATGAGTGTCGTCAGTGTTGTGGTGAAGTCATGGGGGCATCCATTGACTCAGTGTGGGCGTCGTGGATGTAGCAGTCAGGCATAGGGTTTTGATGGAGGTGTATGTGCAGGGACAATGGTGAAATTCTAGAAGCACAGCTTGTGGAACGTAGCTGGAGATGGTCTCAACTGTTTGGTCGCCTTAAGTTGTGTGCGCGTCCAAATGAGTGGGCATCGAGGTTGTAATTGAAGGTATGTGGACATGGGCAAAAAAGCAATGAGGGGCCGTGTTACCTTGGGCATATGAGTGTGAAAAGATGGGAGTGGCCATTTTAGATAAAATAAATAAATATATAATAATTAATGGCCAAAAAAAGCAAAGGTGGCGTGGAGCGCTGAAGGGCTGCCAACGCTACGCTCTGGAAGGTGCGAGGTGGTGAAGGCGGTGTGCTGCAGGAAAGTGAAGGAAGTCGCCGTGGGTTTGAGGCGGCCCCCTGGGAGCGAAGAAGAGGCGCCGAGAATGCAGAAGGAGGTCCGCCAGCAGAGAGGCACTGCAGCTGTGCAAAGGTGATCGTGTAGAGACGTGGGTTCTCAGGCAGCGTAGCTGCAGTTGACAAACCTGGGGGGCAACGCTGGTGTGTGAGCCGGCGTCACAGTGTGAAGATTGTGCAACAGCTGGAGACGCCGTTGTGGCAAGGGCTGAGGAAGGGGTCGTGTAGAACTGGTGCAGCTACAGGCTCTGGGGCGCAACTCTGCAAAAACGAAAGAGGAGGCGACCTTGTTTTGTGTGGAAGAGGAGCTGCGAGAGGACAGCAGTGTGGGGGGCTCTCTAGCATGACGGAGGGGTGCTGTGTGTCTGCGTGGCTTGCTGCAGCCACAAGAGCTGGAGCAGCGATGGGCTGCTGAAGACGGAAGAGAGCATGACTGCAAGGAGCCAACGGGTGTGGTTAAAGTGTAGAGGGCTGCAGAGGAGCAGCGGGGAGAGAAGTGGACACAGAGACGGGGGGCAGGAGGCCACCGCTGTGTGTGTGCGAGACAGAGGGAGCCACTGGGTTTTGTGTGGTTTGGGCTGGTTGTTGGGTTAGTGACGAAGTCAAAAGGGTGACTGGTTTTGCTTTGGGGACTGGCAGTGTGCTGGAGGTGTAGGACAGAGTGGTCTTCAGCTGAGGTGCAGTGCAAAGAACGAAGAGGACGGCTGCAGAGAAGCAAGGAGCGAACGGATTGGGAGCGACCAGGAGCTGGAGCAGGCTGATTGCGAGCGATGCTTGGTGTAGCTGGTGTCTGGGATATCTTGGGATATCCGATTCTGTAAAGGTCAAGGTTTTTTCTGAAATATGAGTCTTGTTCATGCTCTTTGGTCTGGTGTTCTGGTGTGTTTGCATGCGTGTGTGGAAGTGTGGCATGCTATAAGGGCGTAGACAGCTCTACCGCTTCCGTGCCATCATCGGTATGCCCAGTGGGGGTGACAACCACTTTGGAGTACTAGAGTTATGGCATAGTTATAGTGCCAACTCATATAGTTGGGTTCACACTATAGAAGACTGACCATTTTGTATGTTGTTGTAGGAGAGTACTTTCTCTTTATGTATGTACTCTTATCTTTAAGTTATATGGTTTTAGAGAAGAGAAGAAGATAGAATAAAATTTAGCCATCCATCTCTCTTGTGTCCTGCACTCTCTTGTGGTGTGTGTGTGTGTGTGTTTTCTTGCAAGGAACTCAAGCTCTCTCTCTCCCCCAAGGATCTCTCTTGTGGTGTGTGTGTGTGTGTTTTCTTGCAAGGAACTCAAGCTCTCTCTCTCCCCCACATTCTCTTTTTGGTATAAGAGCTCTAGTTTGTGTGAGAGCTAAGGAGGTAAGCAAGAGGCAAGAACAACAAAGCAAGGAAGCAGTACATGGGTAAGAGCATCATTATCTATTTCCCTTCTCGGTTTAGATACAACACCCATTCAGTAGCTCTGGGAGCTACATATCTTCAATTAAGGAGCTGTCTTCACAGGCTTGGAGGTGCCTAAGTGGTATGTAATAATACAGTTTTGCGACCAAAAACATGTTCTGGGCATGTCTCGGTCTCCGTTCTATGTATTTTTTATAGTTTCAAGAAGTTCTGGTTGAGAACTCTCTCAGGTCAAAATCTGGTTATTGTAGTGTAGCAGTGCATTTTGGGAGTGCAGATAGTGTTTGCACATGTATTGTTGACATTGGGTGTATGTACATGTACTTTGGTCAGATCTGGTGACCTACAGGTTATGCTGAAGTACTGCTATGCAGTAGTCACAGAAGATATTGCTGAGTTACAGGTTGCATACGCACGAAAATTGTCTGCTATAGTTTTTTTGATTATTGCAGGAAAACATGTCTCACAGAATCAATCAGATTGTTAGTGAGAAGTTGGACAAGAACAACTTCCATGTCTGGAATTTTAGAATGACCAATTTCCTTATTGGTAAAGGATTTTGGGACTATGTCAAAGGAGACAATAAGGAGCCTCCTAAGTTGTCTGAAGAGAATGCCACTACAATAGACATAAAGGAATTCAAGGATTGGAACCGAGGTGCAAGGAAATTCATGTATTGGCTTTTAATTAGTGTCAAAGACATGATGATAGGACACACACAAGTTGCCAACACTTCGGTAGTTACATGGCAGAAGGTGTAGATGTTCTAGACCAACACAAAGGTAATGAAATTGCAGCTAAAACAAGAGCTGCATACTGTGGAAAAGAAAAACATGCCTATCAATGAGTATGCTTTAAAGATCAAGGGCATTGTTGAATCCCTTGGGTTTATCAATGTATCAGTGGAAGATGATGACTTGGTAAGTTTCTGTTTGAATGGGCTTGGAAAACAGTACAAGCCATTCAAGGCCTCCACTGCGGTCAAGGAGAATATTCCCAACTTTTGAGATTTGATGTCTATGCTGATCAAAGAAGAAAAGTCTTTAGGTAAAGGAATCTTTTTCACAAAGCAAGAACACATCAGAACCAAGCCTTCTACTCCAATTCAGGTAGAGACAGAAGTAGAGATCGTGGTTGAGGCTAAGATGGTTGCCGTGACAAGGAAATAAATAATTTAGACAACAATAGTCCAATGATTTGGAGTAGCAGCAATCATACATAGGTGGAAGAGGCCAGTTTAAAGGCAAGGAGAGCCAAAGAGGTCGAAGTGGTTGGGAAAGAAATCAAAATACAAATAGCATAGAGTGCTATTATTGTGGCAAACTAGGGCACATGGCAAAGGACTACGCTAGAAAGCAGAATGATATTAAAAATGGAAAGTTGTAGTAAGGCAACTATGTATCATCTAGTAAAACATAGAGGTGATGTGACAGAGGTGAGCAGCTATTTGTGATGTAGCACATGGTTAGTTCCATAATAGGAGATGTGTCAAGATCTCAAGATACATGGTATGTAGATTATGGCGCCAGGTGCTAGGATTAGCTTCATGTGTTTTTCCCATTGTGCTTGTTCTTAGTGGTGGACAATCCTTGTAAATATGGTCTATTCCACACCCTGTGCATAAAGGATTTAAGGTAGAGGTAATCACAGGAGTACTATCCATCTCTTTTTTTATCGGACACTCAGCTACTCGGTGAGGTCCGGCACAGTGATAACATTGCATGGGTGGTCGTTTGGCCATGTTATTCAAGTCCTGTCCCCAAAGAGTTGGGGTTGCTAGGTACATGGGGTACATCCTGTCTCCCTCCATCACGTAGTGAGCTAGGATCTGGGAGGATGGGCTGCTTGATTCCAAGGGCTTAAAGGTGGTCCCTTCAGCAGCTTCCCCCTCTAGCTGGTATCAGAGCTTTGTTGAGAGCTAATAAGGAGAAATGAATTCTTATCAGAAAATTGTAATAAAAACTCAGAAAGAGCATTTACATATTGTATTTTCATTCCTTAAGCTTCATTAATGAAGATTTTTAATCAAAGAATTTGATTTTATAGATGGAAGTTCCACACTTATCTGGTGTTCTCGACCTCACCCAGTCACAAGACATGACTGTGTTTGCCTTCGAGCATCTCATATCTTCCGCTACAACTCGAACGAGCCGAGCGAGACTCGCAAGCCATTTCGAGGATCTATATTTCCCTAACCCAGCGGAGAGACGGCAGCACAAGTGGTTTACAGGGTAATATGTCCACGCCTCTTGCGAGGACCAGCATGCGATGCTAAGGCAAAATCTCTCATTAACCATGATTCTGATGAGGCTGAAAGTGATACATGGTGTTATTTTATATCACCCGATGCCTCAAAATTTCAGACTTTCTTGCCATATCTACAGACTCCTTAGTCGCTTTATTCGTAAGGAGAAGATAGTAGCTCCCTTGGCAGTAAGGGAACATTTGTATCAGGGCATGGCTATAGCCCAGTACCGCTGTCTTATGCGTCTCCCGAGGAGATTTTGACTTCTCAAGCCAGCTGCTCTATGTACATATTGCAACCTTTATATAAATAAAGAAATGTTTTGTGGAAAAATTCCTTGTTGTATAAGTGATTGTTTATTGACGAATTGATAAAGCAAAATCTGTTACCGAACATATGTCATAGATCTCCAATAAGATCATTTACCTTGTTTAAGAAATTATTTTCCAAACCTCTTAAGTCTTAGGATCTCGTGGACAAAATCAAAATAAAAATTTAATAATGTATCATTTTTGGCAGAATCATGAGGCCAGGGAACTATGGGCCGTCAGCCAGATCCTCTCACTAATAATGAAGAAGAACTTGACCCTGACGTTTGTAAGGCTCTTCACAGAACAGGACCCTTCAAAGGTGAAGGGGAGAACTTGGGCGAGGCTGTGTGAAGAAATGGATTGAAGCAATGGAGGAATATTTTGATGTCACCGGCCGGATACAACGAGAGGAGCAAAATGGCTCTCGCTAGGCTGAAAATTATGAAAACAGCCAGGGTGGCATGGAGGAATCATTGCGATACCAACCATTTGGTTAGGAATACCCAGTCCTGGAATGATCTTAAAGCCTATCTAAGGAAGAGATTTTGTCCCCCCGGATTTTTAGAAACCAAGATGAATGAATTATCAGAGCTAAATCAGGGGAGCAAAACCATCAAAGAATATCACCATGCATTTGCTCTTCTCCTCAAGTACTCATCACCTCTAGACGAAGAGCAACTCATGGCCAGGTTCATTCGGGGAATGAACAAACCCTTAGACACACTGGTCAAGAATGCCAAGCTAGTGTCCATGGCAGAAGCTGTTAGAATGGCGAAGGACTTTGCCAAAGCCTTCATCGTGAAAGTCCCGCCAAGGCTATCTCCTTCATCCTTCAAGAGATTCCAGACACCGGGAAGTTCTTCCAACCTTCCGCCTCCAAAGAGACACCAAGGTCCCAACCAAAATCTGGAGACGGGAAGCTTCGGGAATGAAGGAAGACCTTTCCCTCGAAGTACTTTCTTAGGAACTCCGGCTCTCTCAAAAATGCAAAGGGAAGAGCTTCGAAGTGAGAACAGGTGCTTCGGATGTCAGGGGTTTGGGCGCACCAGCTCAAGGATTTCCCATCTCCTTCTGTGGACCAAGGAAGCCAGGGTCCCAGAATTCAGAGACAGACTCCTTCGTATTAGTCCAATCAGGGTCCCCCACGTAAAAATCAGGGCAACCCCAGAAGAGTGCCAGCTCAACCTGCAGCCTCCATGCAAAGCAGTCTCCAAAATCCCTCCCAGAATTGGGGTAACCAAAGAGAGAGAGTTCCACCTCAGACTGCAGCAGCTAGAGCCATCATTATAGGTGAGGAAGTGGAGGAAGAGAAAGGACAGATCTATGCCACAATAGAGCATCAGCAGAATCAGTCCTCTAGACTCCAACAGAGTACCAGGGTAAGAAGGTCAAGCTTTTGATTGATTCAGGCAGTACTCATTCTTTTATTTCCCCAGGATGTCTGCGTAAGTTAGTCCTAAATCAAAAATCAGGGAAACCTATGTGGAAAGATTCTTTTCACACACCTTGAGACATACCTCATTCAGTTTAGTCTAGATGGGAACGTAACAGAGTGCCAGTTCAGAGTCTTACCCTTGGGAGTCTATGATGGAATCCTTGGAATGGATTGGCTCCACAAGAATCAAGTTGACATTCATTGTTACAAAGGAACCATCTGTTTCATTGACCTTCACGGGAATAAAAGTTCAAGGAACTCGAATTTCCGGATCACCAGCGCTGCAATTAGTCAAGGCTTCTAAATTGTTAAAAGGGCTCAGAAAGAGGCAAGCTATTTATGTTGTTAAGATGAATCCGCCGGTAGACATAAAATGCAAGGCTAAAGAACTAGAGTGGTTAAGTGATTATGCAGATGTATTCCTTGAAAAGCTGAGTGAGATGCCTCCGTCTTGCGAAGTAGATCATGAGATCGAGTTAACCCCTGGATCTCAGCCAGTAGCCCAGCGTGCATACAAAATGCCAGTCGTCGCTGAAGCCATAGAACTTAAGGAGAAATTAAGACAACTGTTAGATCAGGGATTTGTCAAACCCAGTGTCTCACCTTGGGGTGCGCCCGTTCTCTTTCAAAAGAAGAAAGATGGAATGCTAAGACTTTATATTGACTACAGAGGATTAAATCAATTAACAAATGCTTGGTCCGACCCATTGATCAGAGTCGAGATGTCCAGACAAATGCTTGATGATATGGACCAACAAATGTAATCAATCCGTAAAGATATAAAGGCAGCCCAAGATAGGCAAAAGCAGTATGCAGATAAAAAGAGATCAGAGAGAGAGTTTGAAGAATCAGATATGGTCTTCATTCGAGTACGACCAAAAAGAAGTTCCTTATCTTTAGGGAAGTACAAGAAGCTCTCTCCCAGATAGTGTGGGCCATATGCTGTTATAAAGAAAGTGAGCGATCTAGCCTATAAACTTCTTCTGCCTCCCCATCTCAAGGTACATAATGTATTCCACATCAGTTTGCTTAAGAAATATGTACCTAGCCCAAGTCACGTGCTTGATGATATGAACAATTGATTTCTCTGACTCAAGGCCAGATGGTACTCCAACCTGAGGAAATCCTTGATGTTTGGGAGAAGATTCTCTTTAAGGAAACCTCAGAGTTTACTCAAGGCCTTAGATAAACTTATAACCATTCTTAAGAGACCAAAACAGAACCAATTCTACAATCTTTGCCTGTGAAACCCATCCAACCAAGGCCCACATTACTAGATGTAGTGAGGGAGGACTCAGTGGGGGAGGCCGCAGATAGGACCAATTCTACAAACTTTTCCTCTAGAACCCATCCAACCAAGTCCCACATTGCTAGATGCAACAAGGGATGACTCAGTGGAGCAAGGTGAAATTTGACCTTCCATGGGTCTCACGATAGCCATGTAACATTTTCTCTAAGGTGATTGATGACAACTTTATCTCGTCTCCTTTGGAGGCACTGCCATGAGTGGATATCCTTTACACATTGGGGCACAGATTGAAAGAGTATGAACCCAATGATGAGCACGGGTATCACCTGTAGGATATAACAAGTCTCATAGCCTTTTTATCCTTGAAGGCTTGAGTTCCGGTAAGTTCTCTTTCACAAGGAAATTTATAGCTTGAGAGACTTATTGGATTAGATAAATGGGAATTTAAGAGCCCACACAGCTAAAACTAAACCTAAGGAGGAGGAGGACAAACCATGCCCCATTGAGCACCCTCTCTCTATAACCATAACCAAGCCATGAGAAAGTTGGGGCATTATTTTAAAAGCAACAAAATGAATATCTTGTTACCTATCATGTATAAGGGTCTTACAATTTTCCATGATCTTGGATGGTGGTTCTGGTGTTAACATAGTCACCAAGTATTGCTAGGAGGCTTGGGGTAGCCTGCCACTCATAGGCACAAGCCTCGTAATGAAGCAATGGGAACACAACCAAACCTTTAGGTGTTTTACAAGATGCAAAAATCAAGACCTTTAGATTAAGCTTCCAAGACCATACATTCATGATGATGTATTTTCAAAGGAGAGGGTGATCCTTTGGAGGCCTTACATGAGAGAAGTAAGACTGGTTCACAATTAGGAAACCAATCACATCTATATACACAAAGGCAACTAGTCCTTAAAGATAAACCTAAAGATAATGAAGACTCATCCCATGAATCGAGGTATTCATGCTAATAAGTCTCACATAACTATTAAAACTGTTTCAATCAACATCTATAAATGTTACATCAAAAGTTATTGGATAGTGAAGATGATAACCAAGACTATGAACCTCTCCTTGAGCCTGATGACTCAGAGGAACGGGTCCATGTCTTGGCCACTACCATTGACATTCTGAAACAAGAATTACACCACTGTGGATAGGATGAAGAATCACCTCTGTGTTCATGCTAAGTGCAACATCCCTTTAGGGAGATATATTTAGAGCAATTCTAGCATCACAATAGGCATGTCAACACCAACGCGTATAACCTGCCTAGAGTCATGAAAGTGCTTGCTTGCAAGAATGGAAACCTCAAGGGTGGTAAAGCCCTCAAGCTCTACCGATCTAATGTTTGGGCCTATGTAATCCAATCAAGAGGGAGAAGCTAGTAATCTCAAGGGTGGTCAAGCCTTTAAGCTCTATCGACCTAATGTTTGGACCTCTGTAATCCAATCAGATAACAAGAGGGAGAAGTTAGAAAGCTTCCTCTTCTATACTCACTTTATCTATCTCTTTCAATCTCTCACACACACCCCACATCTAGCTATTCTAAAGCAAGAATCAAGCAAGCTTACCTCAAGCACACACACACCCTCAAGCACTCACATATGCAAGCAAGAAAAGCCTACATGACTCCATAGCTAAATACAAGCATAAACATGGAAGCATGCAAGAATTAAGAAGATCACAAGATAAGCAAGAAGAAAGAATCTCCTAAGCTTCACCTCAATAGTATATTATATTATCAAAAGTGACCTTACACACCCTCATAAGTCACTTATATACAAGTGGGCTTTTCCAGGCCATCCACACTTACGGGGATGTTCTCATTACATATGGTTGACTTTCATTTACAAAGGTGATTTGTCCATATACAATGTGAAATATCTAAGCTAGAACAGGGAATACAAAAAGTGTATAAAAAAGGAGTAACAACCCCCCTCTCTCCCCCCCCCCCCCGTTTAGCTTCCACCCTCAAAAGCATTACTGTATGGCAAGTGGGTGTTAAGTGAGAAGTTTCGAAAGCATTACTATACGACAAGTGGGTGAGTGAGAAATTTTGAATGACATCATGTCAAAGTAGAGGGCTGACAGAAAAAGGCTGAAAAATCTTTGACATGTTGCACACTAGAAAAGTTCTATCATAAAACATTCCTCGAATTTCCTCTGACACTGGGATAGGAGGTATATTAGACTCCCTCATAATAGCTCTATATTTGCCTAAGAATCGGGAAGATGGCAAAATCGAATGCTAACTTTTGCACTTTAATTTCATGATATATGTACCACCACTAAGAGCTCTTTACTTCATTGAAACCTTCAAGGTAGGTAGCCAATGTGTGGAAGATTTTGTAAGTTACTTGGACATGTAGGTCTTTAGATTCTTTGTGCTCGTCACCCATGAACATGCTCGTCACCTCAAGCATCCATTGTTTGGTGAGGATAGGTTCACCCATAGCGTCACGGTGGAGAGGGTAGCTTTGGAAAGTTGATCAAAACTAAAAATCTTACTTGTCGCTCTCAAAGTACTTCTACCACACAGATAGATGCTTTTTATAGGCATGTATTACGGATCTATTCTTTGTTGGGTTGGTGGAGAGAGTAGCTTTGGAAAGTTGATCAAAAATGAATTATTTACTTGTCGCTTGAAGTACTTTAACCACGAATAGATCCTTTTTATACCTTGCAATAAGTATTCATGTATTGGGGCCTTTGACAAACCATATAAGCCTCCAAACCAGTCGGTTTTCCATGGTGCTTTTGGTGAAAAAGTTTTCCTTGAGCAGTCTGCCACCTGCTCATATTTTATGTGATCCATATTCCACTACCCCACCATCTAGACTCGAGGTACTCTTTCAGTAGAGGCAACTTCATTTTGTATACGTCAAGTGTGATGCACGAGACTGCACTCTGTGTGGTTGACTATCACATAGATGAAATTGGTATATCTGAGAACTTGTCTTTTACAGAGAGAGAAGGTTGACTTCTGAGTTTCTAAGCAGCTCCCCCTCCTCATCTAATATTTCTTCTCCCATATGTTCCTCATGTTCCAATAAAAGTGTGTGCCATGAGATTGAGGGCTCTAGCCATGGTTCTTCTTGGGAGAATAGCCGTTGGAAATGCTTTAGGGATCCTCAATGTTCATTGGTTGGGGTAGTGCCGAGGCTTATGTTGCTTTCTTTGTGGGCTCATGGGAGATGGTAGATTTGTGAAATTAAATTATTGACATCATACTGGTTGCTCCACTTCCTTTGGTTAATCTTTGTGTTCTCTCCAACCTTGTGCATTTCCTATGTAGACTTGTCAGATGGGTGGCCTTGGCCTCCTTCTGGTTGCTTTTCCTTGTCTTGTTGGCCTTAGGAGTCTTTTTTTATCTTTGGATCTGGTCTTTAATCATCTGACCCTTGAATATTTGTTCTTTGCAGGCTCTTTGCCATCTTGCTTATCATCTTGTGCCCCTTGTTGCCCTTACCCTCTTGTTCTCCCCCCTCTTTGGAGCTATCTAAATCTTCTGGCCCTTTTTACTTTTTGAGCGCTCCAATTCCTCAAGAAAATCTTCTACCTTGCCTTGCTCTTCCTATGGGATGGTTTTGGGATAAGCTACATGCTCTGTCATCATAAGAATCAAGCGTTTGTTCTCCTCTATTTGTAATGTGAGTTACCTATGGACTCTAAGATAAAGCAGCAAAAAATTAGTGGGTTCATATGGTGGGCATGCCATTTCTATCAGCTTTCTCTAAGTTTTGGCAATCAACTTCTTTCATGTTCCCTCTAGCCATTTTAAATCTATGTAGTATATGACCATGTCCACAACTGCACTCTAGCTATATACTCCCCAGCTATTAGCTCGATGCTATCTTTGACTAGATCTAGAGGTGCCTTTTCAAATAGGAATACCCATTTAATGAAGTTTGTTATCATGGAGTGCATTTTAGTTCAATATATTTTTCAAGGCCAAGGTCCCTTAAAAGAACATCATGGTGACAAGAGCTTCTAGTGCTTGGTGTACCTGCCCGCTTATCTAGCAAGACATAACCTAGAGAGGGTCTCATCAAGTGACACTTCCTTTGGCATATAAATGATGCAAGGCTACCCAAGCTATATCTGATGAGCTTCATACAATTACATTGGGTCTAATTGTCACATATGAGGTCTGTGAGCATTAAGATTACATCTTTCATTCAGCATCCCTCTCGTCATGGTGGCTGCTATGATGGATAGGAGTGCAAGGTGGCGTTGAAGGCTCTTCAACTTTCTTCTAGGCATCTTTTAGGAGATGTAGCCAGGCCGTTACTCGATCATCCTTGACCTTTGCAATATATCTTTAGTGTTCTACTCCAAGGCTCTTTGCATCTTGCTAGCTTTAACCTACATTTCATCTATCTTGGAGCGTGTCTCTGCTATATATTTTTGTTGATTTTTTTTTTTGTTAAATCATTCTATTAGACTTGGATAGGTTTTCTTTGAGCATGGCTATCATTTAAGTGAGCTCAGTGGGCAACTTTTCTTTTATTTCTACCTCTCCTTTTAGTTGTTGTATTTGATCTTCAAGCACAATACATTCCAACATGAGGGGACTTAGCCTCTCATGCATGATTTGTTTTTGTGCTTTGTGCATCTCGTAACACAATCTCACATATATGCACCTTTACTGTATGTGAGTATAAAATTTGTAGTGTATTGTATACTATTGCCTTCACACACCCACTCCTCTAGCCTCCAATAAGGTCACACGATTGGAAGTATTGGTTGGTGGCCTTTGTTTTCTCCTATAGTACCTCCTTAGTTTTTGATGAAGTTTCTCCTCCTTTGCTTGGGCTTTTGGCTCCTTGACTTTCAATTTTAAGAAATTTGGCTAGGGGTGATTGGATGAGGCCTTAAGTTTATGGATGATTGCACTTATCGGCTTGATGGGACCTCCTTATAGTAATTTCATTAACTTTTGAATCTTAGTAAAGATTTATCTTACGTCTCCTTCCCTAAGAAGATCACTCACTGTCCCCATTGTGCTAGCTTGATTGTGGCCCAATCTGTGCTGCAATCTATGTTGTAGTTATGTTTGGCAATCCATCTCCTTCTAAGGATGATCTCTTCTAACATTGTACCTATAGTCATAACATAAAAAATACCTTCCATAGAGTAAGAATTGATGTGGAGCTTAAGCTTTAACATCCCTTTTCATTCATTATAAAGGCTTGAGATTTTTTGCACTAGAGTTTGGGTTGGATCAAGGGTAGTAGGTTTTCCTAATGAGACCCAAGTCTCATATGATATTAGGTTTCTTCATGGTCCTATATATAATAAAGCAAGTTTGGCTATGTTTTGTGTGTTTGTGGGGAAGAGGGCAAAGCCTTGTGGGTTTGACATCTTCCTTCTCATATGATCATTATGTATTTAAGCCATGTGGACATGTATAATACCTCTCCTTTTCTTTTCTTTTTTGGCCTGAGATAGGCTTGTCTCTTCATCTTTTGGCCTCCTGCTTTCTCCTTTCTTTAACCTTGTGAATGGCTTGAAGTTATTCATAGAGCAACGACCCATAGTATTTTCTAAGTTCTCCCCATGAGGAATCCTTCCATCTAGCCCCTGTAGTCGTGAATTCATAGATCCTGAAATGACTAATCCCTCTCAACTTTAGTGCCTTTTTATTTTTCTTGAGGTTATAAAGTAGGACTAGGTTCCCTTCCTTAAACCTCTTGGATTTGATATTGGCATCGAACCACCTTTTCCTTCATTTTTCTTAGCATACATGCCCACCACCACTGTGTAGCTATTATTAACCACACTAGTAACATATTTTCAAGCATGGTTACACTTCATGTAACTCCTTCATGCCCTAGGGGTCCGTGCCCAAAAAATTCAAAAAAATGGTTCATACGTGAACCATTTTTTGCACTTCCACGCCCTAAGGGTTCGCGCCCAAAAAAAAACAAAATCGGTTTACGTATTAAGTGGTTCACGACATGAACCCTTAAGTGTTTCATGGCGTGGAACAATCCCCGCACAAAAAAAAAATCAAATTTAATTTTTTCGTGAAGTTCACAGCGTGAAACCCTAAGCATTTCATGGTGTGAAACACTAAGTATCTCACAGTGTGAAACAGTCCCAAATTTTTTTTTGATAAAATCCGTGAAGTCCGCCGCTTCATGCCATGAACTGCACCCTACTGATTCACGACATGAAAGGGAGTCTGTTAGCAAAAAAAAAAAAAAACCACTGTTTAGAGGCTCGTATCTCCTAAACCGTGAATCCGACAAGGGCGTTCTAGTGCTCATCGAAAAGTCAACATCAAGCTCTTCAAATTTGGTCTTAACCGTCCGAAGTAAAAATTGATTGTTTTGGCCTCTGACCAGTAGCCTCAAAATTCGACTTGGAAATCGAGGCAAAAACAGTCCGAAAAGCACTAAAAATCACAAAAAACGACCCGAAAAGCACAAAATCGTAAAAAAAAATGTGAAAACAACTCTGAACCATATTCGGGCTACTTTTTAAGGGTCCCCCACCAAGGGACATGCGTTGAACCCATGCTTAGAGGAAAAAGCTAGTCGATGGTTCATCACATTGATGCCGGCGATCAAGACAAACTTCAAAATCTTGAAATCAACCTTTATCCATGGCTTTTCAAGGCAAGGTGATTGGTGTAGTGCAGCGAAAGAAGTCTATTCAATTGAGCGTAAACCAAACGAAACCATTAGAGACTTTATCCTTCGGATAAAACTCTTGGACTCACAATGTGAGTCATGGGAAAAATTACACAATTCTCAATTGAAGAGATGTTTCATGATGGGCTTAAAGAATAATAGCTTACACAACTTGATCATTGTATCCAACCCAGAAACATTTGATCAATGTTGTAAAGAAGAAATACGTTTAGATGACAACATGATGGGAGATGATCATGTTACGAGATGTTTCTCATCTAAACCAAGTGAAGCAATGGCTAAAGAACGATCGATCTTGGAATTGTCATTCCCTGAATTCTATGCAGCTTTGCTTAAAAGCTTTCAATCGACATCTCTAAGAGAGGAAGGAATCCTTCAAAGCCAAACATCCTTAATGCCTCTACAAGTGAGGAGTGAAATACCTTGTATTCATTACAATCACTATGACCATCCCAATCCCCATTGTGCATACAAGGCACCTGTTTTTTTGTACTACATATATTGTAAATCCTTTGGTCATGATACTACAAAGTGTCCCAATTCATCAACAATTGACTCAAAACCTCCATCTTCCATGCAGCAAATAGAAACAGTCCAAAGGGTAGAAACCGCTCAGGAAGTAGTTAAGCAAGCACTTCAGTGTTTCTATTGTCGTTGGACCTCACAAAGTGGCAAACTGCACAGTTTGGAATACTTCCATGCCCTTAGTTACTAACACTTTGCAACCCATGTGTGAACGATGTGGCATTGATCACATATTCCAAGATTGCCCAAGGCGAGTTGCTTCAATGCAACTTGTCTCATAGAATACAACTCTTAACATCTTAAGTGTACAAAACGAGCAATTGTCCACGGTACCCTTGAATGTGCTTACACGCTTACAAGCCAAGGCATAAGAGACAATAAAAAATAATGCAAAAGATAACACTTCAAAATGGGTAGAAGAACATGCCTTAAAGTAGAAACCACAAGAGAAAACAAAACCTTCTAAACCCAAGTAAAACAAGGGACAACAAACTATAAAAACCAAGGTTGTAAAAAAGGATAGGGAAAAGGAGCCTGTGGTAGATGACACAAACCCAAAAGGGGACATAAACCCAAAAGAGCCAAAAGCTACACATGATGTAGAAGCATCCACCTCAAAGGCCACCACACAAACCACAACACCCACATGTGTGACACCGGATACAAAAACCAAAAATCGATCTCGTCAAGTGGGCAAACATAAAGAAAACCTAACGATCCAAAGAAAGTTAGAAGATGAAACAAGTTCTAGTACGTCACTTAGTGAGGATGAAACAAGTTCTCGTACGTCACTTAGTGAGGATGAAACAAGTTCTGATACGGCACTGTGCACCTCACAGACCAATCAAGAAACTAAAACCCGCCCAACCACCCCAAATTAAAAATCATGGTCACATGACATATGCAAAACGTAAAAACCAGGATCAGGAGAGCATGCTTAGCATGGTTGAGTGTCATAGGATCACCGGTTATGATTGAACCTAATAATGCCAATCCTAAAAAAGCAACCAAAATACAAAACCCAGAGGAGTACCACATCCCCTTTCAAGAGGAAGACATACTCTCTACTACAGAGGAGTCATTAGAGACAGATTGTATGAATTATGTAGTTGAGAAATGACGTGAGGAATTTGATGAATCCCTAACAAAATTAAAGCAGTCTCTTAAAACCTCATTTGGAGGAATGCTCCTCTCTCAGGTGAAGCCAACATAGCATTAGCACTTGCACCTTTAAGGGCACAACATGAGTTATGCCAAGACATAAAGAGCTCCATATAGAACGATATTGTGAGGATTCACAAGTTTCCAAATAGAACTCAGTTAGAATTGTCAGAGGACCAAGTGTGCAATTGTACACATTGGGTACTCTTGAAAAAGTTGAGAGCCAAAAAGAGGACGAAAGTGAATGGGAATATGAAACAGAAACGGGATCTGAAGCTAAAACAAAAACTGAAACATCCATGGTTCCTCTTGAAGATTCAATCATGATATGGGTTGATTTTGCTATAGGCAATGATGTTAAGCCCAAACACACGTTGATTAACCCTAGAGCTAGTCATAACATATTGACAATAGGAACTTGGGTGTCATTAGGACAACTGAAACTCATCCCTACATACAATGGTCTTGCAAGAGGAACCGATGGGGACAAAACATTGAAGTTCTCGCTTACTCTAGCTATGCTACTTAAACAATCGGTGGAGATGTGGAATTTACATTCCATGTTACCCTAGATTCCCTTTAGTATGATGTCGTCCTTGGTGGAACTTGGATATGTGACTCATTGTATTAAATTAATGAATCCATGCAAACAGTCACCTTGAACACTCTTGCTAGTATTGTGCAATTGCTCTTTGGGAGGATGAGACCCTGGAGGAGCTAGAACTTCCAACATATCTTACTGAAAAGATCCCTAGGATTGTGGTTGGATTGGAACTTTGCAATAAAATCATCACAGCTTATGCATAACTTTATCCAACACGAGAACACAATCTCATGACCCTCAAGTTATGGGATTTGTTAGGTCAACCAACACTCACGACTCATCCTGAAAGAATTCCCTTTACACGAGACTTGAACATGCCATGATTGGGGAACTTTGAACATACAATGTATATTGAAACTTACTTGCAAGTTTTAAGTGGTTGAGTATGTGTTGGAAGTAGATTTAATCTTGGGGCATAAATGGACTATTGCTACCCAAGCACCATTGTGCTTTGCCAATGAGGATGATAGGGTCATGATGATGGTCAACAACATAAAGTTGACAATACCATACTACAAGGAAGAGGATCCAACCCTAATGGATTTATATGATGATGAACACAAAAAGTTATAATCCTTTTCCACGAAAAACCCTCTACAAAATGACCTACCATCATCTGCATCAATGACTGACTCCAATAAAGCATCTACTCCTTCAACCTCATCCTCACCAACGAAATTCAATGCCAAAACCTCGCAATCAACAACTATTCCTGAAGAAGTTTCCCTCACACAACCATCTATCTCTAACAAGGAACTCAAAGGAAAAGCCTCGAAGCCTATGCCTCTTCATCGACAAACCTCACCAAAGGAGACAACCGCATGCTCGAAAGCCTCATCATTGAATGCCACTCTACAAAAGACTCGAACCCCATCGTCAACAATGCCCATGAGTCTCACAACCTCCCACTTCAACCAAAAAGAAAAATCCACCAAGATAACAAAAATCAAGGTATCTTAATGTGGGTGGAGAAGCAACTACTTATTGCTCAAGGCTACTACGAAGGTGTCAATCAGATTTGGGTGCCTCAACATTCAAAGCCTCTTCCTCAACGCAACACTCAGAGGCCAAGGAAAAAGAAAAGTACTCCACAACACCATCCACAAAAGCCTATGCGAGTTTCTCAAAGAACTCCACCAAGTCAACAAGTGTGGGTACCAAAAAGATTACTATAAGCACAAGGGTACTACCAAAGTAATACCAAAGCTTGGATTCCCAAGCGCATCAAAAAGTCCACTAAGCATGTTCAAAGAAGGAAGCTTCAGCGCCAAAAGCATCAACCTCAAATTTATAATGTTCATCAAAGATGGGTGCCTATGAACGTACTTCAATAAGAAGGATATTATGAAGGTAATACCATCATATGATTGCCAAAATCAAACAACGTGAAGAAAGCCTCACCTCGCTAACTTCAACTCGGCGAACAGCTTTACCTAAAGTTCACCAAAAATGGAGGCCCAAGCAACACCAAGCAAGTCACTCAACCACTCTCGTGCATTCAACACCTACACAAGAGCTTGTGTGTTCAGCACCTACACAAGAGCTTATGTAGGTGCATTCAGCACCTACACAAGAGCTTGTGTGTTCAAGCAACCCCAATGGTAACCAACCAGCAGTCTTACTTACTGCTTTAACAACATTTGAGCCAAAAATTCAAGAATCAATTCCCACCACGTCTATAACCGAGACTTATGAGCGCATCAAAGACAAACTCACGATGCTCTTTTCACCCCTCTGGATGTGAAGCATAAGTGTAGAAGCTATGCGACAGACATAAGAATATATTCTCTTAAAAAGGAGAGTAACCACAAGAACCTATTGCTCACAAGGTGGTAATAAAAAAAAAACACAAGGGAGTCACACATATGGCCTACCTGAAAGTGGTAGAATATCACAAACAACTCAATAGCCATTATATCTTGTTAAGCTTATCACTTACTATTCTTGTGGCTATGTTAATATAGCAGCTACTCCATGAGTACATATCCATACTCATGCACTAGAGAACATTTGCACTAAAGCCTCAACATCAATACAACTTCTAGGTACATCTCTGGATGGGGGGCCATGGTGGGCGAAAGCCTGGTCAATGGTACAACCCATCGCTTGGAATTTTCCTTCAAATTACAAACCTCTCCAAACAACACTACCATCTTCACAAATTAATAATCTCTAATCCTTAGTGAAGATATCTATATTAGCCTTGCAAGTTGATGTAATTCTTTCAATCCTCGCCAACTAGAGCAGTTCAATAAGAGTCTATATGACTTACTTCTTGTACTTCATGTATATTTGCTTCATAAGAGCACTTAAATATACATAAAAGCATAAAAAGCACATGAGAAGAAGCGTGCAAGACCAGGTCCTATGCAACAATATTTGACAAGAATCCTGCCACACAAGGGACGACATCAAAGGCCAATTTCTTCAAATGATGAATGTCGCTTCAATGAATCAAATGAGGAACTGAGAATCACCATCTCATTTTGATGATTATGTCTACGTTCCTCTGGATCCTTCCCTCTCTTCTCTCCCATTATTAACATCTCTTAGCGTTCCCACTAACACAATTCACATGTAACCTTGCTTATGATTGCTAAAAACAAAATGAACAAAAAACCTAAAAAACTGCTCACACAAATATAAAAATGCAATCATTTGTTGCAAAAAACCCCACCCCCCATCCTGTTAGGAATTCCCAATAAGCCACTAATCTTTTCATTCACTAAATAGATTTTCTCATTCCTTCTGGAGGAACAAAGACCATTGAAAGTCACTTAACATCAAAGACCATTGAAAGTCACTTAACATCAAAGCCATTGACAAAGCTTGTCCATTCTCCCCACACAAAGGTCTTCAACACGCGATCACGAGAGGACGTGATTGCCATCAGGAAGGGGGGAATGTTAACCCATTCCTAGGGTTAACAAGAGCTACCACCATTATCTTACATCAAGGAGTCAAGGTATATACACCAAATGGTCATACATTCAAGATATGTTGTAATGTTGCCCAAATCTATAACTTGGAGGCATGCCCGTAATGGTGTGATGGAGTATTTATGGGGCGATTCCCACTTTAAGAGCGTCTGGTAGCATGTAGAATGAAGTCCCAAGTGATGTACTTCATGGATATATTATGAGAGTAGTCATTGTAATAGAATGAGGCCTCTTGTGAGCCTAAAATGCCCAAGCGGTCATAGTTTAAGTGACTGTGAACATTTATGGCCATGTATATAAGTGAATTTCTCTCATAATACAACATACTCTCCCATTGTGCAATTGAGTCTGACTCTTGCTAATATCTCTCTCTAATGCATGAAAGTGAGTGTGTGTGTAAGATTCCTCCCCCAGCCCCTCATGATGTCCAAATTCATGAAAGTGAGTGTGTGTGTGTAAGATTCCTCCCCCAGCCCCTCATGATCTCCCATTGTCCAATTGAGTCTGACTCTTGCTAATATCTCTCTCTAATGCATGAAAGTGAGTGTGTGTGTGTGTAAGATTCCTCCCCCAGTCCCTCATGATGTCCAAATTCTCCCCCTGTAATCAAATCCCTCTTCAGAAATATAAAAGATCTTGTTTATACCTGTTTTGGCCTAGAGAGAGAAAATCTTCTAGAGAGAGATGATTCAGTTATTAAATATTTTTGGATGGAAAAATATCTCATCTTATTAAAATAATTTTCCCTAGAGGAACAGAAGTTCAAAAAAAAATTTAGAAGGTGCATTAGAAATCAAGTATAATCTGTTCAAGAGGCCTTATCCTAGGGGTCCAGATTTTTTTAAAATTTTAAATTAAGGTTCCTATGGACCAATAAGATTCATCCAAAATTAGGGAGGAGATAAATGGAAGAATAAAAGGAAAATCCCCCCAAAAATGAGTAAATACTCACATAAGATGAGGAGTTGACTAAGGACAAGGTTAACAGTTAAAAAAGAGAGATATTTAGAAGAAATGATGCATTTTTGACACCTCAGTATGGGGGAATTCCCCTCATGAAGGAGGCGCCTATTTCACATGTGTGGGAGAGTTTTAAACTCCCAAAAAATGAGATATTTTTATCTCTCCTCTCTCCTGTTAGATCCAAAAAGTGAGCTAAACTTACTTAAAAATGGTTAAAAATTGACCAAACTGATCTGGAAACTTCTAGAATCAGTTTGCTTGGTTAGAGGCTCACTTTTTCCTATAAATATAAGCCTTCCCCTTTGTTGAAGCTTAATAGTGTTTTTGCACTGTTACTCTACTTCTCCCACGAGCCAAAGACTGTGAATTTACTCATAATTCATTAGTTTTTGACCTTTCCCTCTTCTAAAGATTGGTGGCCACTCTTGTTTCAAACAAGAGTAGATCCCTCAAACCATCAAGACAAAGGAAAGCTCTCAAATTCTCCTTGTTGTAAGTTGGAGATTCTTCTCTTTTCTATTTCATTTTATGGTTTTTATGATTTTTGTCTTCTTTAAAGTGAATAATGATGTTATGCCTCATTGAAAAGGCATTCCCCTCTCTTCTTTAGTAAATCCAACCCTTCTTTATCCTAGATGAATGATTAATGGATAGAATCAAGTTTTTCATAATGTTTTTCTTAAATAAGTAGAAAATGTTTACATTAGAATGATTTAAATACTCTTGGTGAAATTCTAGTTGATTTTAGAGAGTTAAAAATTGAAAAATGGTCAGCCATACAAAGGAGGTTATGGTGGCAAAATTTTCTAAAAATTGTGTAAAATAAGTTTTACCTTTTATTATTCAAAAAGAGTAATCCCCATCGTATATGTATTCTTAAAGTGTTATTTTTTGGTATAATTTTACAAAAATGTTGACTTCCTCAAGAATAGTATTCTTCAAAAGTGGCTTGCTTCAAAAATAGCTTTCTTGAGAGTGCAAGCCAACATTTCTTTTAAAAATAGGTGTGAGCCTTGAACCTTATAAAAGTGCACATGTCTTGAAAATTAAAATATGCACTAGGGAGCTTTCAAATGTCCCAATTAACATATATACATTGCCAAATAAATATGAATAGCTTAGGCTGACATGCAAAATGGAAAATTGCAGCAAAACAACTATGCATCCTCGGAGCAGAAACCATGAGGATAATGAAAGGTTGTTTATTATGCAGCATGCCGTTAATGCCATGTCTGAAAATGTTGAAGCAGCACATAAAGATGATGTATGGTACGTTGATTCAGGTGCTTCGAACGACATGACAAGTCATGGGGAGTGGTTTAAGGAGATGAAAAACCTTGAAAGACCAGGTTTTGTGGAAGCAGGGGATGACACTGCTCATCCAATTGCCCATGTTGGAGATGTGCCATTGTCTATGCAAGATGGCAAAGTGAAGTACCTTGCAGATGTACTTCATGTTCCGAACATAACAAAGAATTTGGTTTCAGTTGGCCAGATGATTGAGCAAGGTTTGAAGGTTTGGTTTAACCCTGATGGTTGTTATGTTGAAGACTTTAAAGACAAGTGTAGGTTGGTTGCAAAAGGCAATAGAGTGGGCAGAATGTTTAGTATAGAAAAACACATACCAGAATTATTTTATTATAAAAGTGTTATTTTGTTTAGAATTAATTTCTATGCATAAAAGAATGCATAAAAGTGTTATTTTCTTTAGAATTAATTTCTATGCATAAAAGGATGCATATTGAAATTTTTATTTTGATTATAAAAGTGTTACTTTTATCATAATTGGATTTTTATGCATAATTAGATGCATAAAAGAATTTTGTTTTTATTATAAAAGTGTGACTTTTATCAATTTTGATTTTATACATAGAAAGATGCATAAAGAATTTTATTTTTAATTCAAAAGAGTTATTTTCCTCAATTTTGATTTTGCATAAAGAATTTTATTTTTATTCCAAAAGAGTTATTCTTATCAATGATTTTATGCATAGAAAGATGCATAAAGAATTTTATTTTTAATTCAAAAGAGTTATTTTCATCAATTTTGATTTTATGCATAAATAGATGCATAAAGAATTTTATTTTTATTCCAAAAGAGTTATTCTTATCAATTTTGATTTTATGCATAGAAAGATGCATAAAGAATTTTATTTTTCATTCAAAAGAGTTATTTTCATCAATTTTGATTTTATGCATAAATAGATGCATAAAGAATTTTATTTTTATTCCAAAAGAGTTATTCTTATCAATTTTGATTTTATGCATAGAAAGATGCATAAAGAATTTTATTTTTAATTCAAAAGAGTTATTTTCATCAATTTTGATTTCATGCATAAATAGATGCATAAAGAATTTTATTTTTATTCCAAAAGAGTTATTCTTATCAATTTTGATTTTATGCATAGAAAGATGCATAAAGAATTTTATTTTTAATTCAAAAGAGTTATTTTCATCAATTTTGATTTTATGCATAAATAGATGCATAAAGAATTTTACTTTTAATCCAAAAGAGTTATTCTTATCAATTTTGATTTTATGCATAGAAAGATGCATAAAAGATTTATTTTTATTTCGAAAGTATTATTTTCATCGAAATTGAATTTATGCAT
The DNA here is from genome assembly GCF_041138505.1 of Cibotium barometz. Taxonomy (NCBI): domain Eukaryota; kingdom Viridiplantae; phylum Streptophyta; class Polypodiopsida; order Cyatheales; family Cibotiaceae; genus Cibotium; species Cibotium barometz. Next base: position 608,920 of record NC_141085.1, read on the forward strand.
AGATAGATGCATAAAAGATTTATTTTTATTTTGAAAGTGTTATTCTCATTAAAATAAAATTTATGCATAGTAAAATGCATAAAACGTTTATTTTTAATTAGAAAGTGTTATTTTCCTTAAAATTGAATTTATGCATAAATAGATGCATAAAAGGATTTTTATAAAAGTGTTATTCCTACGAAAGTTATCTTTATGCCTAATTAGATGCGTAAAGAATCTTTATATCAAAAAATTAGAATTCTCTTACATTTTATAAATAGATGTGATGAGATGTGATAGGAATCAGAATGATGTAGATGGATGAATGGATGATGTGGTTTGATGTGTGAATGATGTAGATCAATGTAGATGGATGTATAAATGATGTGGTTTGATGTGTGAATGATGTGGGTTGATGTAGATGGATGAATGGATGATGTGGTTTGATGTGTGAATGATGTAGATTAATGTGGATGGATGTATAGATGATGTGGTTTGATATGTGAATGATGTGGATTGATGTAGATAGATGAATGGATGATGTGGTTTGATGTGTGAATGATGTAGATTGATGTGGATGGATGTATGGGTGATGTGGATGATGTGGATGATGTGGATGGATGTATGGATGATGTGGTTTAATGTGTGAATGATGTGGATTGATGTAGATGGATAAATGGATGAATGTGGTCTGATGTGTGAATGATGTGGATTGATGTAGATGGATGAATGGATGATGTGGTTTGATGTGTGAATAATGTAGAATCATGTGGATGGATGTATGGGTGATGTGGATGATGTGGATGGATGTATGGATAATGTGGATGGATGTATGGATGATATAGATTGATGTGTGGATGACGTGATCTGATATGGGAATGATGTAATGTGATAGGGATCAATGAAGATAAATTGTGGAATAATGAGAAAAGATGAAATTTTGTTGGAACTGTATCTATATGCGAAATCTGTTTTTAAAATGACTGTTTTATGTCAAGAATATTGGGGAAGCATTTTGACCGTTTTGAATGTCGTGGAGACCTATATGTTAAAGTTGCAACTCCTGATAGAGAGTGGTCTGTAATGCCAAGTGGGGTATGGGGGAATTCCCCTCATGAAGGAGGTGCCTATTTCACATGTGTGGGAGCGTTTTAAACTCCCAAATAATGAGATATTTTTATCTCTCCTCTCTCTTGTTAGATCCAAAAAGTGAGCTAAACTGACCTAAAAATGGTTAAAAATTGACCAAACTGATCTGGAAATTTCTAGAATCAGTTTGCTTGGTTGAAGCTCACTTTTTCCTATAAATAGAAGCCTTCCCCTTAGTTTAAGCTTAATAGTAATTTTGCACTGTTACTCTACTTCTCCCACGAGCTTCTTAGTAAATCCAAACCTTCTTTATCATTTTGTTTAGAATTAATTTCTATGCATAAAAGGATGCATATTAAAATTTTTATTTTGATTATAAAAGTGTTACTTTTATCATAATTGGATTTTTATGCATAATTAGATGCATAAAAGAATTTTGTTTTTATTATAAAAGTGTGACTTTTATCAATTTTGATTTTATGCATAGAAAGATGCATAAAGAATTTTATTTTTAATTCAAAAGAGTTATTTTCATCAATTTTGATTTTATGCATAAATAGATGCATAAAGAATTTTATTTTTATTCCAAAAGAGTTATTCTTATCAATTTTGATTTTATGCATAGAAAGATGCATAAAATCAATTGATTTTATTCTTATCAATTTTGATTTTATGCATAGAAAGATGCATAAAGAATTTTATTTTTAATTCAAAAGAGTTATTTTCATCAATTTTGATTTTATGCATAAATAGATGCATAAAGTATTCCAAAAGAGTTATTCTTATCAATTTTGATTTTATGCATAGAAAGATGCATAATTCAAAAGAGTTCTTTTCATCAATTTTGATTTTATGCATAAATAGATGCATAAAGAATTTTATTTTTATTCCAAAAGAGTTATTCTTATCAATTTTGATTTTATGCATAGAAAGATGGATATAGAATTTTATTTTTAATTCAAAAGAGTTATTTTCATCAATTTTGATTTTATGCATAAATAGATGCATAAAGAATTTTACTTTTAATCCAGAAGAGTTATTCTTATCAATTTTGATTTTATGCATAGAAAGATGCATAAAAGATTTATTTTTATTTCGAAAGTATTATTTTCATTGAAATTGAATTCATGCATAGATAGATGCATAAAAGATTTATTTTTATTTTGAAAGTGTTATTCTCATTAAATTGGAATTTATTCATAGTAAAATGCATAAAAGGATTATTTTTAATTCGAAAGTGTTATTTTCCTTAAAATTGAATTTATGCATAAATAGATGCATAAAAGGATTTTTATAAAAGTGTTATTCCTACTAAAGTTGTCTTTATGCCTAATTAGATGCGTAAAGAATCTTTATATCAAAAAATTAGAATTCTCTTACATTCTATAAATAGATGTGATGAGATGTGATAGGAATCAGAATGATGTAGATGGATGAATGGATGATGTGGTTTGATGTGTGAATGATGTAGATCAATGTAGATGGATGTATGGATGATGTGGTTTGATGTGTGAATGATGTGGGTTGATGTAAATGGATGAATGGATGATGTGGGTTGATGTGTGAATGATGTAGATTAATGTGGATGGATGTATAAATGATGTGGTTTGATGTGTGAATGATGTGGATTGATGTAGATGGATGAATGGATGATGTGGTTTGATGTGTGAATGATGTAGAGTAATGTGGATGGATGTATAGATGATGTGGTTTGATGTGTGAATGATGTGGATTGATGTAGATGGATGAATGGATGATGTGGTTTGATGTGTGAATGATGTGGGTTGATGTAAATGGATGAATGGATGATGTGGTTTGATGTGTGAATGATGTAGATTGACGTGGATGGATGTATGGGTGATGTGGATGATGTGGATGGATGTATGGGTGGATGGATGTATGGATGATGTGGTTTAATTTGTTAATGATGTGGATTGATGTAGATGGATGAATGGATGAATGTGGTTTGATGTGTGAATGATGTGGATTGATGTAGATGGATGAATGGATAATGTGGTTTAATGTGTGAATGATGTAGATTGATGTGGATGGATGTATGGGTGATGTGGATGATGTGGATGGATGTATGGATAATTTGGATGGATGTATGGATGATATAGATTGATGTGTGGATGACGTTATCTGATATGGGAATGATGTAATGTGATAGGGATCGATGAAGATAAATTGTGGAATGATGAGAAAAGATGAAATTTTGTTGGAACTGTATCTATATGCGAAATTTGTTTTTAAAATGACTGTTTTATGTCAAGAATGTTGGGGAAGCATTTTGACCGTTTTGAATGTCGTGGAGACCTATATGTTAAAGTTGCAACTGCTGACAGAGAGTCGATTCTTCTATGCAGTTGGCCGCTTTATAAGGGGAAGGCTATCTCATACAGCGGGAGGGGAGGGGAGGGAAACAACCACACAGGTGGTCTGTAATGCCAAGTGGGGTCACCAGTATGGGGAAATCCCCCTCATGAAGAAGGTGCCTATTTCACATGTGTGGGAGAGTTTTAAACTCCCAAATAATGAGATATTTTTTATCTCTCCTCTCTCATGTTAGATCTAAAAAGTGAGCTAAACTGACCTAAAAATGGTCAAAAATTGACCAAACTGATCTGGAAATTTCTAGAATCAGTTTGCTTGGTTAGAGGCTCACTTTTTCCTATAAATAGAAGCCTTCCCCTTTGTTGAAGCTTAATAGTGTTTTTGCACTGTTACTCTACTTCTCCCACGAGCCAAAAACTGTGAATTTACTCATAATTCATTAGTTTTTGACCTTTCCCTCTTCTACAGATTGGTGGGCACTCTTGTTTCAAACAAGAGTAGATCCCTCAAACCATCAATCCAAAGGAAAGCTCTCAAATTCTCCTTGTAAGTTGGAGATTCTTCTCTTTTCTATTTCATTTTATGGTTTTTATGATTTTTGTCTTCTTTAAAGTGAATAATGATGTTATGCCTCATTGAAAAGGCATTCCCCTCTCTTCTTTAGTAAATCCAACCCTTCTTTATCCTAGATGAATGATTAATGGATAGAATCAAGTTTTTCATAATGTTTTTCTTAAATAAGTAGAAAATGTTTACATTAGAATGATTTAAATGCTCTTGGTGAAATTCTAGTTGATTTTAGAGAATTAAAAATAGAAAAATGGTCAGCCATTCAAAGGAGGTTATGGCAAAATTTTCTAAAAATTGTGTAAAATAAGTTTTACCTTTTATTATTCAAAAAGAGTAATCCCCATCGTATATGTATTCTTAAAGTGTTATTTTTCATTCTAAGTATAGAAAAATGCATACTAGAATTATTTTATTATAAAAGTGTTATTTTCTTTAGAATTAATTTCTATGCATTAAAGGATGCATATTGAAATTTTTATTTTGATTATAAAAGTGTTACTTTTATCATAATTAGATTTTTATGCATAATTAGATGCATAAAAGAATTCTGTTTTTATTATAAAAGTGTGACTTTTATCAATTTTGATTTTATGCATAGAAAGATGCATAAAGAATTTTATTTTTAATTCAAAAGAGTTATTTTCATCAATTTTGATTTTATGCATAAATAGATGCATAAAGAATTTTATTTTTATTCCAAAAGAGTTATTCTTATCAATTTTGATTTTATGCATAGAAAGATGCATAAAGAATTTTATTTTTAATTCAAAAGAGTTATTCTTATCAATTTTATTTTATGCATAGAAAGATGCATAAAGAATTTATTTTTAATTCAAAAGAGTTATTTTCATCAATTTTGATTTTATGCATAAATAGATGCATAAAGAATTTTATTTTTATTCCAAAAGAGTTATTCTTATCAATTTTGATTTTATGCATAGAAAGATGCATAAAGAATTTTATTTTTAATTAAAAAGAGTTATTTTCATCAATTTTGATTTTATGCATGAACAGATGCATAAAGAATTTTATTTTTATTCCAAAAGAGTTATTCTTATCAATTTTGATTTTATGCATAGAAAGATGCATAAATAATTTTATTTTTAATTTAAAAGAGTTATTTTCATCAATTTTGATTTTATGCATAAATAGATGCATAAAGAATTTTATTTTTATTCCAAAAGAGTTATTCTTATCAATTTTGATTTTATGCATAGAAAGATGCATAAAAAATTTTATTTTTAATTCAAAAGAGTTATTTTCATCAATTTTGATTTTATGCATAAATAGCTGCATAAAGAATTTTACTTTTAATCCAAAAGAGTTATTCTTATCAATTTTGATTTTATGCATAGAAAGATGCATAAAAGAATTATTTTTATTTCGAAAGTATTATTTTCATTGAAATTGAATTCATGCATAGATAGATGCATAAAAGATTTATTTTTATTTTGAAAGTGTTATTCTCATTAAAATGAAATTTATGCATAGTAAAATGCATAAAAGGTTTATTCTTAATTCGAAAGTGTCATTTTCCTTAAAATTGAATTTATGCATAAATAGATGCATAAAAGGATTTTTATAAAAGTGTTATTCCTACTAAAGTTGTCTTTATGCCTAATTAGATGCGTAAAGAATCTTTATATCAAAAAATTAGAATTCTCTTACATTCTATAAATAGATGTGATGAGATGTGATAGGAATCAGAATGATGTAGATGGATGAATGGATGATGTGGTTTGATGTGTGAATGATGTAGATCAATGTAGATGGATGTATAGGATGATGTGGTTTGATGTGTGAGAATGATGTGGGTTGATGTAAATGGATGAATGGATGATGTGGGTTGATGTGTGAATGATGTAGATTAATGTGGATGGATGTATAGATGATGTGTGAATGATGTGGATTGATGTAGATGGATGAATGGATGATGTGGTTTGATGTGTGAATGATGTAGATTAATGTGGATGGATGTATAGATGATGTGGTTTGATGTGTGAATGATGTGGATTGATGTAGATGGATGAATGGATGATGTGGTTTGATGTGTGAATGATGTGGGTTAATGTAAATGGATGAATGGATTATGTGGTTTGATGTGTGAATGATGTAGATTGATGTGGATGGATGTATGGGTGATGTGGATGATGTGGATGGATGTATGGGTGGATGGATGTATGGATGATGTGGATTGATGTATATGGATGAATGGATGATGTGGTTTTATGTGTGAATGATGTAGATTGATGTGGATGGATGTATGGGTGATGTGGATGATGTGGATGGATGTATGGATAATGCGGATGGATGTATGGATGATATGGATTGATGTGTGGATGACATGATCTGATATGGGAATGATATAATGTGATAGGGATCGATGAAGATAAATTGTGGAATGATGAGAAAAGATGAATTTTTGTTGGAACTGTATCTATATGCGAAATCTGTTTTTAAAATGACTGTTTTATGGCAAGAATGCTGAAAGCATTTTGACCGTTTTGAATGAGGTCATGGAGACCTATATGTTAAAGTTGCAACTGCTGAACGGAGAGTCGATGGAGGACGTCTCGCGTAGCAAAGTCGGCCGAGGTCTTGACCAGCCTCGGTTCGATTTAAAATGGTGAGCTTCCGGTACGGTGGGCAAGGGACAAAGGAAGCGGCCTATGAGTGAAGCGCTAGGTGACCTGCGTCGTAGAGGGTGCTGACCATACGGTGCTCGGGAACTGGGTTGCCGAAGATACCCACACGTACGTCGGGGAAGATATTTGGAACAAGGAATATGAGTTGTTTTCTGAATTTCGGGCATGGATCTGGTTGACCGATCTTGCTGGTCCTCAACTGATGAGTCCATGGCTCTTTTATATGGATCCGTTGGTTGATCTTGCTGATATTCAACGAAGATTCCATTTTGTTATGTGAATATATTGCCAGTTACTATGAGCTAGGAACTATCGAAAAGGCCCCTGGTGAGCGTTCTGGTTGCCAATGATGCCATAGGTACACCGATGAAAGAATGAATTGGAAATTAGGATTCAATTGGATAATTAGAGGTTATTGATCAGTGATATTATGGTTTCATTAAAAGATTATTTTAAAGACAGTTGAATTGGTGAAAAAGGCAATTTCATTTTGGGTGTGTAAGTGGTGTGACTAGTTTTAAGTTTGCATAAGTATCTGGCTAGGGGGCCTGGGAACTCTTTTCCCTGGTACCCGGCGTATAAAACCTAACCAAATTCCTAATTGGATCCCATCACTACAGTGGTTGGGGCAGTTGGCTAACCCAGGGGACTGGATGGGGTTAGGCTGCACTGATGGATCCCTAAGCTGAGACTCAATTCTGTTATGGTACGTTATATAAAGTAAATCCCGGTCAAAAATTATTCTATGGAAAAGAATCAACGGTTGTGCCTCTCAATGAGGAAAAAAGCGTTGGTCTCTATGATCCAAGTACAATCTTTTCCCTGATCTGACTAAGGAACTTACAGGTTCGATCAGATCAGTTCAGTTAGTTAAGGCTTTTGACTACGTTAGAGAAAAGTTATCCTGGAGGAATCGCCCGTGCTTTCCGGATAAGGGAAGTTTTTTCGGGTTCGGTTTTTGGAAGAACCGATGGATTAGTCTCCTGTCCAGATATCCGTGGTTGGGCGAGGCCCCGAGTGTGGAATCCTACCCTGCACAAGAAGTGCTACTTTCGTTGCTAGCACCCTTGTTTTCGTTGCACGGAGGGGACAGGGATCTCACAGTGTGTGAGTGATGTGAGGTGAGAGGAGGGACGAGTACCCGTAGTGCAATGTGGTGGTGTGACAACACTCGTGGGGGGAGGTACAGTGGAATTGCTTCTCATGGAGTTGTAGAGCTTGGAGACCTCAAGGGTTATGAGCTCAACCATTGGAAAGATCCTTACACGACAGTTGCAGTTCACCAGGTAATCTCTTGTTGGATGTGTTTCAAGGGGGGTTAGGGTGAACTATAACAAGAGTTAACCCTCATTAGGGTTGGCTATGCTAGTTTCCGAACCGACCCTTGCATGGTCTTCTTTCTCTTCTCCTCACTCTCTCTTTATGCAAAGGAAGCATGTTCAATTTGGTGAACATCTTTGGCGCTACTTCCGGGGAGTGCATTTAGCTTAGGGTCCTCTACATCCTATCACTTTCTAGAGTCTTGATTTGCTCAGTTGTAATGCAAATCCACCGGTAGGAGTATGTTTTGGTATGCATGTTTGCTTGATTTGATCTTGTTTTCCTTCAATAAATGGAGCTCAATGGAGCATAAGGAGCTTGGGAGTCTTCATCAAAAGCGGGAGCTACAAGTAAGTGCCTAATCTTGCTCTTGAAGTTCATTAATTTCTTGTTTCCTTCCAAATTAGCAAAAAACTACATAAGTAGCTTAATCTTGTAATTAATCTTAGGAAATTAGGTTTAGTCAAGCATTCTAGGCATCATTGGGTAGCTTGGGATCAGCCCAAGCCATGCACAAAAAGAAAACCATAAAAAAACATCAAGAGAGGGCCAAAGTCACAGAGATATCAAGAGGGAAACTTGGCGCATTTTGTTTCGGCTAGTTTCTCTGAGATGTGACATATGGCCGTATGCTTCTTAGCCACACGGCCGTTCACTCCTCCTAGCTAAATCCTCCCCAATTTGCCTCGTAGGGAGCATTAAAAAGGAATAAAGTGCATTAAAAGGAGCATTACAAGCATTGAAGGAGGGTACATATGTACAGTCAAGAGAATAACATAGGGTAGCTATCTCAGGAGACATCATTTCAATGTATTTAGAGAACTGCCAGCCCTAGATAGTGTATGCCCGTTCCTTCGAAACCGCATGTTCGTTCCTTCCCTTAGCGAATGGCCGTACCCTTATTAGTGCATGTCTGTTCCTTCTAAAGAGTGTACGCATGTTCCTGCTCTAGTGTATGCTCGTACCTTCTTTAGTGTACGACCATACCTTCTTTAGCATACGGCCATCCCTTCAAAAAAAAAATGTTCAGAGGGTGATCTAGCATTATCCCTCTCCACATTCATGCACCTATGTTCAAGAAAATTGGTTTGAAACAACCCTTTGTTCAATTATGTGGAACCTTCCTATGCTCAATCGCTTGTGAGATCAAACCCTTTGGAATTAAATGGGGTTAGACCTTGACAGCACTAGTGAAAGCGAAGAACACCCTAGCACAAGACACACTACCCTTGATCTTGAGGCAGGAGGGTTGGCAGCCAAGTGCATGGACATACCACTGACCCTCGAGAAAGACCCTGAATCCCTACGCGTTCGCAAAGAAGTCTTACTGTGAGACTCATAAACTTTATCTTGGAAAATGCGCAATCAAACAATCCACATCCCAAGACAGGGGCATGGAATGCCAGCCGGAGAAAGCTGCCACGCCACTGCTAGACCTTAGACAAGAGATAGGGCAAAGCAAGAGTAGCCCAGTTTAGACTAATCTAGCAGCCTGGGGAGCTAGGGGAGCTATACCAACTATTGGGATGGCTGACTCATACCAAGATCGTAGGTCCATGCGAAACCTAGGTCTAGAGCCCACTCACCAGGGTTGAGAGACCTCCTATCAAAGAGAGAGAGCCTGCCCAAAACAATTCTATCCACACATAGTATCTATGTACAAATAATACTCGCCTCGTGAAATGTATCCCGAATACCATTGGGTCCTTATGAAGCACAAACCGTCCACCACTAAGGCAAGGACCATAGATGGTATACTATTCGCCCCGCTTATCATGCCCCAACCCACACCAGCATCGGCCATGGAAGGACTAACTCCAAAAATGTTGAGGATATCATTGGAGATAGGGAGGGGGTAACTACAAGAATAACACCACCAACACTAGTTCAGTCTGCACTAAAGGTAGAAGACAAGGCCACCTTTGAAGCCTTGGTTTCGATCACTAAAGGTAGAAGACAAGGCCACCTTTGAAGCCTTGAAAGTAACTCCCTTATGCACAAGGTGTGGAATAGACCATATTTATAAGGAGTTTCCCTTGAGAACACGCATGACAGGGAAGGCATATGAGGCTAAACCTGGCACCAAAATTAACTTGCTGAGCATGTGAGATGGCTTCATCCATACGGTGACTCTAAATAGAGTTACTAGAATGTAAAGGAGAAGAAGAGCTACAGCTCACGATACTGCCGTGCTGAGGCATCGACCTTACAAAACCAGGGGAACCCAGAACATGTTAAGATTATATCCCCTAAAGAAGTTCCTAAACTAGGATGTGCAACAAGGCACTCACGAAAGAAAAAGGCCACAAATATAGGCAAAGGGGATAGCCATGTGGTCATAAAGAGTGGGATGATGGGACAACCACCAATGCATCGTCTTCCTCATCTGATGAGGAGAAGATGTTACCCTCACTCCATCTGATGAGGAGAAGATGTTACCCTCACTCCATCTAGCCAGATGGCGAATAGATCCCCATCAGCTACCCCAAAAGTTGGTAGAATATCTAAACCCCATTAACGAGAGAGAAAGGTTGAAGGCTACTCAGGAGTTGGTTAGGGACTGCCAAGCTCAATTAGAAGAGGAACCTTAAATAGCGCACCTTGAATAATGTCCCCTATCCCTGACATAAGACCAACTAAGGAAACCCAAGAGTATAATAGAGGTCTCGATAACCAAGCACCCTCTGAGCACTCTCTAAGAGACCTCCTTGAAGGGTAGAACTGACAGCTATGGATACCCCTCACCAGAGAAAACCTGTTGCGCAGTATCTCAAAAACCTAAGAGACAATCACCCAAAAAGAACAAACACGAAAATCCATATTCCAACAACCTACACCCGAAAAAGCCTAGTCACAAGCAAGGATGATCTAGCTTAGGAAACTACATCCGTTCCTAGTAGTAAGGGACATTGCAGGTCTCTCCTCCTTCCTTTCTTCTCAAATCCAAATCCCAATTGGCACCTTACTCCAAAAAACTTGAGTCTACGAAAAGATTTGAAAGATTGGATGGAAGGACGCCTCGAAGCAGGAATGGAAGAGCCCACAGAACTAGGAAGCTCTGATGAGATTGATGAGGATGGAGTCATAGAACCACATGAAATCACCGGTGTTCCCACTGTCCGAGTCAAAAAATTAGGGCAATACTTTGAAGGAGACAAACTCAACGTAGCCCTACCCTTAACCTTCGATGGCCTTCAAGACAAACAATGCTCGGAGAAATGGGGAGCACCTACCATGGATGACACAGCCTTACTCGTGAAAATTACCTGATGGAGCCACCGCAAGGCCCATAGGCCTTTTGTGGGATTTGAAGATAAAGATCCTTGTAACCAACTTCCGACACACATTTGTGGTGGTGATAAAATTTGGCCAATAGCATGTTTCCTAGGATTGCATCCTAGGACATCCCTTCATGAGAGAAGCCAAAATGATCCAGGACTGGGATACAGATCATATCTACATCTAAAAGAAAGAGCAAACACTAAAGGTTAATCTGCGCACTTGGAAAGTCCATCCTATGAGTGGCCGACCTTTGCAGGGGATTAGGTCACAAAAAAAAACTAGAGCCACTACAGTCCACTTGTGCCAAACACGCCATAAGATGATCGATGAGGAGAGGGATATCGTAGAATTTACACCCTTCTAGAGACAGAAGAGAATTGGATGCATATCCTTGCAACCTTGGACATACTCCCAAGAAGCACAAGTATCGGATTTTCTCTACGACTGACGGGCAAGAAATCACATCCCTCTACATGCTCAGTGCCACGTGCATGCCCGATGCCACAAGCCATAAGCATGGGAGTGGTAGTGAGGGAGGACCGTTATGGGGAAACCATTACGTAAAACTTGTAAACCCAACGGAATTCCCAAAAAGAGGCATATGTCTTGTCGATTAAGCCGGAAGAACATTGGCTGAAATATGTTGGGACACACATGCATACTTCTGCCAAGTTTGGCAAAGGGAGCTTAACGACGTCCCCATTCCGATCAATACAGTAACCTCAAAACTGAAGGAACCTGCCGGTTCCCAACCTGAACATTGAAATCTTTGTGGCTCTATATGCAAAGCACAAAACAAAAAGTTAGCTCTCATGAAAAGGAAGCCAAAAATCTAATGGAAGAAGAAAGCGCTAAAGCTGAGGACACTAAACAAGTCCCCAAACACTTTAGGGCCTTCAAGTCGTAAATTGTTTTGTACAATATGAAACGGCCCAAAGAACCCACAATGGGGAGCCAGGAACAACTTATGATGTTCTAACCAAAGTTAAGGAAATTAGCTTGGCAGGCCCAGGCAAAGATCCAAGGCCCATCTACATAGGGAAAGGCTATTGACAGCACTTCTTTGCCTCTTGAACCCCCTGCATGAGGTTCACATTTACCACTAACATGGCCACAATGAGCTCCTAATTGAACTCCACAATGCATACTATCTTGCATGCTCCTTCAAGGGTTATCTTCCATAGATTTTCTGTAAGAAATCTAAGGTGCTAACAATGTGAAAGCCCTTATGACTTCCACCATCATCATGCCCATCATTATGAGCAGACCAAATGAGCTTTTCCATTCTGACTTGCTCCAATATGAACTGCAAAATCAGCCCATTACCACTTTGCTCATCTCCTTGAGCAACTTTCACAAGTGCATCCTCTTCTTGATGCACACACATGTGAACTCCATTGAGTCCACCATCTCACTTGCCATCATCTTGACAAGTATGCGCCTCCACAAGAGAATTCTCTCATGCTCAATAACCAAAAACATTGAGGCAAAACTTCACAAATTACCTCCACAAGTTTCTTGGCAACTTCCTCGTTGACACCGAAGACTCCATAGCCTTCATACTTGCTGAAATCTCCATTTTCAGCTTCTTTGATGATGAGTAGGCGCTCCATGTTGCAAAACTCCCATTTGCAACTCTCTTGGGGTAACTTCTAATGCAACCTCCTTGTTGCAAATCTCCTCTCAAATTTGAGAAATGGCAGCTCCAAATCTCTCTGAAATCCTCACAAATGCAAATCCAAATGATAATATGAGTGTGCACAAATTTTTTCGTAATAAATTGAAAATAATGCTTAACCAAATAAACACATAACCAAAAAATCTATATATATATATTCACCCATGACCAAGAGCTCACCCAAGCTCTGATACCACGTTAACAATCCTAAAATGGGATTGATCATGGCACGACAGACATATAGATTAAGCAACATAAGGTGGGTTATACCACACTAGAAACTCCATGAGAGAGAGAGAGAGAGAGAGAGAGAGAGAGAGAGAGAGAGAGATTGCACACTCAAGACACAAGCTCTATTTCATATCTCAATTGAACCATACAATGATATAGACTTTATAGCCTTATCCCACTTTACATGTCATCATCCATGTGGCAACTCCTTTTCCACTCTTTTGGTCAACACTCACACACTATACAATATTACATGTGGCATTCTTATCTTGCCACAATATCTTGCACCTTTGGGGTGCTTTCCCACATACACACAACACCGTGATTACATCTCTCAACACCCCCTCTTAATCGAGGTGTTCCACAACTCACCCATCACCCATATCAATGTAGCATTGCACAACTGCAAATCGCTACCTCTCAACATGTCCCACCTGGGTGAAACCACCATGAGCAGATCAATGGCCACACTATTAATAGCCTCATGAATGTAAGATTCCTCCTCAGCCTGTATAATGAATAAGCTTTTACCTCAATCCCCTGTAATCATCCCCTATTTCAGAATGCGAGAAAATATTATTTTCCCTTGTTTTGGCCTAGGGAGAAGAAATATTCTAGTAGAGAGAGGTAATTCAATATTGAGATATTTTTAGATATAAAAATTCTCCTAATATCTAAGATATATTTCCTTGAAATAGAAGTTCAAAATAAATTCTCCAATGTGCATTAGGAATCAATTAAATATGTGTATTAAAGGCCTTAACCTAAGGGTCCACATTTAAGAAATTTTTGGATTATGGTCCAATTAAGGTTTCAATGGGCCAATAGGATTAATCCAAGTGTTGGGATGAGATAAATCCAAAGAATAAAAGAAAATAACCAAAAATGAGTAAATACTCACATAAGATGAAGAGTTGACTGAGTACAAGGTTTATTAGTTAAAAATTAAGAGATATTAGTTTAAAAAATGAGATATTTAGGAGAAATGATGATTTTTTTACACCTTGGTAAGGAGGGGGAGCCCCATCAAGTAGGCACCTTTTTCTTCATCATTACTTGGGTTTTTTAATTCAAAAAAATGTGATATTTTTATCTCTCCTCTCTCCTGGAACAAACTAGATCAAAAAGGGAGCCAAATTGGTCCAAATCTTGTCCAAATTGGGTCAAACTGAAGTTGGAAAGCTCTAGAACCTAGTTGGACTTGGTTACTGGCCTCCCTCACCTATAAAAAGACCCTCATTCCTTTGTATTCTCATCTTTGAGCTATACCATGACAGTATTATCTTAAAATAAGCATATTTCTATTATCCCTTAATTTTCCTCTTCTCTTGGGGAGCTTGGAGCTTCTCTCTCTCCAACAACTCTTGAAGTTTGCTCTTCTCCTCTTGGTGGCCAGATGATTGGTTGGGGGCTTCACTGCTAATTAAAGAATCAAGCCAAACTTAGTGGTAAGACTAATTTTTATGGGTTTTTAAATTATCCTGATAACTTCCTTCTTCTCAACCCCTCTCAAGCTTGAGAAGCTTTCAAAATGATGGTTTTTATTCAAATCAAGCTTTCCCTAAGATTCTTAATGTCTAATTAGAATTAAGTTAATCTTTATGCTTAATTGTAATGCTTTCCTTAAGTAAATCTCTCTCTTAAAAAGAGTAGTCATCTTTATGGCTAAATCTTTAGCAAAAGAATGTTTCTCAATGATAATCTCTTATTTCAAAACTAAACTCTAGGCTTGATGAGCTAGAGATTAAGAATTGATATTTTCATGATTTTGTGTTAATAAAAATAATGGTTATTTCTTTTTAGATTGTTTACGAGTAGATAAAAATTACTTTAATTCATTCTAAATGAGAAAAGGATTATCTTAACAAATTGGGAAAAGAGGAATGTTTAATTTAGCTTAATCAAGGAGAATAATCATAATTATGCTTATAATTATGGTTAAAGTTATGATATGTATACATAGTTGAATTTTAAGCTTAAAAGAAGAACTTCTATCATATTTTCATTACAAGTTTTTATTCCTTTAGAAAAATTGAGAAGCAAAGCTATGGTAAATTTTTCAGAAAAAAATACATATCTTATTTTTATGCATAATGCTAAAAGAGGAATTCCTACTATATTCTATGTTTAGAAATTTTAAGCAAAAAGAATAATTTTTATCATATTCATGAAAGAATACTTTTTTGTATTTATGCATAATTATTTAATTAAGAGAAAAGAGAAATTTTTTATAAATTTATTTTTATGCATAAGAATTTTTAAATGTTAAAAGAGGAATTCCCATGACATTCAGGATTCCATCATTTAAATGCTAAAAGAGGATTTTTTGGCATATTCCAAAATATGAATATTTTTATTTAATTTAAAAAGAGAAATTTTCATGGTATTTAAGTAGAAAAAGGTCTAAATTAATTTTGATGATAAAAGAAGAATTTTCACCATAATTCCACATAGAAAATTAGGGTATACTAATGTTGATGATTAACTTAGTGGAAAGAATATTTTAAGTTATTTATATGTGGATAAATTAACAAAATAACTTATATTCAAAATTAGATTATTGGAAGAAGAGTATTTTTATAAAATCCCAATATTCTCGTATAGAACTATTTCTTAATTCTATTGTGGTTTAGGAAAGAAAGAAACTCATAAAGTTAGAATTTTCCTTACGATTAGAAGTTACGTTAAAATATCAAAAGAAAATCCTTAGGAATCAAAGTTAAAAGTAAACCGAATAATTTTTTGTTAAACCTTGACCGTGAGAATGGCGGCCAATAAATTACTTACCCATCTCTCGAATCTGAATCAAGCAAAAATATCATGTCCAATTCCAAATCTTGACACAAAGAATAGACTACCGTTGAATTAGAGAAGTTTTCCTTTAACCGAAATCACCAAGAATCAAGTTGGAAATTCAGTCAAATGATGGGTAGATTACCCTGATGTGAGATCAATGATTCTCATTAAGAAAATCTGGATTGTGGGAAAAAGGGTTTTGTGTAATCAAACTCAAACTGGGAATTCTACTTGCATAGAACCTCTGTTTTTTTCAGGGTTGTTTTTTACCAGAATGCTGGAGGAAGCATTTGGCTTGTAATTTTTAACTAAGGAGAGATTCATTTGCAACAGTTGGCAGGGAGTCGTCGAGGGATGTCGCTTGCGGCAAAGCGGCGAAGCCTGCCGAGGTCTTGACCAGCCTCAGTATGGTTAATATGGTGCACTTCCGATACGATGGGTGAGGACTGATGAAGCGATCCCTGAGTGAAGTGCTAGGACACCTAAGTAGGATCCTAGAGGGTTCTGACTAGGTGATGCACGGGCTCGCAATTGCTAGAACACCCATGCGTATGTCGAGGAAGATTCGGATGAACTGGAAGGGAATTATTTTTGTGAACTAGATTTTGATATTGGATCTCGTTGGTTGACCAGTTGGTATTCTTACTGCTCCAACTCACAACAACACTTCCAAATGAGAACATAAAACCACTGGTAGATCTCTTGTTTGCAACACTACCAGCTAAATCAGCATCTGTGTACCTATGTAGCTAGCTGTATCTCTATACCAGCCTCATAGAAAAGTCCATAATCAACGATGGACTTTATGTACCTGAGAATTCATCTAGCCACATCCAAGTGTGGCTTCCTAGGGGCTTGCATAAACTGATTCACAAGTCCAACATCATAACTCAAGTCTGGCCTAGTAATGGTCATGTAGATCAGGCTACCCACTATGTGCATGTATGTAGTGGGGTCCTCCAAAAGCTCACCTATATCTGCAGAAATGGCACATAAATAGGCTTACAGCCTATCATACCATACTTGGACATGTCCAAACCATATTGCCTCTGCAATAACAAAATGCCATGAGGTAATCTCACCACCTCTATGCCCAAAAAATACCGCAGCTCACCCAAATCCTTCATCTCAAATTTTTGCTTCACAAGCTTCCTGACATCATGTATGTCAACATAACTATCACCAATGATAATCAAGTCATCCACACATATGACTAATAGCATAATCCCTCTATTTGTATTTTTCACATAAAGTTAAAAATATGCATTGGATATTTGAAATCCAATGGTAACAAGATACTCCCTGATCTTGAAGTGCAACTTCCTAATCAACATTGAGAAATATTGGGATAATCCCAATAGCTTGGAATGGATGAAAAATTGAGCTAAGTAGCCCTAGGTTATTTCCTAGAAGAAGCACCAAATATGTTCAAGTCAGGGGATTACCTTAGCCTTTCCTAAAATGTGCCATTACCTTTGATCCCTAAAATGCAACTTCCCATTGTGGGTGCACTAGCTCGTTGCATCCTTGCTCCGACTCCACACGGTCCAACTCTACACCAGTCAATCCATCCACATCATCCTCCATGGTATTGCCTACTTTGTCCATAGTTACCCCTAAGCCTACAACTTCTCCCCCAACTTAACACCCTCATCAACTACATCCATGAGGCCCCCATCATCAAATCATTCCATGAGGGGCTAGATCTTAACGAGGCACACCACCGCCAACTATTCACACAAAAAAGTTGCTAATGAAGACGATGTGGGAAGGACTCAAGGGTATCCTTACCTATCCATAAAAAGCATACCCGTCCAATGTGTGGGATCTCACATTCCAAGGCAATTTCCATACTAGCAAATTGACCCCAAGTACATGCCAATAAAAAAGAAGGTGATCCTAGCACAAGCTCTTACACATGGAAGATAAAGGGCTCATCTACAACTTCCTATACATTGACGGCCCTACACAACTCACCACCATAGAGCTACGACTCCAAATGAAGAACATTAACGACCTCTATTACACTAAGGTCATTGACCCTACTATAGTACCCACATGCTGGTTTTTCTAGCTCATCATTCTCATCCTTGAGGAGGTGCCCAAAAATGAATGGGACAAGTAAAGAGTGGATGTTCTTCGACTCCACTGAAGGTCTCAATTTCTGCTAGTAGATAGATCTTTACGGCATGGTCAAATACTTCCATCGCCACATGCTTTTTGGAGTGAGCTTTTTTTGACAACCAATATATCTATCTATACCCTCTATTACCCATGTCTTCTCTCCTTCTCCTCTCTCTATTACCCATGCTTTTTGGAGTGAGCTTTTTTTGACAACCAATATATCTATCTATATCTATCTATCTATACCCTCTATTACCCATGTCTTCTCTCCTTCTCCTCTCTCTTCCTAGCCTAGCCTAGACTGACCCAGCCTCCTCCCCTCCCCCCCTCCCCCCTCTTCCTTCCCATTCCACTACACCTCCTTCATTCCTGTGTGTGTGTGTGTGTGTGTGTTATGTTTACATATACATACATAAAAGCATATTTTGTCTTAAAAGAAGAGAGTTCCACTTCTTAACCTGATGAACGATTATATATAATGCACTAAACCTTGATCACTGACCATTGTGCTTAAATCCTTCATTAGCTCCACAAATATAATGTACACCTCATGGAGGATGATGCAAGCTTTTTGACTTTGCCTAGGTAAGACTAGGTGCTCAATTACTTTTCATCTTCAAGTCTTCTATATCAAATGTAGGTGATGGCATTAGATTGGTCAATGCATATGAAAGAAAATATGGACAATTATTTTGCATTTTTTTAACAAAATATGCTTAGGACACTAACTCCCCATAATATAAGCTTGCTAAAAACATTATGTGTATGTATTTATGAACTCATGCATCAATAACTTATTCCTTCTAGCTTGTTATATATATATATTTTTGGGTCATTTTAGATGAATTATTGTTTGAGTTATAGACTCATGCTAGCTTCAAAGGGTTGAGAAAGTGGGCCACAAGTAAGGAGACCTATGACATTGAGGAACTTGAGGACAGAAGGCACTAAGATGTGTGAAGTGGTGGAGACATGGTGGGTCACAACAAAGTGAGTGGGTCAGTTGTGGCTCACATGGAAAAATTTCATTGATGCACATTGACAATACCTACGGTCATGGGTGTCCATTTGTGCCTATTGTGTTCTAACTACTTCCACCATAACAAAATTAACTATCAAAATTCCCTTGGAAATTTGAGAGCTACCACCATAAAATGATTGACAAGAAGGCAAAAAGTAAATATTGAGATTAGATTTCCTTTAAATTTAAAACCATTGAAAACCATCAAAGCAACATTGGTTGTACAAAAAATGGGTACTCATAGAGCATACATACATTGCTTGTACAAAAAGTGGGCTTGCATTTTATTTCAATTATTACTACCAAATCAACACAGTGGGTCACAACAAAGTGAGTGGGTCAGTTGTGGCTCACATGGAAAAATTTCATTGATGCACATTGACAATACCTAAGGTCATGAGTGTCCATTTGTGCCTTGTGTTCTAACTACTTCCACCATAACAAAATTAAATATCAAAATTCCCTTGGAAATTTGAGAGCTACCACCATAAAATGATTGACAAGAAGGCAAAAAGTAAATATTGAGATCAGATTGCCTTTAAATTGAAAACCATCAAAGCAACATTGGTTGTACAAAAAGTGGGTACTCATAGAGCATACATACATTGCTTCATAGAGCATACATACATTGCTTGTACAAAAAGTGGGCTTGCATTTTACTTCAATTTACTACCAAATCAACACTGTGGGTACTCATAGATCATACATAGCCCAGATTGATGATGGGCAAGATGGGTGAACAATCAACAAGGAATATTGGATTTACAACCTTTCGAGTCCATCGAATGTTGCATCTATCAATGAAGTGGATGTTGCATCTACTTTAAGTGGATGTCTTGCTTGTCCATCCCATTGCTCCTCGGATTATGTGATACATCTTCACGATGTGTAACCTTGGGTGTCACATATGTGTGCCGAGGCCCACCATTACCTAACCCTAAAACAAACCACCATCCACCCACAGCTAAGGTAAGTGGAGAGTCTCTCTCCTTAACCTACTACTTACATTGGTAGTCTTGCTTGTCCATCCCATTGCTCCTCCGATTATGTGATGCATCTTCTCACGATGTGTAATCTTGGCTGTCACGAATGTGTGCCGAGGCCCACCATCACCTAACCATAAGAACAAAGCAGCATCCACCCACAGCTAAGGTAAGTTTCTCTAACCTACTACTTACATTGATCTCTTTTTTATAGAAAAGAACGGTATCCAGATTCTATACGCTTGCTACTTAGTATCATTTTTTGGTGGTAGTGATAGCAGCATTTCCGTGTGTGCTGGGAGTATTTCTGGCTATGGCGGCCTCCTCTGTCGCGGAATGGGGGAACACGTCTCTGAAGTCTGTGGACGAGGAAATCTTTGTTCTGATAGAGAAGGAGAAGGGGAGGCAGTGGAGGGGCATTGAGCTCATCGCCTCGGAGAACTTCACCTCGCAGGCGGTCATCGAAGCCCTAGGCTCCGCCCTCACCAACAAATACTCAGAAGGTCTGCCGGGGAACCGCTACTATGGCGGCAATGAGTACATCGACCAGATCGAGAACCTCTGCAGAGCCCGCGCCCTGCAAGCCTACCGCTTGGATGCTGATAAATGGGGGGTCAATGTGCAGCCTTACTCTGGTAGCCCTGCCAATTTCGCCGCCTACACTGCTCTGCTCAACCCCCACGACCGCATCATGGGCCTGGATCTACCCTCCGGTGGTCACCTCACGCATGGCTACTACACATCCGGTGGTAAGAAGATCTCTGCTACCTCCATCTACTTCGAGAGCTTGCCCTACAAGGTCGATCCTAAGACGGGCTACATTGACTATGAGAAGCTGGAGGAGAAGGCCCTGGACTTCCGTCCCCGCTTGATTATCTGTGGTGGTAGCGCCTACCCTCGCGACTGGGAGTACGGCAAGTTTCGTGCCATCGCTGACAAGTGCGGTGCGTACCTTCTCTGCGACATGGCTCACATTAGTGGCCTCGTTGCAGGCGAGGTGTGCCTCTTTTACTCTCCCGTTTTTGCTAGACCTGCATCTGTTGCTTCTCATGTCCATTTTTCTCTCAATATTTTCTTAATTGATGCTGTGCATTGTCTTTTTTTCTCATCTTATGCATCTGTCGAAACATATGTGGTTTGAGACAATGTATAAGTATATGCTCCGATGCAATGTACGTGTGTGATTGTTCAAGCAGATCTAGAACAATATACGTGTCTATCTATTATTTGAGAACATTGCACGCATCTACCTATACAGTAGACAGATCTCATAAAAGCCAAGAGAAATCTGTCAAGCATCCACTTGAAGCTATACGCACGAGCATTGTTACTCTTTCTTTAGGATTGTTTGCTCTCATCGCAAGTCTTTTGAAGGTATGTTTACTCCAAGAAAATGTAGGACTTCTCAGGGTTGTTTCCATTGATCTACTTGTGTGGCTGATGCCGTGGATCCTTTGTCTAGACCACATGGCACAGGTCTTTCATTCTTAGCAGTTGAAGTTTAGCTTGTTCTTTGGGCTTGCTATTGATTGCTGTTTTATGTTGAACTTGCTTTGTTGGTGGCTGCTGATTGGTAAAGGCTTCTTGAGCAGAGTATCTACATCCCGTATATTTCATCTTTGTTGTTGCACTTACCTTTTGGATCTGGCTGCCTCAGAAAGTTGCTGGCAACACTGTTCTGGATTTTAATAATTTTATTGATGGCTTTATATACTTCAACAATTCTGCATTTGCAAGCAGTGTGCACCTGGCTGGTTTTTTGTCGTTGATATCACTGATGAATGATGGAGCATGCTCGTTGCTAAGGTAGACTGCATTTCGGTTCAACTTGAGCCAAATTAAGTTCTGCTGAACTGCTGATTGATTTGATGCTTTTTTTTTTCCCCCTCAGGGTTTAGCTGTACCTTTTTTCTAGCCAGCTTATGATGAATGCAGCTGCTTTTCAGTTCTCTCTTAGCTAACAGAGTGGATCATTTTGAAGACCTGTTTGCTGTTCACTAGTGACTATACTATCTTTATTTTTGGATTGTATGAACACTGCTTCCTCCCCTCCTTTTGAAAGGCAATATGGTCCTCATGCCGTATTATATGGGTGACAGTGCAGGATGATTAAAGTCTTGGATCTAGCAGTTTCTGACTAAGAATTGTTGTATCTCAGGAGGCCAACAATCCATTTGAGTTTTGTGATGTGGTGACTACCACCACTCACAAGAGTCTGAGAGGGCCAAGGGCTGGCATGATTTTTTACAGGAAGGGTCCCAAGCCTGCAAAGAAAGGTCAGGAACCGAGCAATTATGACTATGAAGACAAGATCAATTTCTCTGTGTTTCCATCCCTGCAAGGTGGGCCACACAATCATCAGATTGCTGCCCTGGCAGTAGCCTTGAAGCAAGTACTGAGCCCCAGCTTCAAGGTGTATGCCAAACAGGTTAAAGCTAATGCTGTGACACTTGGGAATGTGCTGATGAAGAAAGGATACAAGATTGTCACTGATGGGACGGATAACCATTTGGTGTTGTGGGATCTTCGGCCTCTTGGACTCACTGGTAAGCTGCAGCAGGGCATAGTAATAGTACACATGCAAGGTTGCTGTGAAAATATTTCTCCTTTTATAATCTCCATTGATTTTAATCTGTGATCAAAGTCTTCTAGTCGGTAAAGCTGGCCAAATATGGATTTCATCCATCTGCTCTAATAACATGTTGTCATCGCATTCCCATTGACACAGGAAACAAGGTGGAAAAGGTTTGTGACCTTTGCAACATCACTTTGAACAAAAATGCTGTATATGGAGATAGCAGTGCACTTGCACCTGGGGGAGTGCGTATTGGTAAGAACTGTTCTCTCTGGTCTGAAAAGCTGTACAGTTGCTAGGTTCTGGCATACAGCCAGCAGCTTCTATCTACAGTCTTGAAAGGAGCTTCTACTGTTGTGTTTCAGGGACTCCTGCCATGACATCTAGAGGGTTGAAGGAGGCTGATTTTGAGCAGGTTGCAGAGTTCCTCTCTCAAGCTGTTAACATCACTTTGGCTATTCAGAAGGAGCATGGAAAGCTCCTGAAGGACTTCCAGAAGGGACTGACAAATAATAAGGACATTAATGAACTGAAGGCAGCAGTGGAAAAGTTTTCAACCTCTTTTGAGATGCCTGGTTTTGATACTGGTGCTTTGAACTCTACTGAATGAGTGGCTATGACTCTTATAAAGTATGTAGACAGACTACTATTGCTCCTTTCAGGTTATTAGTCTATAGCCATGTAAACCTAAGAGAAGATGCAGCATGCCTCTCAAGCCCGATTTTGGCCTAACAGTATCAACGTGTAGTCCTTGTAGCTTCCTGAGTCGGGAGCCTTTTTTATACTCTGTTCAAACATGAAATTCGTTTTAGCCTGTGGCTTCTCTGTGGGTATATAGCCTTTTTTAAGAACTTGTGTCTCCTCCGTATGTAACAACCGACCGTCGACTCATCCTCCAGACCTGCAGCATGTGTAATCTCTTGAAAGGTCCCCATGTAAACTCCCACTTAGGAAGCCAAGCCCTTAGATGAACTCATCCGTACTTAGTCCATGTGTTAACATACTTGAGGATGCCACAATCCCATATAAATGCTCCATAACCAACCTATATATTGCTTTGAACACAAGCGATTAAAAGCCTACACATATGTGAACTAACTCATGTGAACATCGTCTTATGTGATTTTGCACTAAATTTCTAAAAGAGAACCAGAGGTTGTTTACGTAAGGTCCAAAGCCCATAGCTGTAGGTGCTAACTTGGCTTCGTTCACCCATGCCAAAACAACTCACATTTGTCAATCCTGTTGGGAATCAAATGCCAAAAACTTGGAGAAGAGCTAAACACTTGCAGGAAGGAGGTCGCCTCAGGAATACCAAGAAGAGACTAGATTCCAAGGAAAGCAAGAAAGCTCTAGTAAAAGTTAAGTATAAACCAAGCGGAAAGCAGGAAAGTAAAAGCCCTGGTAGGCACAGGAGATCACATAAATACGACTTGTTAAAGTTACAGCTGGAATTTGTGGAAGGAACAAATCAATAATGAGCCAGAAATTGAAGAGGGCGAAGATGATGAAGACAGACATAAGATGTGTCCCAGGTAGAAGGTCTTGGGGACGTAATGGAGGAGATGATAGAAGGAGAGCTTGGACTAAGTTGAAGCCACAATTAGAGAATCACGCAACCACCACATCCACACAGGCAAGGAGCTAGAGTAAGAGGTACCTATTACTGAATTGAGAAGCAGTAAAGAAAGGAGAAGAAGCTGAGAGTGTTACTGTTAAGGTAAAATTAGATCTCCAGGGACTAAAAAGTTGATCCAAGAATTGGATAAATAAAGGTAGAGTTTTCTGACTTGTAGGATCAGATCGGTATGCTCTGTGGAAAGACTGGTCATACGGTAGAAAATTGCCCGGGAAGATATTATATTAATTTGCAACAAAGCATTTCACGCAAGATTGTTGGTATAAGACCAGAGCCCCCCCTACCATCAATACCATTCATTGCCTACTAAGGGCAAGAAGGGTGAAGCCATGCAACTACTTTTTCTAGTTGACAATAAAATTTTTGGTAACGAAAATCAGACTGGACATGTTTTGCTTGTGATGAAGTTGGTCATTGGAAAACCTGTTGTCCAATCTTGAAGAAGGGGCTAGAAGGAATGTGTGCTGTAGTCACACGAGGCGTGAGCCTAGTAATTACTAAGGTGGAGAACTACCAGGAGCCAATGCAAGAGACAAAAACCAAGGGATTTGAAAGAAATTTGCAAAGGATTCACGAGGATTGTACATTCCGGCACTATCATAGAGTAATGATGGACAACTGCACTAAAGAGGACAACCAACAATGTCTAAACAGTTGCAGGAAGCTGTAATCAGAAGCATTGAAGGATAAAAAAGTCCAAGTAATGCTGTTTCAAGAAAGAAACTGCAGGAGAAGGAGAAAGCTGAAGGCTCTGACAGCAACAAGATAGAGGAACAGAAAATCTTTTTGAAAATAGTTTCTTATAACATCTATTAAAATTTAAAATAATTTAATAAATTGGAGGAGAGAGCTGGATAAAGGCAACGGAGAAAAGGTGCTTTTGAACTATCAGTACCGTGCATTAGTTTAAAAGCAAACAAGTAGTTTTTTTTTAAAAGTTTGGTGACTAATATACTATTTTTATTACAACCTAGATATGTTGGTTACAGCGCACACCCACCATCCGGAAAGATGTCTCCATTGTAGTCAACACGATATGAACCCACAACCTTGAGGAATAACACAATCGCTCTATCCACTGAACTACTACTGTGTTGACAATTTTCTTTTAGTAGAGCAGTACTTTGAGGAATAACACCCACTGAACTATTGTTGTGTTGACAAGTTGCTTTTTAAAACTGTAGTAGAATAGTATCCATGGCTTTGCCTCTCCCCTCCATTGTCCCTCTCTCTCCATCGCGTCAATGCTTCATGACCTCTCTCACGTCTCTCTTTCTTGGCATAATTGCATGGATTTCTCTCTCTCTCTCTCTCTCTCTCTCTCATAGATTGCAAGTAGCCCACGATCAATTCTGTGTCACACAAATTGCAACCAGCAAGTGATCATCTCTATTCCTTTCTTCTCTCACACACAACAACCAACGATTTTCTCTCTCCCATGGCACGTAGCAAGCGATTCTCTCTCTCTCTCTCTCTCTCTCTCTCTCTCTCATACACACTTTCTGTTTATTGAAACCATTGTCTCATTAGAAGAGTCAATGTACATTCACACACTCTATCTCTCACTTAGTCACTCACTCGCACTCTCTCTCATACACACTTTCTTTTTAGTGAAACCACTGTCTCATTAGAAGAGTCAATGTACATTCAGAGTTGTCCCATAGATGGACAACTACTACTTAGTTCAAAAATCATGGGAAAACACTTCTAGTTATTAAAAAGAAAGGTCTCTAAGAACATGAGAATTTCAGGGCGATTGTAAAAGAGCTCTTCGGAAGTTAGTAAAGAGCTGAAACGAATCTCTTGAGAAGAGTAACTGATTTGAGCATGGTAGATAGTCCATAATGCCTAGAATCTGGTCTAGTCAAGGAAGTCTGTAAAAGATGGTATTGGAGGAGAAAGATAAACAATAAGCCAAAACATTATGTCAGGAAATATTTTGAAGCCTAAGCTCTAGAGCTAAACCCAAGCCCAAAAACACCTAGCAAAGAAAACTACTCAAAGTATGGCTATCCTTGACTCCCAACCCCATGTGATGCTATGGATGTGTTTATGTAGCAAAACATTTTCTTCTCATAAAAGACTTGTGTATTAAATAGAGATAATCATCTTCACAAGGCACAATCAAGACAAAATGTGTATATCAATGCTAATATATTTATGTCACCACATCGAAAATTATTTTCATCACACACTTTGACAATGAATTATCTTGTTTGAATGCGTTTTTATTAGCATATGAGAGTGTTGCAATTGATAAACAATGGTATTGAACAAAAAAAAAAGTATCTAGAGTGTTGCAATTGATAAACAATGGTATTGAACAAAAAAAACTGCTGCCTGAAGATTCACAAGCTCTTTCTTCTCGTTGATCTCTTTAGTCCGGCTCACTACCCTCAATGCTTGAAATCTCTCTTTCTCTCTCTCTATCCTTTCCTGGCTTCTCCCTTTCTTGGGCCCAAGCTGGTGATGTGCCCCTCGGCTTGTGAGTGTCATCAAAGGGTAGCGCCCTCTCTTGTCTCTTTCATTGGCTGCACTCATCGCGAATTGGTTGTTGCTGCTATGTTACGTGTAGACTTCTTTTATGTGCCGATCCTTCTCTTCCTGCGCTTATGTTAATTTGCGCAAGGTGTTCTGGCTTTATTTTGCTTATGGTATGATCTTGTCTGTGTCTATGAATGCACGTGCCAGCTGCGGTGGCCGCGCTGGTGTTGAATACGGTGCTTCTTTTTCTTTGGCGTGATTGCTTACGTGCAAGCCAAGCCCCTCGCCCACATGTGCATGCTGACTAGTCCTGCTCTTCATGCATGGCCAACTCATTTCATAAGTGTAGGCCCCCCCACGATCTTCTTTCTACCTTCTCCTCTCTTGTTGCGCAGGTAGCCTCCTCCATCCCATCAAAAGCTGCGCCCGTTGATGGGGGCTAGCCGTCCCTTCACTACGTGTATGGGTGGTCGCCAAGTAGCTATTGATTTTCTTTTCTGCTAAGGCCTAAAGTTGCCCCCAACCTTATAAAAAATTAGTCCCTTGCAATGCCATACAAGTGGTTATGAAAGCCATTGATGAAAAGAAGCGCTTGGTCATGAATCCCCTTTTCTTTTTCTCCCTTCCTGGCACACCTCCTCCTCCTCGTGTATCCGCCTCTTGGACTAACTTGGAATGCCTCCACCTCAACAATCCCAACCCATCGACCTACCTTCACCCACCCCCTTGGAAGAGGGCGAAATCCCACCCCAACCTTCATAGGTTCAAGATGAGGTGGACCCCCCCCTCAATCCCCTCAATTGGCGTGATCCTCTCGACTGCATCGAGTACGAGCAGGCCATCCACATCCTATTGGGTCACCATCACAACAAGCGCCACTGGCCAAGATCACAGATTGCATGGACATTCATGTCCTCCAGATCTACATCGACACCAAGCAGGATGCATAGAAGCGACTGTTGAAAATACAAGTGAATAGGGTGTGTGCGGGAACAAGCTCTTGGATAGAGGCTGTAAAAGAGGAGATGTAATTGTGAAAGAACTTGTGAAAAGGTGAGAAGAATCTACTGGGAGAGAATAAAGGGTAGCATGAGAGAATTTAGGAGTGTGGAGATATTCTGGGAGATATTCAGGGAAAAGAGAAGAGGTGGAGAGAATCAGGCAAAAGGTGGAGATATTCTGGGAGTGAATCATGGAGAAATCAATGGGATTTGATGCTTGATGTAAACTCTATAAATTGAGGCATAGCCCTAATGAGAATTTGCTGGTTTTTGAGTATCCATGCCTACATTAATCTATTTGCTAATTATTCACTAATAACGTCTTAATCATGCCTACATTAATCATTTGCTAATCACTCTGTTAAGCATGTAGATGTAGATGTAGAGATGGGGATGTGAATGGAGATGTGGATGTATGCATGTAGATGTATAGATAGGGATGTGAATGGAGATGTGGATGTATGCATGTAGATGTAGATGTATAGATGTGGATGTGAATGGAGATGTGGATGTATGCATGTAGATGTATAGATGTGGATGTGAATGGAGATGTGGATGTATGCATGTAGATGTAGATGTATAGATGGGGATGTGAATGGAGATGTGGATGTATGGATGTAGATGTATAGATGTGGATGTGAATGGAGTTGTGGATGTATGCATGTAGATGTAGATGTATAGATGTGGATGTGAATGTGGAGATGGATGTATGCATGTAGATGTAGATGTATGGATGTGAATGTGAATGTGGATGTGGATGTATGCATGGAGTTGTGGATGTATGCATGTAGATATGAATGTATGCATGTAGATGTGGATGTATGGATGTGAATGTGGATGTGGATGTGGATATATGTATGGATGTGAATATATGATATGTGATGTGAAGGAATCTGAAGTGATGAGATGAAAAATGATGTGATGGGAGGAGTACACATATAAATGGAATGTGGAATAAGTAATGTGGGTTGATGAGGGATAATGTGAAAAAATGAGAGTTAATATAGAAACTGTATTTGTAAACTGTTTGTAAATGCTGTTTGTAAATGATTGTTTTATGTCAAGAATGCTGGGGAAGCATTTTGGCCGTCTTGTGATTAAGGTCGTGATGATAAAGTTGCAACTGCTGACGGAGAGTCAATGAAGGACGTCTTGCGTAGCAAGGTCGGCCGAGGTCTTGACCAGCCTCGGTGCGATTAAAATGGTGAGCTTCCGGTACGGTGGATGAGGGGCCAAGGAAGCGGCCTATGAGTGAAGTGCTAGGTCACCTGCGAAGGATCCTAGAGGGTGCTGACCATACGGTGCTCGGGCTCTGGGTCGCCTAGGATACCCACGCATGCGTCGAGGAAGATATTGGAACAAGAGTAGGAGTTGTTTTCTGAAATCGGGCATGGATCTGGTTGATTGACCTTGCTGGTCTTCAATGGATGAGTCCATGGCTCTTTATATGGATCTGTTGGTTGATCTTGCTGATCTTCAACGAGAGTCCATCTTGATAAGTGATTATATTGCCGAGTATTATGGGCTAGGAACTAGGAAACGGCCCCTGAGTGGACAGGTGGTGAGCGTCCTAGTTGCCAATGATGCCATAGATACTCTGATGAAGGAATGATGGGAAAACTAAGAATCAACTGGATAAATTGGAAGATGGTGATCAGTGATACTATGGTTTTATTAAAGGATTGTTTTAAACTGGTTGAATCTGTGAAAAGGCAATTTCATATTGGGTGTGTGAGTGGTGTGACTAGTTTTATTTTTGCATGAACATCCGGCTAGGGGGCCTTGGAACTCTTTTCCTTGGTACCCGGGACAAAACCTAACCAAATTCTTAATTGGATCCCATCACTACAGTGGTTGGGCGGTTGGCTAACCCATGGGATCGGATGGGGTTAGGCTGGACTGATGGATCCGTAAATCGAGACTCAAACTTTTGTTTTTACGATAGATAAAATAAATCCTAGACAGTAACTGTTCTATGGATAGGAATCAACGGCTGTGCCTCTTGAATGGGGAAAAAAGCGTTGATCCCAATGATCCAAGTGCAAGTTTCTTCCTTGATCTGACCAAGTATCTTATAGATGCAGTCGGATTAGCTCGATCAGAAATGATCTTGACTACGTTAGAGTAAAAAGTTATCCTGGTGGAATCGCCCGTGCTTTCCAGTAAAGGAAGTTTTTTCGGGTTCGGTTTTGGAACAACCGACGGATTAGTCTCTTATCCGGATATCCGTGGGTGAGGCCCCGAATGTGGGACCCCTGTCCCGCGCGAGAAGTGCTACTTTCGCTGCTAGTATCCGGAATCTATTGCTCGGTGGGAACAGGGATCTTACAGTTGGTATTAGAGCATTTGGTTAATAAAGATTAACTGAGAAGACAAATATGTCAAAAATTTATCTAGAAAGACAAAAAGGTTATAATTGTGTGATATAATTCATACAATTTGATATTCAAACTGAAACTCGTAATTTGGTAATTGGGTCTTCAAATGGAAGTACCGCAATTATATAGAATCCCTGACTTGCTTGAGGCCTAGACATGATGGTATTTACCTTATAATTCCAAGGGCTGTGACTACCGTATATATCGAGAGTATAACTGCAGCTCTTTACTGACAGTATATACGAGTAAATCTAAGACTTGAAATTATAAGCGTTAATGCTATCCAGATAATGATTTCGAATGTGATTGATATGATTTTTAATTCTGTTTGAGAATTGATGAATTGATTTGGATTCTGATTGAAAATTCTGATTGAAAAATGATGATTTTTAAAAATTAGTTGAAATATAATGAAACCACAATGAGGGGGAATGGGACGAGTCCCTGTGATGATATTCATAACTAGAATGATGATAATGAATTCAGCAAATCACTATGAGATTAGTGGGTTGTGCTGTCAGATTGCTACTGTTAATACTTGACCGGTAGATCAAGTTAAGGGATGTCAAATTGAGAACTTGCTTGACTGAAATTTCCGTGGAGGAATGTTCCGAAGGAAACTTTTCGGTCTAATGGACCATTATCATGTTAAAGATATGAATGATATGATCTGAATAAATTGTTATTTAATGATGAGTTCTATATAAGGGATATTTATCCCAGTGTTCTGTTGGGTTGACCAGAATATAAGGAATCCCAGAATAAAATTGGATCTTAAGAAAAAGAGCTGTCCTCTACCTTGCGAGATGAGGACATCTCGCACTTTTTAAGTGGGGTAGAATGTAAGATTCCTCCCCAGCCTTCGAGGTATACAGGAGTAAGAATCTCCCTTTCTGATCTTATAATTATTCCCTCTCTAAAATAAAAGAAAGTTTCTATTTAAAAAAAGAAGACCCTTTCCCTAGAATACTTCTCATGAGTCCCACCTGTTTTAAGGATTTAGAACAATGAGTTCAGAAGTGAGAATCGGTGTTTTGGATACCAAGGTTTTGGTTTTCATTTGAGTACGGCCCAAAAGAAGTTCTTTATCTCTTGGGGAGTATAAGAAGTTATCCCCCAGATATTGTGACCCTTATATCTGAATTCAATGAAAGTAGGTGACTTAGCCTACAAGCTTCTTTTATCTCCTCATCTCAAAATTCTTAATGCCTTCTATAGAAAAATGTGTCAAACACAAATCATGGAAAGACGGTAAAACTTCAGTGGTAAGTTACCGTTGGCTTCTAGGTTACGCTAGCTCCTTCCTTTATATAAGTCGTAACTTTTACTTGTCGCTCACAGTAATCTTACTCCCATCAATCTCCTTTCTTTCTTAATCTCCTTCATGGCTTGGCAACAGGAATTAGTTTTATCCCTGATGATTTCTCACCTTCAAGACGCAAGAGAGTCTGTGAAGAAAGACTTTATAGAACAGTATGAACGCTCACTTTTTCCTCACCTATGAACTTCTGTAGCTCAGACCAAATGGCGGACCTATCAAAACATAACTAGGGTAATACCCTGGGGTCAGCAGCACTTTCGTAACAATGTCCGCTTGGCCATGGTTATTGAAGCTTTGGGTTGGGTCCCCGATACTACTGCGTCATGAGATCAAGGCATCTTGGGTTTTCTGAGCGGGTCTTCTTACTGGCGTGTTTTCTTCCTCATGAGAAGATATGCCTTTATCCCGTTTTTGGCTTGCCTCTCAGAGGTCCTTTTGTTAGATCACCTCATACCACTGAGATAGGTGCGGCAATAACCAGCAGAATCATTCCCATAGATGAGTTACCCAATACTTGTGCAGCTTGTGAGTGCTGCTTTTGTGACCATATGATGGACGGGCTTATGGAAGTGTAAAGAGTTCTTCTATCTTTACTGTATAAGTTCCGAGAATGAATAAAGTTTAAATCTTGTTCTTATCTTGCTTTCTTTAAAACTTTTCTTGGTGGTTAATCTTGATTAAATTTTTTCTCTAAGTCTCATATTCGTGCATCTTGCAAAATTATCCCAGTTTGCGAGATGAGGACATCTCGCATTTTTTAAGTGGGGTAGAATGTAAGATTCCTCCCCCAACCCCTTTTTGATGTCTAGCATATTCCCCTGTAATCAATTCCTTTTCTGAAATATAAGAGATCTTGTTTGTGGTTGTTTTAACCTAGAGAGAGAAAATATTCTAGAGAGAGAATATTCAGATTTTGAATATTTTTGGATAGAAAAATATCTCACCTTATTAAAATGAATCCCCCTAAAACAGAAATTCAGAAAGAATTTTCCAATGCGCAATTGGAATTAATTGAAAATAGGTATAAAGAACCTTAGTCTAAGGGTCTAGATTTTTAGAAATTTTTGGATTATGGTCCAATTAAGGTTCCTATGGGCCAATAGCATTAATCCATGTGTAGGGAGGAGATAAATCCAATTTGTAAAAGAAGATACCCAAAAATGAGTAAATGCTCACATAAGATGAAGAGTTGAAAATGTACAAGGTTTATTAGTAAAAAACTATGAGCAATAAAATTTTGACACATATGTAAGGAAGGGGAGTTC
Organism: Cibotium barometz; assembly: GCF_041138505.1. Lineage (NCBI taxonomy): Eukaryota > Viridiplantae > Streptophyta > Polypodiopsida > Cyatheales > Cibotiaceae > Cibotium > Cibotium barometz. Next base: position 641,635 of record NC_141085.1, read on the forward strand.
TTTAAAGAAGGTGCATATTTCACATAAGATGAAGAGTTGAAAATGTACAAGGTTTATTAGTAAAAAAACTAGGAGCAATAAAATTTTGACACATATGTAAGGAAGGGGAGTTCTTTAAAGAAGGTGCATATTTCACATAAGATGAAGAGTTGAAAATGTACAAGGTTTATTAGTAAAAAACTACGAGCAATAAAATTTTGACACATATGTAAGGAAGTGGAGTTTTTTAAAGAAGGTGCATATTTCACATAAGATGAAGAGTTGAAAATGTACAAGGTTTATTAGTAAAAAAACTATGAGCAATAAAATTTTGACACATATGTAAGGAAGGGGAGTTCTTTAAAGGAGGTACATATTTCACATGCTTGAATGAGTTTTAAACTAAAAAATAATGTGATATTTTTATCTCTCATCTCTCTTGAACCAAACCAAATCAAAATGGAACCAAATCGAATCAAAAAGTAACCAAACTAGGTCTAAATCTAGTCCAAATTCAACCAAACTGACTTGGAAAATTCTAGAATCAGTTTGTTTGGTTAGGAGCTCAATTTTTCCTATAAATAGAAGCCTTCCCTTGTTGAAAAAAATATAGTGTCTTATGCATTGTTACTCTACTCCACCTAAGCCAAGAACTGTGAATTCTTTAATAATTCACTAGTTTTTGATACTTCTCCCTTTCTTCAATCCCCATTGGTGGCTCCATCAACATACTAAACCAATTGATTGGTTGGGGGCCTCTACCGTGAACAAAGAATCAAGCAAATTATAAGATAAGTATAGTGAATTTTGATCTTTTCTATAATTTCTCAATGATTCTCTCTTCTCAACCCCTCTCAAGCTTGAGAAGCTTAATTGGTATGGTTTTTGAAATGCTATTGAAGTTAATTAATTAATGATAGTAAAGAATTACATAAAATTCTATTTATATTTAATTCTAATGGTTTTTCTCTCTCTCACTTAAGAAATGGTCATACTCATGACCCATTCCCAATCCAAATGAAGCTTTTCATAAAGCTTTTTCTTAATCCAAGATTAATCTATGCTTGAGAATAAATTAATAGTTTTTTTTAATCTATGCTTTTAGTTTATGATTATTTTTATTTAATCCATTAAGGGTTAATGATCCAATTAGGGATCATTCTAATCATTCCCTTAAAGATAAGCCTTATCTTTAAAATAATTGAGATTTATCAGTTATAGTAGCGAAGCTATGGCAAAATTTTATAAAAATTTACACATAAAATAATTTCATTCAAAGCATGAAAAGAGGACTTCCTACCATATTCTAGGAATTATCATCTTAGATTAATTAAAAGAATTTTATTGTAATCATGGAGGTGTGGAGGTATGCATGTAGATGTAGATGTATAGATATGGATGTGAATGGAGATGTGGATGTATGCATGTAGATGTAGATGTATAGATGGGGATGTGAATGGAGATGTGGATGTATGCATGTAGATGTATAGATGGGGATGTGAATGGAGATGTGGATGTATGCATGTAGATGTATAGATGTGGAGGTGAATGGAGATGTGGATGTATGCATGTAGATGTAGATGTATAGATGTGGATGTGAATGGAGATGTGGATGTATGCATGTAGATGTATAGATGTGGATGTGAATGGAGATGTGGATGTATGCATGTAGATGTAGATGTATAGATGGGGATGTGAATGGAGATGTGGATGTATGGATGTAGATGTATAGATGTGGATGTGAATGGAGTTGTGGATGTATGCATGTAGATGTAGATGTATAGATGTGGATGTGAATGTGGAGATAGATGTATGCATGTAGATGTAGATGTATGGATGTGAATGTGAATGTGGATGTGGATGTATACATGGAGTTGTGGATGTATGCATGTAGATATGAATGTATACATGTAAATGTGGATGTATGGATGTGAATGTGGATGTGGATGTGGATATATGTATGGATGTGAATATATGATATGTGATGTGAAGGAATCTGAAGTGATGAGATAGAAAATGATGTGATGGGAGGAGTACACATATAAATGGAATGTGGAATAAGTAATGTGGGTTGATGAGGGATAATGTGAAAAAATGAGAGTTAATATAGAAACTGTATTTGTAAACTGTTTGTAAATGCTGTTTGTAAATGATTGTTTTATGTCAAGAATGCTGGGGAAGCATTTTGGCCGTCTTGTGATTAAGGTCGTGATGATAAAGTTGCAACTGCTGACGGAGAGTCAATGAAGGACGTCTTGCGTAGCAAGGTCGGCCGAGGTCTTGACCAGCCTCGGTGCGATTAAAATGGTGAGCTTCCGGTACGGTGGATGAGGGGCCAAGGAAGCGGCCTATGAGTGAAGTGCTAGGTCACCTGCGAAGGATCCTAGAGGGTGCTGACCATACGGTGCTCGGGCTCTGGGTCGCCTAGGATACCCACGCATGCGTCGAGGAAGATATTGGAACAAGAGTAGGAGTTGTTTTCTGAAATCGGGCATGGATCTGGTTGATTGACCTTGCTGGTCTTCAATGGATGAGTCCATGGCTCTTTATATGGATCTGTTGGTTGATCTTGCTGATCTTCAACGAGAGTCCATCTTGATAAGTGATTATATTGCCGAGTATTATGGGCTAGGAACTAGGAAACGGCCCCTGAGTGGACAGGTGGTGAGCGTCCTAGTTGCCAATGATGCCATAGATACTCTGATGAAAGAATGATGGGAAAACTAAGAATCAACTGGATAAATTGGAAGATGGTGATCAGTGATACTATGGTTTTATTAAAGGATTGTTTTAAACTGGTTGAATCTGTGAAAAGGCAATTTCATATTGGGTGTGTGAGTGGTGTGACTAGTTTTATTTTTGCATGAACATCCGGCTAGGGGGCCTTGGAACTCTTTTCCTTGGTACCCGGGACAAAACCTAACCAAATTCTTAATTGGATCCCATCACTACAGTGGTTGGGCGGTTGGCTAACCCATGGGATCGGATGGGGTTAGGCTGGACTGATGGATCCGTAAATCGAGACTCAAACTTTTGTTTTTACGATAGATAAAATAAATCCTAGACAGTAACTGTTCTATGGATAGGAATCAACGGCTGTGCCTCTTGAATGGGGAAAAAAGCGTTGATCCCAATGATCCAAGTGCAAGTTTCTTCCTTGATCTGACCAAGTATCTTATAGATGCAGTCGGATCAGCTCGATCAGAAATGATCTTGACTACGTTAGAGTAAAAAGTTATCCTGGTGGAATCGCCCGTGCTTTCCAGTAAAGGAAGTTTTTCCGGGTTCGGTTTTGGAACAACCGACGGATTAGTCTCTTATCCGGATATCCGTGGGTGAGGCCCCGAATGTGGGACCCCTGTGTCCCGCGCGAGAAGTGCTACTTCCGCTGCTAGTATCCCGAATCTATTGCTCGGTGGGAACAGGGATCTTACAGTTGGTATCAGAGCATTTGGTTAATAAAGATCAACTGAGAAGACAAATATGTCAAAAATTTATCTAGAAAGACAAAAAGGTTATAATTGTGTGATATAATTCATACAATTTGATATTCAAACTGAAACTCGTAATTTGGTAATTGGGTCTTCAAATGGAAGTACCGCAATTATATAGAATCCCTGACTTGCTTGTGGCCTAGACATGATGGTATTTACCTTATAATTCCAAGGGCCGTGACTACCGTATATACCGAGAGTATAACTGTAGCTCTTTACTGACAGTATATACGAGTAAATCTAAGACTTGAAATTATAAGCGTTAATGCTATCCAGATGATGATTTCGAATGTGATTTATATGATTTTTAATTCTGTTTGAGAATTGATGAATTGATTTGGATTCTGATTGAAAATTCTGATTGAAAAATGATGATTTTTAAAAATTAGTTGAAATATAATGAAACCACAATGAGGGGGAATGGGACGAGTCCCTGTGATGATATTCATAACTAGAATGATGATAATGAATTCAGCAAATCACTATGAGATTAGTGGGTTGTGCTGTCAGATTGCTACTGTTAATACTTGACCGGTAGATCAAGTTAAGGGATGTCAAATTGAGAACTTGTTTGACTGAAATTTTCGTGGAGGAATGTTCCGAAGGAAACTTTTCGGTCTAATGGACCATTATCATGTTAAAGATATGAATGATATGATCTGAATAAATTGTTATTTAATGATGAGTTCTATATAAGGGATATTTATCCCAGTGTTCTGTTGGGTTGACCAGAATATAAGGAACCCCAGAATAAAATTGGATCTTAAGAAAAAGAGCTATCCTCTACCTTGCGAGATGAGGACATCTCGCACTTTTTAAGTGGGGTAGAATGTAAGATTCCTCCCCAGCCTTCGAGGTATACAGGAGTAAGAATCTCCCTTTCTGATCTTATAATTATTCCCTCTCTAAAATAAAAGAAAGTTTCTATTTAAAAAAGGAAGACCCTTTCCCTAGAATACTTCTCAGGAGTCCCATCTGTTTTAAGGATTTAGAACAATGAGTTCAGAAGTGAGAATCGGTGTTTTGGATACCAAGGTTTTGGTTTTCATTCGAGTACGGCCCAAAAGAAGTTCTTTATCTCTTGGGGAGTATAAGAAGTTATCCCCAGATATTGTGACCCTTATATCTGAATTCAATGAAAGTAGGTGACTTAGCCTACAAGCTTCTTTTATCTCCTCATCTCAAAATTCTTAATGCCTTCTATAGAAAAATGTGTCAAACACAAATCATGGAAAGACGGTAAAACTTCAGTGGCAAGTTACCGTTGGCTTCTAGGTTACGCTAGCTCCTTCCTTTATATAAGTCGTAACTTTTACTTGTCGCTCACAGTAATCTTACTCCCATCAATCTCCTTTCTTTCTTAATCTCCTTCATGACTTGGCAACAGGAATTAGTTTTATCCCTGATGATTTCTCACCTTCAAGACGCAAGAGAGTCTGTGAAGAAAGACTTTATAGAACAGTATGAACGCTCACTTTTTTCTCACCTATGAACTTCTGTAGCTCAGACCAAATGGCGGACCTATCAAAACATAACTAGGGTAATACCCTGGGGTCAGCAGCACTTTCGTAACAATGTCCGCTTGGCCATGGTTATTGAAGCTTTGGGTTGGGTCCCCGATACTACTGCGTCATGAGATCAAGGCATCTTGGGTTTTCTGAGCGGGTCTTCTTACTGGCGTGTTTTCTTCCTCATGAGAAGATATACCTTTATCCCGTTTTTGGCTTGCCTCTCAGAGGTCCTTTTGTTAGATCACCTCATACCACTGAGATAGGTGCGGCAATAACCAGCAGAATCATTCCCATAGATGAGTTACCCTATACTTGTGCAGCTTGTGAGTGCTGCTTTTGTGACCATATGATGGACGGGCTTATGGAAGTGTAAAGAGTTCTTCTATCTTTACTGTATAAGTTCCGAGAATGAATAAAGTTTAAATCTTGTTCTTATCTTGCTTTCTTTAAAACTTTTCTTGGTGGTTAATCTTGATTAAATTTTTTCTCTAAGTCTCATATTCGTGCATCTTGCAAAATTATCCCAGTTTGCGAGATGAGGACATCTCGCATTTTTTAAGTGGGGTAGAATGTAAGATTCCTCCCCCAACCCCTTTTTGATGTCTAGCATATTCCCCTGTAATCAATTCCTTTTCTGAAATATAAGAGATCTTGTTTGTGGCTGTTTTAACCTAGAGAGAGAAAATATTCTAGAGAGAGAATATTCAGATTTTGAATATTTTTGGATAGAAAAATATCTCACCTTATTAAAATGAATCCCCCTAAAACAGAAATTTAGAAAGAATTTTCCAATGCGCAATTGGAATTAATTGGAAATAGGTATAAAGAACCTTAGTCTAAGGGTCTAGATTTTCAGAAATTTTTGGATTATGGTCCAATTAAGGTTCCTATGGGCCAATAGCATCAATCCATGTGTAGGGAGGAGATAAATCCAATTTTTAAAAGAAGATACCAAAAAATGAGTAAATGCTCACATAAGATGAAGAGTTGAAAATGTACAAGGTTTATTAGTAAAAAACTATGAGCAATAAAATTTTGACACATATGTAAGGAAGGGGAGTTCTTTAAAGAAGGTGCATATTTCACATAAGATGAAGAGTTGAAAATGTACAAGGTTTATTAGTAAAAAAATACGAGCAATAAAATTTTGACACATATGTAAGGAAGGGGAGTTCTTTAAAGAAGGTGCATATTTCACATAAGATGAAGAGTTGAAAATGTACAAGGTTTATTAGTAAAAAAACTATGAGCAATAAAATTTTGACACATATGTAAGGAAGGGGAGTTCTTTAAAGGAGGTACATATTTCACATGCTTGAATGAGTTTTAAACTCAAAAATAATGTGATATTTTTATCTCTCATCTCTCTTGAACCAAACCAAATCAAAATGGAACCAAATCGAATCAAAAAGTAACCAAACTAGGTCCAAATCTAGTCCAAATTCAACCAAACTGACTTGGAAAATTCTAGAATCAGTTTGTTTGGTTAGGAGCTCAATTTTTCCTATAAATAGAATCCTTACCTTGTTGAAAAAAATATAGTGTCTTATGCATTGTTACTCTACTCCACCTAAGCCAAGAACTGTGAATTCTTTAATAATTCACTAGTTTTTGATACTTCTCCCTTTCTTCAATCCCCATTGGTGGCTCCATCAACATACTAAACCAATTGATTGGTTGGGGGCCTCTACCGTGAACAAAGAATCAAGCAAATTATAAGACAAGTATAGTGAATTTTGATCTTTTCTATAATTTCTCAATGATTCTCTCTTCTCAACCCCTCTCAAGCTTGAGAAGCTTAATTGGTATGGTTTTTGAAATGCTATTGAAGTTAATTAATTAATGATAGTAAAGAATTACATAAAATTCTATTTATATTTAATTCTAATGATTTTTCTCTCTCTCACTTAAGAAATGGTCATACTCATGACCCATTCCCAATCCAAATGAAGCTTTTCATAAAGCTTTTTCTTAATCCAAGATTAATCTATGCTTGAGAATAAATTAATAGTTTTTTTTAATCTATGCTTTTAGTTTATGATTATTTTTATTTAATCCATTAAGGGTTAATGATCCAATTAGGGATCATTCTAATCATTCCCTTAAAGATAAGCCTTATCTTTAAAATAATTGAGATTTATCAGTTATAGTAGCGAAGCTATGGCAAAATTTTATAAAAATTTACACGTAAAATAATTTCATTCAAAGCATGAAAAGAGGACTTCCTACCATATTCTAGGAATTATCATCTTAGATTAATTAAAAGAATTTTATTATAATCATGGAGGTGTGGAGGTATGCATGTAGATGTAGATGTATAGATATGGATGTGAATGGAGATGTGGATGTATGCATGTAGATGTAGATGTATAGATGGGGATGTGAATGGAGATGTGGATGTATGCATGTAGATGTATAGATGTGGAGGTGAATGGAGATGTGGATGTATGCATGTAGATGTAGATGTATAGATGTGGATGTGAATGGAGATGTGGATGTATGCATGTAGATGTAGATGTATAGATGGGGATGTGAATGGAGATGTGGATGTATGGATGTAGATGTATAGATGTGGATGTGAATGGAGTTGTGGATGTATGCATGTAGATGTAGATGTATAGATGTGGATGTGAATGTGGAGATGGATGTATGCATGTAGATGTAGATGTATGGATGTGAATGTGAATGTGGATGTGGATGTATGCATGGAGTTGTGGATGTATGCATGTAAATATGAATGTATGCATGTAGATGTGGATGTATGGATGTGAATGTGGATGTGGATATATGTATGGATGTGGATGTGGATATATGTATGGATGTGAATATATGATATGTGATGTGAAGGAATCTGAAGTGATGAGATGGAAAATGATGTGATGGGAGGAGTACACATATAAATGGAATGTGGAATAAGTAATGTGGGTTGATGAGGGATAATGTGAAAAAATGAGAGTTAATATAGAAACTGTATTTGTAAACTGTTTGTAAATGCTGTTTGTAAATGATTGTTTTATGTCAAGAATGCTGAGGAAGCATTTTGGCCGTCTTGTGATTAAGGTCGTGATGATAAAGTTGCAACTGCTGACGGAGAGTCAATGAAGGACGTCTCGCATAGCAAGGTCGGCCGAGGTCTTGACCAACCTCGGTGCGATTAAAATGGTGAGCTTCCGGTACGGTGGATGAGGGGCCAAGGAAGCGGCCTATGAGTGAAGCGCTAGGTCACCTGCGAAGGATCCTAGAGGGTGCTGACCATACGGTGCTCGGGCTCTGGGTCGCCTAGGATACCCACGCGTGCGTTGAGGAAGATATTGGAACAAGAGTAGGAGTTGTTTTCTAAAATTGGGCATGGATCTGGTTGATTGACCTTGCTGGTCTTCAATGGATGAGTCCATGGCTCTTTATATGGATCTGTTGGTTGATCTTGCTGATCTTCAACGAGAGTCCATCTTGATAAGTGATTATATTGCCGAGTATTATGGGCTAGGAACTAGGAAACGGCCCTTGAGTGGACAGGTGGTGAGCGTCCTAGTTGCCAATGATGCCATAGATACTTTGATGAAGGAATGATGGGAAAATTAAGAATCAACTGGATAAATTGGAAGATGGTGATCAGTGATACTATGGTTTTATTAAAGGATTGTTTTAAACTGGTTGAATCTGTGAAAAGGCAATTTCATATTGGGTGTGTGAGTGGTGTGACTAGTTTTATTTTTGCATGAACATCTGGCTAGGGGGCCTTGGAACTCTTTTCCTTGGTACCCGGGACAAAACCTAACCAAATTCTTAATTGGATCCCATCACTACAGTGGTTGGGCGGTTGGCTAACCCATGGGATCGGATGGGGTTAGGCTGGACTGATGGATCCGTAAATCGAGACTCAAACTTTTGTTTTTATGATAGATAAAATAAATCCCGGACAGTAACTGTTCTATGGATAGGAATCAACGGCTGTGCCTCTTGAATGGGAAAAAAAGCGTTGATCCCAATGATCCAAGTGCAAGTTTCTTCCTTGATCTGACCAAGTATCTTATAGATGCAGTCGGATCAGCTCGATCAGAAATGATCTTGACTACGTTAGAGTAAAAAGTTATCCTGGTGGTGGAATCGCCTGTGCTTTTCGGTAAAGGAAGTTTTTCCAGGTTCGGTTTTGGAACAACCGACGGATTAGTCTCTTATCCGGATATCCGTGGGTGAGGCCCCGAATGTGGGACCCCTGTCCCGCGCGAGAAGTGCTACTTCCGCTGCTAGTATCCCGAATCTGTTGCTCGGTGGGAACAGGGATCTTACAAGGGCACAAGCTTCTAACATAGACTAGCTAACATCTTAAGCTTCAAGCCTATCAAGACGGCGTAGCAAACCGCCATGAATATGCGCCGATTTTTGTTGATTGCTGGGCGCCGTTTTTTTGAGGAATTTTTACCATTGCTACTTCATCAGGTCAAATCCTTCTAATTCCTCCTAGCCCAAGGGGTAATCAAGCATGCTCTACAAGCTGGTGGAGACAGAATTGAGTTTCATCAAGTCTACAGTGAGATCCAAGCTCTATATCAAATCTGCAGGTGACTTTGGTAAAACAGAGATTAAGCTTTCAATATTTGGTCAAATCTTGTGTTTCTTGGCTTAATCCTCTACTAGACTCATTGGTATTGATGCCTTTGAAAGAATTTTGAGCTCATTTTAAGTGGAAGGCACCAGATCTGGACTCCCCGCATACTCTATTTTCTGCACACAAAACAGAGCATTAATTTGCTAATCAGTGATTAATCAATGCTAATCACTGTATTTTGGTGCAATTGAGGGTTCAAATTAACCATTAGGTATCTGATACAGATCCCTAAAGCTTCAGATTGCAAATCGGAGTTGGTTTGATACTCCAACCATCCCGTACAAATTGGTTACCCTTGATTTAATGTAATTTCTGGTAAAATTGTGCTGATAAATTTGTGAAAATCATCATTTTGCATTTAACCTTTGGTTAATGCCTGTAAATCTCACTCAAATTCAAGATTATTCACAGCCAGAGTTACATTTGGAATGTGCATGAGAATGAATGCTATACGCATTATGTATTGGGCACATTGCATCAGTGTAAATATGGGAACAGACACTGCGCTTGTCCAGAATAAGGCAAGAGGTAAGACCTCTCGCATAAATTTGGGTTTGCATTGCATAATGACACAAGATAAACAGAAAAATCCCAAAAGAACTGTCAACAAAATGTTTAAACATGTTGCTCACATGGAGCAAAAAGACCTGATGGACAAGCTCATGGCCCTAGCCATGAAAGAAGAAGAATATCTCTTTCCAAGAAGAAGATCCACACCGAGAAGAATATCTGAAGGAAGACATGGACACGAGAAGAGAAGCTGCCCCAAGAAGACTGAAAGAAGAGACGGACGCGTGGAGAGAAGCTGCCACGACAAGAAGACTGAAGACAAGAGAAGATGTGAGGCTCCAAAGAGTGAGAAGCCATGTGAAAATCTCTGAGAGAGAGAGAGAGAGAGAGAGAGAGAGAGAGAGAGAGAGAGAGAGAGAGAGAGAGAGAGAGAGAGACCCCACAACCCAATGTAACCTGCCCCAACAAAGTAAAACCACCTCTGAGCCACCGATGATGTAGGCCACGTGGTAGATGTATGTGTGAGCACTTTAGTCAAGGTCTCGCGGGCACTTATAGTAGCCTTGGACACAGAGAGAGAGAGAGAGTGTCAAGGACTATGGAGTTTAGGGACTTGAGGCACTGGTCGCGGACTGTCAAGTAAGAAAGAAACTTGATACAGGGTCCAGGTGTGCTGAGATAACTTGAGGGGAGGAGTAGACACTGGTCGCAGACTATCAAGTAAGGGGAGGCAAACTTGGTATAGGGTCTAGGTATACTAGGAGTATTCACTTGAGGGGAGGTGTTGAAAATACAAGTGAATAGGGTGTGTGCGGGAACAAGCTCTTGGATAGAGGCTGTAAAAGAGGAGATGTAATTGTGAAAGAACCTGTGAAAAGGTGAGAAGAATCTACTGGGAGAGAATAAAGGGTAGCATGAGAGAATTTAGGAGTGTGGAGATATTCTGGGAGATATTCAGGGAAAAGAGAAGAGGTGGAGAGAATCAGGCAAAAGGTGGAGATATTCTGGGAGTGAATCATGGAGAAATCAATGGGATTTGATGCTTGATGTAAACTCTATAAATTGAGGCATAGCCCTAATGAGAATTTGCTGGTTTTTGAGTATCCATGCTTACATTAATCTATTTGCTAATTATTCACTAATTATGTCTTAATCATTTGCTAATCACTCTGTTAATCATGTTGATTCTAGTGTATGATCCACCATAGCTCATCATTATGCTCAAATTTCAACAGTGACAACACCTATATAGACAACACAGTGGCTACATTTGACCCCCCTTCGTGCTCGTCCCCTCACGATTAATCTTATGGGCGAGTAGCCGGTTTGGTGGCATCCCTTCCTACTCAAGCCACAGATCTTGGTTGAGTACTGCAAAGCACCCCACCATCTCCGAATAAGCTATCTATCCTCGTCGATGGGCTAGGGACCTATTCCACATCGAACAAAAGTAGAACCCTAAGATAAAGCTCAACTTTCCATGGTTCATCCCTCCTACATCCCAAACCCCATGCACGGAAGAAAGCAGGCTCGCCCAAATGCATGCATTCACACAACCAAATATAATCAGTTGTTGCAGATCCCACCATCATCACCACCATCCACTTCTTTAACCTCATCACCACCATCCACTTCTTTAACCTCATCACCACCCTCTTGGCAGAGTTCCCCAGGTGGCATACTACCATGAAGGAGAACAAGGCCTCACCTTTGACATCAATAAAGACCCCACCCTCAAGCAGCTTTTTGGCTACTATGAACGTATCCAGTGGATACTTGCCTAGCATCTTCAAACCTTCAAAGATGTGATGGAGATCGTCTTCTAGACTAGCTACAAAGATTTCCATCGATCTCCCCAATACCCCCAATCATAGTATGATTTTGTCCGCCCATGCTCCCTCTACTATCACTGCCAATTCCAAGGATGGACCTAAATTAGGGAAGGGGTATGTTAACCACAATGGTTAACATTATTTTAAGCATGGTTATACTTCATGTAATTCACTTTTATGCAAAATTGCACTAAGCGCTTCATGTAAAAGATATATGGGATGATCGAGCTTATGCCATGTGTAACGCCAGCCATGAGCAATAAGCCTAGGTGTACATAGAGATAGAGAACCAATATTGGGCCCCCAATTGTTAAATGGGTGGCCGGCCATTGTTAAAAGAGAGCTCATGTATATAAGTGACTTATGAAATACGAAAAGACATACAATCCCATCATCACAATTTAGTCTTCTTCTCTCTCCCTCTTGCCCTCTTGTGGCTACGGTGGTGAGCTTGTGTGTATGCATTTTGTTGAATGGGCGGCCAGCCATTGTAAAAAGAGAGCTCATGAAATATGAAAAGGATATATAATCCCATTATCACAATTGAGTCTTCTTCTCTCTCCCTCTTGCTCTCTTGTGGCTATGGTGGTGAGCTTGTGTGTATGCATGCTTTCTTGCTTGATTGTACGTGTGCTCTTGTAGATGATGCTCCCCTTCTTGCCTCGTCTCCTTCTTCTTGCTCCTTGTCTCTCTCTCTCTCTCTCTCTCTCTCTCTCTCTCTCTTTCTTTCACTCTTGCACACACCAAGGCATTGAGATAGGAGTTGAGCTCTCCATAGCTCCTTCTCTCATTGCTCCCTACCTAGCTCAAGGAAAGCTTTACTTGGGTGACACAAGTGGTGGTGGAGTGAGCCCCTAGCGGCTTCACATCGATGAGTTAACCCTCATTAGGGTTGGCTTAGTGCATGTTCCTAAACCGACTCTTGCATTGTCTCTTTTCTCTTCTCTTCTCTTCTTTCTCTCTTATGCAAGGAATATGCTCATTTAGGTGAACAAATCCTTGTGTAGAAACTTCTTATGATCAAGTGATGCCTTGACATACAAAATCTCAAAAGTTTCTTTGACCTATTGTACCCTCCCAAAGTCCCAAGGGGGGTTGGACCTCCCAAACATCTTGGAACTTGCAGAGATAGGCTAAGTGAAAAGTGGATGATTTTAGTTGAAACTAGGCTAGACTCCTACACAAGAATCAAAAACATAGGTTGAAACAACTCAAAAGATGGTAGGACCTCCTTGGCCCTACTCTTCTCTTTAGCCCTATCTAGGCCGTGCCATTTGTTGGTAGCCCATTAGTCAAAGGTATTCGGAACTCATGGGATAAGAGAAAAGGGAAACTTTTCCTCTCCCCCCAACTCTTTAGCACCATGAAAGAGGACCTAATCTAGTTCCCCAATCCACATTGGGGACTTCATTGGGGGAGGGTGATTTGAATCAGACACATTGTATGCATAAAAAGGGCATTCTCAATCCTCCTTGGGGACATCATTGGGGGTGGTTTGAAGAAGGCACATTGTATGCACAAAAAGGGCATTAGAGTTTGGTTGGATCTATGGAACAAAAGACTGAGGATGTGGAAATCACCAAGGGAATTGCAAGAAACTTTTAGACTCTCACAAAGCGATATATAGTTCATATTGGGATAGTTTGAGCTAATGGGACCCAGATCTCCCCCTGCTCTTCAGCTCTCAGAGGACATCTAATTCACAACAAAGCTTTTATATGGGGTATCTAGCCAAGTCTTCTCCCAATCCCCCCTGACATCCCCTCCATCATCCCTATGCACTACAAGAAGGTGAACAATAGGTGGAACTTGCCGTGGGATAGGGGCCAGTAAAACTTCAGGTTCACCTACTTGTGGTGACCGCTCATCTAACCCAAAAAGTCCTTCCTTCTATGGTTAATCATGTATAAAGTTGTATGGACCAACTCCAAAGCTCTTCAAAAGGGCTTTGGAGATGAAATGTGTAAGCAATGTGGAAAAGCACACTTGTTGTTGCCCACCTCTTCATGGGATGTGAATGTTACAGGGTGGATGGTGGGTCTAGAGTAAACGTCATCTCAAAGGACACTACCCAAGAGCTAGGGTTAGTATGGGATCATTGGAATCTAGCTTTTAGTGGGGAAGACATAACTTGAGCATATCAACTACTAATTTCTTGGAGGCGGTAGATTTATAATCTACTTTTCAAGAGCTTTCCAATGGTATGTCACATGTGAGGGTTGTTATATGGATGCCACAATCGTTAGAATCTAGCTTTTAGTGGGAAAGGCATAACTTGAGCATATGAACTCTAAATTTTTTGGAGGTTACAATCTACTTTTGAAGGGCCTTTCTAATGGTATGTCACATGTGGAGGTTTTGACATATGATACATAAGGTTCACCATGATCCCTTTTTTTCTAGAAAAGTAATGACATGGCTTTTCCTTTTTCTAGAAAAGTGATGATATGGCTCTTGTCAGAGGGCCCTTTTTTAGTCTAAATTTTTCCTAATGATTTTCTTCCATGGTGTCACTTCTGAGTGTCTCTTGTCTCAGGAATTTCACTCTGGCTAGTGTTATGGATTCTCATATTGTTGTTTTATGCTTTTTCTTGTTGAGCTATTATGTACTTTGCATGTTTGGGCACAATCTCTAGCCGACTACTTTTGTTTCTCACTGTCCAAGGTAGAGTTCCACATTCCTCGAAACCTATTTCTCTTTATGTTATACCTTTAACTCCATTGCCTGATGGGTCTCTCTTTTACTTACTATCTTTAATTTTATGAAGATCATGCTTCCTTTGGACTCATTGGTAATCTTTGTTGTCTTTGTTTCCTCAACAGCTCCCATCTTCCTTGAGGGTTCTATGATTGCATCTACTTTTGTTGATTCTGGCATTTTCACCTTTTTGTTGATTATGGCATTTCCACCTTTCATAGCTTTTGTGTGTGCTGCTATTATAAGTTTTACTACCTTTTCTTCTAGCTATTTCTTCTTTTATGAGTTATGTTGCCATAGCTTTTCCTCCTTCCCTCTTACCTACTTTGATCTTGGTAACTCAAACTTGCCTACTTTTTCTTCTTCTTCTTTCTCTTTTTTCCTTCGTCTTTCGAAGCTGAAATCCTTGTTATCACACTGTCTCTCATTCTTCCGTGACTGGTTTCCACCTTCCCTCTAATGCCCTTTAGCCTTTCCTTATACGTGGATCCCTTCTCTTCTGCAGAGCCTTTGAAGAACAGTAGCTCAATCTTTATCTTGGCCATCGGTCTGCTGCGATGCCGGGGGTTTTTTCTGCTTCTGTTTCCGCCATGTTGGTGGCAATTCCCTATTGTAGGTAGCATCCTTCAGAATTTCTATTGCTAGAACTATTAATATAAACTTATCATTGCTTTAGCAATTTAGCGATTGATTAACAATCCTTCCTCCCCAAGCAGCAAGATGAATGGGGCTTGGTTCTTCTACAAATTGTATTAATGTGAATGAATGCGTGCTCACAAAATAACGACAGCAGTGAGCTAGATTCACTTTATACTGCTCGTCATGAATCTTTTTTGGCTGTGTCAAAACCCAAAGTTTAAAATTTTATTTTCCACTTTCTTAGGTGTTAGAAAATTAGGGTGGCTTGCTTGCTTTAAAGGCCGTGGTTATTACCAAACATCCCACATGTTCAAATGTGGTAAAACACCTCATTTCAAAACTAAAATCTCACCTGTCTTTTCAATTAGTGTGGCCGAGCTCCTCATTTCGTAAGTAAAAATTTGTCACGTCCTTTAAGTTAGTGTGGCCTAGCTCCTCTTGCAAATAGGTACACCTAGCATGTTTCAACACGCTCAAGGAACATGACACATGATAATAAGGAGCCCCACATTTCTTTTGTGGCCTAGCATGTTTCAACACTCTCAAGGAACGTGGCACATAGTCCCACATATTCTTTTTGTGGTAAAACACCTCATTTCATAATTGAAAATATTGTGTCCTTTAAATTGGTGTGGCCTAGATCCTCTCACAAATAGGTACATCCTAGCATGTTTCAACACTCTGAAGGAACATGATACATGATAATAAGTTTCATGATAATAATGTCCCACATGTTCTTTTGTGGTAAAACACTCATTTCAGAACTAAAAATTTTCGTGTCCTCTAAATTAGTGTGGCCAAGGTCCTCTCACAATAGGTACATCCTAGCATGTTTCAACACTCTATAGGAACATGATACATGATAATAAGGTTCATGACTAGTTTTAGCATTGCTTTGCTCACATCAAATTTTTTTTTTTGGGGGGGGGGACAAGAAGTATATATATTTATATTAACAACGTAAAAGCTGCCATTTACAACAAGTATGCGACCACATCTATTCTATTCCCAATCTCTATTAAGTAGATCACATATTTGATCCCAGCCCTCATCCTCACAAAACAAGACATCTCCCAAGATATGTGGTAACCCAATTGTTTACAAGCCAGAAGTGCATCTCTTAGGAGTCTGCTCTTCAAAGTAGTCAACCTTAGTCCAAACTTTCACCACTGGTCTCTTGCCCAAGGATTTTCAATTAAAGCAGGAAAGTATACACTGGTTGCTTCTCCTTTTGGTACCACCTCCTAGTTTTGGGCCCAAATCTGGGGAATTTGGTCTTCACATCTTTCCAAGTGTAAACATGCCACATTTCAGCATACTCTCCATAGAAAAGTCCGAGCTTTCACTGGACATACTCCAGCAATAAAGTTCCTTTATTAAAGCACTTTAAACCCTAGGGGTATAGCCAACATACATACTCTCCATAGAAAAGTATGACTTTCACTAGAATCTGCAGGTCCCATAATAAACTCCATCACTTCATCCAAGTACTTAAGCACCACCTTACTTTCTAGATTTTGTTACAGTATCTCACATTAATCTCACTCATACTCATTTCCTCATATACTGCCTCGGTAGTTATTTTGTCCAATTTGACCCCATTGAACCAGGCCCAATCATACATCTAACATGCCCAATCACATCAAAACTTTTAAGTGTAACACTTAACTAAACTTGGTGAATAGCCCAAGAACGTAATGCTTAATCTTATTATGAAAATTTAATGTACCATGAAACTTATGCCTGAGAACTAAATGATAAAGTAAAGATTAGTATCATTATTGTACATCTTATACCATGAAACTTAGGCTTGAGAACTAGATGATAAAGTAAAAATTAGTATCATAATGTCACCAAACTTCAATTATACCACCACAATAATCCCCATGGCATATTTTATACCTAAAATTTATACAAAGAAAAATATTTGAGAACAAACTCTCTTTGGCTTAGTTATCTAGTGAACATGATGGGTGCTGTGTAAATCTTTTTAAAAAAATAACAAAAAAATTCCTTCACATGGATTTTTAAGTAGTTGAGTCTTATTTATTTGAAAGCTACTTGTTGATAAATCAATGTAAACAACTAGGTAGGGTAGTAGAAAAGTTTGATACATTTAGCTTAAATGCATGGCCTTTATTAAGTGGGTGCATGTTGGTCTCACTATACTTAATAGCAATAATCATTTTGTACTTGGTTTGTGTAGCAGGGTAGATATTTGAAAGTACAATGATATAATCTTTTGTAGGTGTTGTGCAAATGTATAGTAGAATAAGGTAAAAAGTTGTGACCCACTTTTGAAAAAGAAACCACCCTTCTTCTACTAACATAAGTGGTGCTTGCCACCTCTTTTATTGTGTGGGCTTCAGAAGTGCTTTTTGTGTTTTTGCATTATTTGTGTACGTTAATAGGGAATGCATGGGTAGAGGAAGGGAGCTAATTTGATGAGAGATGAGCATCGATGGTAGGTTTGCTACAAAAATCAACATTTAGGTGTTTAGGAAATGTAATATTTAGTGTACAAATCAATATGACGAGATTCACTAATTTGCTTGGGGGTCTTACTTTTAAGAAAGCCCCCATATTACAAACTTGCTGAGGGTCATAAAAGCTTTATCTATCTTTTACGTGAGTGCACATGTGTGTGTGTGTGTGTGGAACACCTCTATTGTAAGCAAAATACACTTAGACATAATAGAAAACATACATTCTTTAAATGCAAGTATTGTAAGTATAGCTAGCTACACATATAGGTGATATCATACATTTGTTTAAATGATGCCTCTTAGCTAATTTGTGAAGTATGATGAGGCAATATGTTATTCTACCACATTTTAAAAAAAATGGATTTCTAAATGTGTACCACGGCTTTGTTTGCCATGAAAAAGAAGAATTTGAAGGGCACGTCAATAAAGTAAAATTGTGTGAGGAGTCATGATGGATCATTGAATGGTTTTAACAATTTGTTTTCCAATTGGTTTAAGAAAGCCCATGGTAGTAGGGTTCTTATTCTTACATAGTGGACACTGTGGGCCATGTATCGAAAAGTCCATGTTTTTTTACAAAGACCAAGATGTAATTTCTTATTTTTGTAAAATGCCATGACAATATACTAATACGACCACTGATACGAAGTAAGGAATCTAATGATAGGTAGTGGATTGTCTGAGGTATGAACGAGGTGTTTATTTGTTCCTCTTAGGTGCCACCCCTTATGTGTGAGAGGAATACATAGCATGCAACCATGCACTTGCAACAAAGTTGCCACTTGGACTAGCCTAGGTGATCCTTGTCTTCATTCTAGTGCCCACATATGGCCACAAAGAGGTCAAGTTAGCCTATAAATAATAATAACTCAATAAAAGTATGAATAATAAATAATTATTAGCCTCTGCATAAGAGAATCGTATTTGTAAATATATAAATATATATAAGAGAGGAGAGTATCGGACAAATGGATAGGACATTCGTTTTTGGCAATGCGAGAGTGCGCTGCGCGTGGAAGGGGGGAGAGTGAGATTGGAAAGGCAATTTTTTTTTTTGGGGGGGTTTTTTGTTGTTGTTGTTGTTGTTGTTGTTGTGATGGAGAGAGCTATACATACATACATACCAATTGTTGATTCATTGTTGGTTGTGGCGTCGCTTTTCCGCTTCTGTAGCGTAAGCTTGTTGGCTATGGCGGACTGAAAGCTCGCTTTCTCCAACCGCTTTCTCCCCCCCCTTCTTCTTCTTCGATCTCTTTATTTGTGCAATTGTGAAGCTCTTGTCAGTGCTTTTGCCAATGGCCAACACTGGCTTTCTCCGGCGCTTCTCCGCCCCCATCGCCAATGCCTGGCGCTCGCTTCTGCACCGCCTCTGCCGTCATAGCCGAGGTAACCCCTTTGATCATCAAAATCTTAATCTCGTCAAATTAGTCTTAATCTCATCACAGTTTGCTGTCAAACATTGACTGCTTTTAGCTCAGCCAATCTTTAATCAAGCTTTAGGCCTGCTTATAAACTATGCGTCCTTGATTAGGGTTTTTCATTACTTAGCTTAACCAACGCCAATCAATGTTTATGCATCGGCGACAAAACGCTAGTCTTTTCTGCATCTAAGCATCGATTCCTTGATTAATTGAGGTTTACGCCTCTTAATCAAGAACTCCGTATAGTGAAACGTTTACGCTGCCTTAGCAGTGATTTGTTTTCTAAGCAGCGATTGAATATGAAACTAACTAGGGGTTATGCATAGATTGTTGGTTAACCACCAACAATTATGATTATTATCTTGGTTTAGAGGGATTGACTAAATATGCTAATTAGGGTGAGGGCGACAGGTCCAAGCTTTGCCAAGTTGTACCATGATGTGCAGTCATGCGGGTACGAGGATGTGCATGTGATGTGGTCCATCATCCACCATCAGGCCCAACCCCTCAACTCAGCTTCTGTGGCGGCGGTGGATGCTGGTGGGAATGGGGCTCCCCTTCTCTCTTTCGATTAACGTCCCCCCCCCCCCGATCATTGTTGCACTGGCTTTTTCAGTGCAGAAGATGAAAGAAGCCATGAAATGATTGTACATAAGAGTATTGGATTTGGCTGGATTCTGTGTAGTGAATTTTGCTGGCTTAAACTACCGATCCGTCCCCTACAATGTAAAAATCACTATAGTGACTATGGTTTGAACTACTACTTGTGTTACATATATATCCATAAACACACAAAATTATGAAGTTTTTAATGTGCAAGCATGGAGTGGCCGGCCATGACCATAATTAGGAAAACCTCTTGGGCCCAATACATCCTCTTCACCATGGTGTTGTCTATTGCATATGTAATGATTTTACTTTTGGGAAAACCTGGCTCTCTTGATGCACATTCTCTAGGAGGTATGATGAGAGGGGCCACCAACGATATGAGTTCCAAAATGTAACATTGCCCTCCCTAATAATATTGTCTCATTCAAGCAAGAAGAATCCTCTTCTAGCCCAAATAAGGTGTTGCAAGAGGATTCGACAAGGGCATGTAACAAAATAAGGTGCGTCTATTGTGTATCTGGGTTGTACTAGCTAAAAGACAATCGTTTCTTTCATCTTCAAAAATTTATTTGCTAATAAGCTAGTCGTATGTTCATAAGCTAGTCATGTGACTCATGATAAGAGATTGCAAATTTGTTGCTCAAGTAGATTGCAGGTTTTCTCTTGTTTTGTCTAGTATCTCTATTTTGCCCCCACAACCCTCTATTGTTGCCACTTTTCATTTTCTCTTGTTTTGTCTAGTATCTCTATTTTGTCACTTTTCATTGTGGGTGTATATAATAAACAATGGAGGGCACAATTGGGTGTGTGTGGTTGCACATAAACATATGCAAATCAGTTTTTTTTTAAAAAATCATGTTTAATCATAGCTCTATTTGAGCACAAGGAAAAGTTGAAATTAATAATGCAAACTTATTTTTTTTTGGTAATGAGTGTGGTTTATATATAGACAAGACTATGGCTTAGTAAGTTTATAAGTCTTGTTTTCTACTTCAATGGATGTGCATGTAGCTCCTTAAAAAAATAAAAAAATTTTGGTGCCATCTTGTTAGTGCCAAAGGACTACCTCACTATGTTAAAACTCCATAAATAAAAAGCTTACTGGTTGTATAGAATTCCTTTCTCTATAAATTGAGACCGTCACCTTTTTCATTTGGAATAAGGTTTGCATATTAAGATGTGAGGTAACTTTGTTTACCCCATTGCAAATGAACTCCCTAAAAAGGGATATAATAAGAGGCTCCTCCATCTGGACTCTTATTTAATCTCTTTTAAAAGTATAAACACTGACTCTCAAAATGTTCTTTCATGAAAAGTTTTTAGATTATGAAGGATAAACTATAAATCATGACCAAACCATAAATTCTACTATTATGTCAGAAATTCATGTGCCCATTATCTTTAAAATCACATGTTATATGTAAGGTTAAAGGTTATTGAAGAAACCATAGAGATACTTGGGTTGTCTTTGCCAAGGCATATCCTTGTGACACATAAACTGAAGGGAATGAATCATAGACACACTTGGGTTGTCTTTTGCTAAAGGGATTGCCAAGGCATATTCTTGTGACACATATGCCATAGAATGAAGGGAATGAATCACCTTTAAAAGTTTGCATTATAAATGGCCCTTTATCTCATGAGATGTAGTGTGAGGTATCTCATGAGATGTAGTGTGAGGTATAGTGATCCAATGAAAACCATGTTTAATGAAAGTTTATATAAAAAAGAAGAAAAATCTACATCTTTTTCACAAAGAAATACTAGTCACTTTTTTGTTGATATATGTAAGGTCTATGTAATAGACCTATTATCATTCATAGAACCATAGAGGACTAGGGTTAGATCCGCATGCCTAACCTACACAAGGTTTTGTAGACCCGGGACTTCATACGCATCAATCTATCACATGACCGCGATAGATTGTGGCTAGTGACTCACCACCTAGCCATAGGTTTAGTGCCTTGAACCACCCATGAGCCTAAGGTTTGATTATCGCAAGCCTACCAAACCTTGATGACCCCAACCTAGCATCCCATACCACCAAGCCAAAGCCCCCAAGGTCACTTATACAACAGCAACCTAGTTGTTACCAGCCCTTGCTTTATCCATAAGCTTTTAAGGTTTATTTATAAGTTTTTAGGTATAACTAGCCCCTTGTTGTTATTTATAATCCCACGACCAATCCAGACCTCATGTTGTTAGTTTCCTATTCCTATATATTACCCCTCAAGTACTTAATGGCCTACTAAGACTTATCATAATCTTGGGGTTTAACCCTAACCTAGTCTTGGGTTAGCACATGTCCCAAACCTCAGGTTACCCTAACCCTAATCTTGTTGAGACATAGCATTATCTCCCCCTTCTATTAGATTCATGTCCTCATGAATCCATAAAGAGATACACCACTATAAGAGAGATTCCTTAGATCCTGAAAACTACTCATAGAATCTACTTAAGTCTCATGGCTCTTACCTAAGCCAATGTAGCTACTCCTCTTGTAGACCTTGCTACAAAGATCCAGCTACATACAGCCTATACAATCTAACTCTTCTTGTAGAACTTGTTACAAAGATCTAACTAACTAATGCCAATACAATCTAACTCTCCTGTAAGAGTTGAAAGGTTCAATGTAATCCGATCCAAGAGTTGAAATCACTCGCACTCTAATCCAAGAGTCAAGGTAGGACATGTGCAAGAAGTTCTACCTAGAATAGAAACACAAGTGATGTTCATAAGATAAAATAACATGAATCTTAAAGACACAACATACAACTGCCTCAAAATATAGGTTTAGTTCTTGGAACTAGGAAGTGTAAATACATAACCTCCTTGACTAGAGGTGCACTTCCAATAACAACTAGGAAGTATAATCCTCATCCAGCATGTACATGGTCTATAGCTCATAGGACATGTGAGAAACCACATGATTCCACAATATTGGAATCTAGATGCCTCCATGTAGAAGTGCGGCCATTGTGAAGCATCAATGGTGGGTGTGGTAAATGTGGTTATTTCATGCATGTGCCTCCACAACGTTAGTATACATCACAATTGGTCCTATTAGTCACTGGATATGCCAATTATTGTTAGGCACATTAAGTCTTATACTCAATAGTTTTAAACTCATCCATTTTTTATGTTTTTAATAAATATTAGGAAAATCATTTTTATAGTAGATTTATGTTCATTGCTTCTTTGGTGGAGCTAAAGGTTAGATATCCTTCTTGGCATTAGCTTTGCAAGGAAGTTATGGTTGTTATGGGTTTTGGTAGCATGAATGATGATGAGGCTTGGTCTGTGAAACAGGAGAGGGGCCACCAATGTCAAGGTCATGTCAATGGTTTTATCTTAGTCATCTATAGAGATGACCTTTACACTCATGACGTACCTAAGTGACCGTTCCACCTTTACACCATTGGCGTATCTTTGCTGTTCTATAGCTAGATTACACCTATCTAATCCAATCAAGTTAAGGCATATGTATCTTACCGACTCATCTACTTAGCCTGTTCACATTATGGACCTCTTTTGAGAGCAACAATAAGAAGAAGATTTTAGCCTTTCATCTTGGTGTGTGTCTTATCCATTGTTATGTGAGTGTGAGCGTGCTTGCAAAAGCTCAAGCTATCTACTCCCCCATTCCTTTCATGGTATCAAAGCTTGGTTCATACTAAGGAGTTGAGCAACAACAAGCAGAGGAAGGTACAAAGGCAAAGGAAACAGTACAGGGGGTAAGAGCATCATCATCTCTTCCCTTTCTTATTTTGGTATACGACACCCCTTGGGTAGCCATGGGAGCTATACGTCTCCAATTTAGGAGCTTTTTTCACAAGTGCAAAGGTACCTGTATGGTGTGCATTACTTTATACTATAGTTAATGGCTAGATTTGCATTTCAGGCACATTTTGGCCTTTGTTTTCCCACTGCAAGGTGTTTTTGGATAATTATGAGGTTCTGGTTTGGAACTCTCTGTCCGAACTCTGAATATTGCAGTACATTAGTGCATGATATACATGTATTCTTGGTTGTGGGCATATGTATGTGTACTCTGGTCACATTTTGTGACATACAAATTGTGCAAAAGTACCGTTACAAAATTTACAGCACAGTTCAAGGTTATATGCAAAAATTGCCAGTTTGTAGATTTGATTGTTTGCAAGCAAAGATGTCTGACATCAACCAAATTATCAGTGAGAAGCTTGACAAGAATAAATTCCATGCATGGAAGTTCATAATCATCAATTTCCTAATGGAAAAAGGATTTTGGGACTATGTTGAAGGTGAATGAGGATCCTCCAAAATCACTTAAAGAGAACCCGAATTGCCTGAAGAGAATGCTACTCTAGTAGAGATGAAGGCATTCAAATACTGGATCTAGGGTGCAAGGAAAGTCATATATTAGCTTTCAATTAGTCCCAAAAAAAGAACACTTCACAATAAGTCTTCTACTCAAATTTAGGTAGAGATAGAGGTCATCGTCAAGGCCAAGGTGGTGGCCATTTTTGGAAATCAAAATTATGGATAGCAGCAATCCAATGATTTACAACAGCAACACACATAGGTGGAAGAGGTCAGGGCAGTCTCAAGGCAGGGGGAGCTAGAGAGGCCGAGGCAATTAACTAGATTATATGAAGCACACGTATGCAGATTCAGAAGAATTTGGTACACAGTGGGAATATGCATTGGATGCCACAGGGCCATGCCACTTTTTGATACGAGATGATTAGATTTTCAACAAAGGCCACCTTTGTGTTATGAAGTCTTTCAGGGCAACTCTTCTCCACATGACGCCCATGATGTTATCATCGGTGGTCACATGGGCATGACTTTGACTTTGGAGAAGTTAGAAAGGTAATACTATTGGCCAAGAATGAGGTGAGATATGTTCACTCATGTGCAACACTATGAGGTTTGTCAAAAAGTGAAAGCTCCTCATGTGGGAAGAAGATAGAGTTGTTACAACCATTCCCGAAGGACCTTTCCAAGATATATCTATGGATTTTGTGGCAAACCTGCCTCTTAGTCCAGTTAAGCGTAACACAATGCTTGATTATTGTTGATAGATTTAGCAAATTTGTTATGCTTATTCCATGCAAGGCCAAAGTGACCATCGAGGACGTTGCCCACTTGTTCATTCGGTATTGGTACCCAATTGGTGGGATTCCTAGGACCTAGTGTCAGACTGTGATGCCAAATTTACTAGTCATTTTTGGAGGGTGTTGCAATTTTGATACTAAACTAAACTTTTCCAGTGCATTTCATCCACAGACAAATGGCCAAACAGAAATTTACAAGGAGTTGGCCTTTAACGTGCTGAAGTATTATGTCCAACAATCAGCAAGGTAAGTGGGAATTTAGTTCAAGTAGTTTTGAATGATTCGTTTTCTTTAGCTATTGGCAGGACTCCTTATGAAGGCAAATTTCGAAAGACCATTCCAGTCGCTATCGACCATAACCTCGTTAACAGTCCCAAAGTGAACAGATTGATGGAGTCTTACCACAAGAGATCTTGGAATGATTTAAACACAGGCTGGCTAAAGTGCAGGAGGCCTACACTTTGCAAGCCAATAAAGATCAAAGGGGTTTGAAGTTCTCGGAAGGAGATCGAGTCTATGTTCGGATTATGAAGTAATGGCTGAAATAGGTGGGCAAGTGATGCCCAAAGTTATCTTTCAAAATCATCGGACCATTTCCTATCCAGAGAAAGACCGATGAGATGTCGATGAAGTTGAAGCTACCTCTGAGCTGGACTATGCACAATGTGTTCCATGTCAATTGGCTAAAACCTACGTAGATCCAATCCCTTCAAAGATTAAAGACAAAGTAGAACTAGACATTGTTGATGAAGATGACATGATGGTCCTTGAGCAGATCCTTCTGCAGCACCGCTTCAAGAACGACTCCAGCCAAAGACAATGATAGTTCCTCACAAAATTTCAAGACCAAGGGACACACAAAGCAGTTTGGCTTGAGAAAGAATTCTTTGACGATGACTATCTAGCTTTATTGACGGACTATCTTGAGGCTATGCAGCTTTTGTCAAGTTAAGCAGAAGGGGATGTCATGTGCATCCCGCACTTGAATGCCACGTGGACATATATGTATAATAGTGCAAGACCTAGAGTGAAAACTTGTCCCATGTGAGCCCCAATCCGAGATGAGTCAGTCAAGGTTCCACTCTAAGTATCCAAGGTCAAGTGTACAATTCTTGTACATGGTCTTGGTCAGGTGTGCAAGTCCTGCACATAAAGCAGTACCAGTCCATAATGTGAGTCACTCCCTCGAATTATATCAGGTGTTCTAGGTTGTTATGTGTGCATATACTAGGAGGCTAACCCACATTAGGCTTGTGAGCATGATGGGAACAAGCTTTAGTGGACCATGGGTTAGGACTAACCTTAAGAGTTAAGGTTAGGGTCAGGCATCCCCAAGGGTCACAC
This sequence comes from Cibotium barometz, assembly GCF_041138505.1. Classification (NCBI taxonomy): domain Eukaryota; kingdom Viridiplantae; phylum Streptophyta; class Polypodiopsida; order Cyatheales; family Cibotiaceae; genus Cibotium; species Cibotium barometz. The sequence continues at coordinate 667,866 of NC_141085.1, forward strand.
ATGGGAAATGGAGAGTCAAGAGTCACTTGAGGGCCCTCCTATATAATAGGGGCATGGGGCACTCTCAAGGGAGGCTAAGGCTATGTTATCTTGAGGCTAGGTTATGATATGATGTTCTCTTGTATAGAGGATTATATCTACTCACCTACCATTTCACACGATAGCTACATGCTACTGGATTGGAGTTATACTTCTTGATGGTATGGGACATCAAGGTAAAGGTATGATGTACTTTGTGCATCCCTTGGGCTCGGTCGGGTGGATGAGTTTATGTCTGATTTATGTATGTTTATGCATAACAATTATCTAGAGAGATCTTAGGATTTTAACAGTGGTATCAAAGCAATCTCTAGTTAATTGTTGTTATTTTTTTTCTTATTGTAATTTTTGGTATTTTTTGAAGTAAATTTTAATATTTACTAAATAAAAATGTTATTTTGTTGATTTGTTTTGATGATTATCACGTGGATCATCGATATGGCGGTTGGAACGCGTGTTTCTTCTATTCAATGAACGAATCGACGTTGCGAGAAAATTCCATGAGTTTAATGCTATTTTTTTTCTTATTTTTTGTGGTTAAAAATAAGCATTAATGATTTTTTTTACCAAAATACCATACATTTTATTGTGGATATTTTTGGTAGAATGAATTCCCTGATTTTCTATAATTTTTAGAAATTTTTTTCTAATTATTTAGAAATTTTTTGAGCATTTTTTTGGTTAAAAATATATTTTTTATACATTTTTGCGGGTTTCCTCGCGGATATGCAATCAAATTTCTGTCAAGATTTTACTGAAATGCAGAATAGGGCAATCAATTGATGCATTGGGTTCTCTCCCATGCGTGTAAATTTCATTTCTTCCCTTAAATATCGGATATTCTTCTTATTTCACTCTCCACCCGTGTGAACACCTCTTAGATGGCACTATTTGCTTAAAATTTAATCATAATTAAAATTTGATTTATGATTAAGTTTTTTAAATCAAAGATTAATTCTTTGATTAATAGAGAAGAGAGGAGGAATTGTGGAGTGGTGAACTTGTTGAGGATTAGAGAGTAGAAGGGGAGAAGAAATGAGAGAGGAGGGACCTCCTCTCTAACTGTATAATCGCGCAGGGGAAGGCTATGCTGCAGTCACCAGGCGAAAATCGCCCCCCCCCCCCATGAAATTCGTTTTTTTTAAAGGTTAAAAAAAACCTTAGTTATAAAAGCTTTTCTTTAAAGCTTACAAAAAGTTTTTTTAAGCTTTAAAATATATATAAAAAAGAGTTCTTTCAAAAAAAAAATCTTCTCAATGCTTTTCAAAAAAGCTTGAAAAAAAGGAAAAAAAAAGAGATGTTATCTGAAAAAAATTTCACTGAAATTTTTTTTCTGGAATCTCTTGGCTTTCCGCTTTCCAGAGACCTTTTGGCTTTCCGAATTTCGAAAATCTTTTGACCTTTCGGATTCCGGAATCTTTTGACCTTTCACATTTCGATTTTTTTTTCTTTTGATTTTCCTAAAATTGTTGGCTTTCCGTATTCCGGGAAGACCGTTGGGATTCTGAAATTTTTTGACTATTCGTATTCTAAATGTGTTCGGGGTAAATTAAAAATTTTAAAAAATTTCATGAAATTAGTGAAAAAATAAACAAGTTATTTTAAATTTTTTAAAAATGTGGGGTTGGTGTTTGGCATGTGGTGTGTCCATTCGGGCACCTGTGACCATTCAAATTCCTTTAAAAATATATTTTTTGTCCCAAAAATTTAGAAAATCCATTAACATTATAAATTTTCATTGGATTTGAGACTTGTCAGGCGGAATTGGAAATTTTGTGAATGATGGGATTCTTAGGAAAAATTAGGAATATTTTAGAAATTATTTTTAAAAATCCTAGAAATTGGTATTTTTAAAATATCAATGGTATTTTGGTAAAATTATTTTCTAAAAATTTTCTAGAAAAATATAGGTTTGGAGTGCCATGAGATAGGTTTCGTAGAATTCAAAATTATCATATTTTGAGGCCCTATAAAATTAGAAAAAATTAGAAAAAAATCATGATAATTCTTTTCTCGAGAATTTAATATTTTCGAGTGTTATTTAATGTTGAAGTACGTTTTCTCATGCTGACATTAGATAGATGCAGGTTATTCACATATTATTAATACGATTATACCTCGTATTAATAGTTATTTCTGTTTGGATTAATTCTAAATGATGTTTGTATGATTTTTTACCATTGTTTAGCCATTCTTTTTGGACATGTTCCTTACTTTCTTCAATGATGGCTAGAATATGTGTTTAAAGTGTGTCTCACCTTTGACACTTTTCCATGATAATTTATTTTGCACTTGTTTAAGTGTGGTCTATGCTTAATTTTTTAAGCCTAAGATGAATTCTATTATGGGTTAGTTGATCTATTTGTTTTGGTGGATTGTATTCGACGTTTTCCAACTTTTATTTGGACTCATCAGGTTCTGCCTAGATCACTTGTGTCTAGGGATTTTTTGATGAGTGCTACACACATGTGTTTCACTTGCTTACTTTGGAGTTTTGCTTGAACGACACCACGTTCATATACTCCGGATTGATGAGTTGGCCACCAACTTTAATGCTTCTTTTGGCATGATTAATGACCATTAGATGGCATGCATTGATTTTTATGGATTCGAGGAGCTTCTATGCTTTTATCCATGGTTTTATAAGGATCTTTAGATCTTTTGGATAATATCATGTGCTTTGAAGGTAGCATTTGCCTTCATTTTTTGCACTTAAATTTGGAGTATATTGCTTGTACTTTTGTACATATTCCAACTTGGATACCTAGTTGCTTATGTATCTAGGTGAGTTATTTTTCTACCCTAGCTTTATTGTGTTTTGGGTAGTTATCATTAGAAAGGCGCCAATAATTCAAATTCTTTTTTAATGATGTACTCGGAAAGAGTTATTCCTTGATGTAGTCTCTCCAGGTATATAGAGACAGATTTTAGTATGTGAAAGTCTGGGAACAAGGCCATCTTATTCCTTTTATACATGATTTTATTCATATTTCCTAGACGGCATACTAGGGAGTTTCAAATTGGTAAGGTATGTATGGGTGGTATCATGGTGGTATGGGACGCTAGCGATCCCTCACATATATTATCTTATGGGATAATTTGGGCTCAGGATTGTTGCTTTGCTAACATCACTTAGCATGTTGACCTCAACATTCAAATACAATCTCATTTTAAGAATTCAAATACATATATTATCTTATGGGATAATTTGGGCTCAGGATTGTTGCTTTGCTAACATCACTTAGCATGTTGACCTCAACATTCAAATACAATCTCATTTTAAGAATTCATTTAAAGTTGTTGTGTAGGCATTCTCTAGATAAACTTCTTTTATCTATAGCCTATATGTTTTGATGAGTGTAATCTCGTCGGCATATTCATTTGTTGAAATCTCTTTCTTTAGAGTTCAACGAGTTTATCTTGTTGTGTTCGGATTAAGGAAATTTGGATTTTTCCTTTGTTGGCATTTCTTTCTCTAGTTCCGTACTTAGGTGATTTATACAGTCAACCTGATGGTTTACGGATGGACATATGTGACTCATCAAGACGTTGATGACTATGTTGATATGGGTAACTCGGGATGCCGATAATTCCATGAGCAGATGTGGGGTATATCGAGCCGCTGATGGTGGATACCTTGTTCCTGCTGTTATAATGCTATGTTTTTCTACTTTATTCCGAATGGTTTACAACGAGGAAAGTACTTTGAGTATGAATTCCTCTGATCATCCGCAGTAGTCTGATGGGAAAACAGAGCGTATGAATCAGATTGTAGAGGATATGCTTCGTGCATGTCTCTTGAAAAGCATCAAATTGGGAAAAATATCTTCCAATGATGGAATTCGCCTATAACAGTTTTAAACATACGGCTATTGGTTTTAGTCCGTTCATGCTTATGTATGGGTATCAACCCAGGGCACCTATTGTGTCGGTGTTAAGGACATCGATCTTGATGCATCGAGGGATTTCTTGCGTGATATGTAGGAAATGCTGACCGAAGCTCGGGATTCTATCAGAAGTGCTCAGGATAGGGCACGGTTCTATGCTGATAGAGGACGCTCAACTTGGTCTTTTGAACCAGGAGCGTTGGTTTATTTAAAAGTTCCTAAAGATTCTCAGACTTTTTCAAAAGGAAAATGCTCGAATTTATCTCCTAGATATTGTGGTCCATTTTGATTAATACATCGGATTGGCACGGTCGCGTATGAACTTAAACTACCTCCACATGTTAGAGTTCATCCAGTCTTTTATATCAATAGATTGAAAGGGAAATTGGGAGGTGAGGATAACACAGTTACTCCTCAAGAACTCGTTGAAGTCGAAGAATTATCCTATGTTGCACATGAACTTGATAAGATACTTGAATTCAGGGAAAGGAAACTTTATAGTTGACTAATCTTTGAGGTTAAAATTAGGTGGAAAGATAGGGAAATAGAGGATTTGACTTGGGAGTCAGTTGAGATTGTTCAGCACAGTTCTCCTTCTTTTCATTGCAAGAGTGCAAAGTTTTGAGAGAGGGGAAGTATGTTATATGCACACTATGTGTGCATATACTAGGAGGCTAACCCACATTAGGCTTGTGAGCATGGGAGCATGGGAACAAGCTCTAGTGGAGCACAGGTTAGGACTATCCTTAAAGGGTTAAGGTTAGGGTCAGGCATCCAAGGGTCACACATGGGAAATGGAGAGTCAAGAGTCACTTGGCCCTCCTATATAATAGGGGCATGGGGCACACTCAAGGGAGGCTAAGGCTATGTTATCTTGAGGCTAGGTTATGATATGATATTCTCTTGTATATAGAGGATTATATCTACTCACCTACCATTTTACACTATAGCTACATGCTATTGGATTGGAGTTATACCTCTTGATGGTATGGGACAGCAAGGTAAAGGTATGATGTGCTTCATTATAATTCATGTGTGCATCCCTTGGGCTCAGGGGTGGTCGGGTGGATGAGTTTATGCCTGATTTATGCATGTTTATGCATAACAATTATCTATAGAGATCTTAGGGTTTTAACATAGGTGTTCGGCTTGAAGCTAGACACCTAGTAGGTATCTCATTAGGAATCATGTAGTTACACGTAGGAGAAGCGGACAGCCCTTTGGGCTACCCTAGAAAAGGGTGTGTCGCCCTTGCCTAATCATGTAGTTACACGTAGGAGAAGCGGATAGCCCTTTGGGCTACCCTAGAAAAGGGTGTGTCGCCCTTGCCTAATCAAGGGAGGAGTACCCCTTGTAGGCCAACCAAGGGGCCATGGAGGCCCATGGCCAGTGCCCACCAGCCCAAGAAAAGGTCTAGGCCTTGGTTGGCCAACCCTTGGGGATTGGGTAGCCTATTGGGGCCAACCCATATAACCCTTAGGGATTGGGCAACCTGTCAAGGCCAGCCCATATAGGCTTGGCCTAGCCCTATGGACTACGTAGCCAGTCGGCTAGCCCATGGGCAACTAGACTCGTAAGCAGCTAGAGCATAATGGCTACCAATAGAGCCAAGCTAGACAACAAGGAAAGGGATAAGCCAGTGTACAATCTTGGGTAGCAGCCTGGACTTTAGTGCAAGAGGCAGCCAAGTTATTAGGCCAAAAAGCGCCTACCAAAAAGGGCATTAAATAGTTTGTGGAGAATAACGACATGCCGATCCCTCTGATGACCAACATAATATAAACCTATAAAAGCATAGGATAGGAACTCATTGAGTCATCTTAAAAATTCACAAAGGGCTGCAAAATTCCAAGGGCGAGGACAACCAAGGGGAACTTTAAAGGCAAGGTGAAGGTGAAAGGTCAAGAACTATAAGATTTTATAAATTTGCATCATTCTAATAAAGCAAATACACCATCTGAGGTGGGGGCCCTACAAAGGGTATTCGGAACCCAATACTGTGTTCGACTCTCTCTCTCTCTCTCTCTCTCTCTCTCTATATATATATATATATATATATATATATATATATATATATATATATATATATATTGCACATATCTCTCTATCTTGTGCATTATCTTCATCACAAAAGATTGCTGAATTTTCACCATTGAAGTACCGATTCTATTCATTAAGCTTCGGCATGTTACATTGGGACATAAACAAACACTCCCCTAATAGGGTAGCAATGATGTCGAAATGCAAGGAATCCCAACATAGAAAGTTTTCTTTAAGTTTAAATGGGAAAATTTTGTGGTTCTTGTTTCACTTGCAAAATGTTTGGGCACATGCAATCAAAATGTCAGTTGTCACTTCTATTGCATTTTCCTATTATGGCCATGACCCCTCCATAAGCTGCTCCTACAGCTTCAGTGCAAAATCAAAAGGGGAAGAATTTTACTTAGTTTTATAGCATGCATGCTTGGATAAAGGGAAAGCAAAAGTTGCCACAACAAGCTCTCGTGTGGTAAATGGAAAAGATAAAGACATACTTGATTCTGATGCATGGTAAACTCCCCAAAAAAATAATATACCCCCTAGACAAAGGCCTCTAGTCTCTTGCAATTAGATAGAGGGAGCTTCTACATCTGGATTCAGGAGTTGGTAGGTTGTGGGCTGCAGTACTGAGAGGTGATTCTTTGTTTGCTCGTGGTGCAAAGACCCCATTGCATACAAAAACAGTTGATGTTCAAGGTGCCATGCAAGTTGAGATGTAGCTTCTCTTTTCATTCATATTGTAAATATGTTCATACCAACCAAGTGCTTTACTTACAATATACAAGGCCTTCGTGATGCAAATAAATGGAGGATTTTTTGTAATATGTAAATACTATGCATCTCCATGTGGCTTACTTACAATATACAAGGCCTTCGTGATGCAAATAAATGGAGGATTTTTTGCAATATGTAAATACTATGCATCTCCATGTGGTTTGTTTGCAAGAACATAATCAACACAGTTTTGCTAACAAGGGGTCTTCTTTGGATATCATATTTTCTATGCACAAACCCAAGATTTTTTTGGCACTAGTATGGCCTATATTGGCTTCTTGCAATGATCCAAATGGTCGTTGGCTTGTGGTGCAAAGTATGATTACAAGAGAGCTGTATGATTTTTTAAGCATTTATGCATCATAAACTTATGCACATAGAGTTGCGATGTGGCACTCCTTACGAACATATCCCTGGATCTCAAATGCTTTTATTACAGGGGATTTCAATAAGCTCCCTAACTTTCATGGTAACACCTCTCACTGCTCTCACGTGATGTGTTCTAAAAAGCAAGATTGGGCTTAGATAATGACGTCTTTAGATGCATGTGATTTGTGGAGACAGCTCATGCCACATCAAAAGGGTTATATTTTCCATCATAATGTTACGCATTACTGGGCATGCTTAGACAGAGGGTATCTTCTCAATGTTGTTCAGTATAATGCATACACATGTAAAATGTGGATTGATCACACATTGTGCCTCTCTGATCATTCATTGGTATGGCTTGGCTTGTACTTTGGCATGGCTAACAATGACTATCCATTACCATGATAGAAGGCTACTTATGATTAACAACAGTTCCTTGTCACATGCTCATTTCATTGATTTAGTACTACATGTGCTCATCCCCTTGTGATGAATATGCAAGAGGATATAGATATTTCTTGGTTCAATTTTGTACAATGAATGCAAGCTATGATACAGGACTATGGAAAATGGTATATGGGAGAGAATAAAAGACAAGAAGAACAAGCCAAAATTGTAGTGCAAGAGTACACTAAAATATGTTAGCTTACAGAGCTGAATAATGAACAATAGTTGTTAACACAAGCTTAAAATTGCCTCCGCCATAATGTTAATTGTAAGCTTAATAAATGGCAAAGTATGGAGAGACAGAAGCCACTGCTTGATAAAGGCTACCCATCAATTTTTTTTTTCAAAGGCTTGTATACTTCCAAACAAAAACAATGCGTCGCAAGGGTTAAAAAAACAAATGGTACTTGGACATGCACTAAAGCTCAGCTTACGGATGCCTGCCATGAATACTTTTATGTAATGTTTGCTGCCCCTCTACTTGTTTCAAGGGAGGCTCTTGATGTGCGAGAATATTTGTTACAATAGGTTATGACTGTACACATAGTAAGAGGCTAAAAACATGGATGAGCCCTTCACACATGGAGAATCGGATGATGCTATAAAAGGTCTAGGCAAATGGAAGTCTCCAGGCTGGGATGGCCTGATTGTTGAGTTCTTTCAAATGTTTTAGGATATCTCGAAATTGTTGATCTTACTTATGGTAAATCACTATTGGAATGTTGGACAATTGCCATGCTCTCATGGAAAGAATGTTTGTTGAAATTACTACCCAAAAAACAATTCAGTGAAGCTATATCGGATTGGCATCCCATCTCCTTAATGCCTGTCATATACAAATTGGTCACAAGATGCTTGTTATTAGAATAAAAGGGGTCCTACGGTTTACATCCAGTGCAGTATGGATTTATCCCTAGAAGACAAACCATTGACACTATAGCAAATACATACATAGGCATTGAATATGCCAAGTATATGTAACAGGATGTTCTCATTCTGCAAGTAGGCATAGCCAAGGCCTTTGACATAGTCCATTGGTACTTTATAGCTCAGGTAATGGACAGAATGGTCTTTGGGCGGCCTAGAATGAAAAATGTCATTTTTTGCCTTTACTAAGAGGGAATAGCTAAATGCATTTTGGGCGGAGAACTTTCAGCCTCGTAGAATCTTGGGAAATCTGTTTGGCAAGGTTGTCCACTTAATGCACTACTATATGCCATCGTGACTCACCCAATGCTCCTCTACATGGAAAAATTGACATAAGATGGGTAACTTCATGGTCATTCCATGGTAGATGGTACACAGTTTGTGGTGCATGTATACGTTGATGACTCTTTCTTTTTCCCCAAGAATACGAAGGCTAATGTAAGGGCTCTCATGAAAGCATTGTCTCTCTATGGTTTGGCTACAGGATTGCATGTGAATTTTGAAAATTCCAAGTTGCTCCCTTTGAAAAGTTAATAATTATGACTGGCATCAGATTTTGTGGCTAGGTCAAAAGACAGTCAGGCATCTGGGTTCCCCATTGGTTGGGAGTTGTCCTTGAAAGATGAGACTCAATGGGTGATGGGCAAATTGCACAATAAAATTGAATATTGAAAATTATCTGCATGGCCTCTACATGTGCGATTGCGGATATCGAAGTCAATTATAATGGCATATGTGCAGTTTTATCTTCTGCTACTACCTTGGTCGCATAAACAAATTAACAATTTCAAGTCTAAAGCAATGGAATGCCTATGAAAAACCAAAGCGGATAGAAACGTGCTACTTTTGTTGAGGCAAGAGCTCGTATGTTCACCCAAAATGCATGGTGGGCTCAATGTCCTTAATATTCATTTTCATATACTGGCAAGGAAGGCCACTCTTTTACCTGATTTTATAGAGTAGGTGAAGCCATGGGAACATATGTTGGGAGCTATATACACTAACATGCGTATAGATGCATATGTTGGGAGCTATATACACTAACATGTGTATCGATGCATATGGGCATTGGATTGTCAATTATAATGATATAGTCTTTGGGCGTTTCCATTGGCCGTATTCTGGGCTCTCCATATGCGATTGCTCTTATTTTGGGCTCTCCATATGTGACTACTCTTATTCAAGATTGGCAAGCTATCCTCCTATGCCATCTACAATGGTCCAATAGGCCTTCGAATTGGGGCAGCTCAACGTTGCTGCAGAGTATTCATTGGAGTAGGGTATTTGATCGACCACTTGTTTTGTCTCATCCAAGAAAGGCATACAATATGTCTACATTGGGGATTCGTCACATATGTGACATCATGGATGACGTTTTCACTTTTCTACAAGCTATCAGCAATGTAATTTGGGGATGCATCACAAGCCAATTTGGAGATTCATTTCGAAAATGATGTAACCTTTTCATCCAATCTCAATGCTTGAGGAGGCACAGACACTTCAAGATTGGCTTTTTGAAGGCACCTTCCATGATATACTCCTATAATGCCTTTTTACTAATTGTCTACCAAGGCTTCTAGGTTACTCTTACCGACCCCCATGGATTGAGAACCATGCAAATTGTTGTTGCCATATGTCCAAATCTCTTGCTTAGTGGAGCAGATTGCCCCTCAAGCAACGACTGTTTCTATGGGCATGTGTGGTTAAGGTATTCCCAGCGGGAACTCTTTTGGCATGGAGGCATATTGTGACTACATCTGTTAGTAGGCAGTGCTCCCATCCTAGAGAGACAGTGCCTCACCTTCTTTGGTATTTCTTGCACTCTTAGGGTTTTCATTGTGATGACTTGTCCAGACACCTCCAGGCTTGTTTTCCTGGGAGGTGTTTAGCGCGAATGTGTTGGATTTTTTTTTTCGAGCCTCGGGAGCGCGTTATTGTGTGAGCATTGCATGCATGTATGTGTTTTATGTACGTGTGTGTCCATTTACTACCTTTATGTGCATCTCGCATAATATTTATCTCACACCAATGTTCTCACTTGGTCAGCCTTGAGGAATTTCAACAAGGGGCTTAGATCGAAAAAAAACACCACAAGAGCACAATCTAGATGGAGGACTTCAAGACATTGCATCGGAGAACAAACCCGTGAGCACAAAGAATCTAAAGATGTTATATGGATCAAAGGCATAATAAATGCATTCCAAATTAGTCCAAAGAAAATCAACAGCTACTTGAAAGGTTGCGACGGCTAGCCATCAAACCGGCGCAGCTTTTGATGGGATGGAGGAGGCTACATGCACAACAAGAGATAAGAAGGGAGAACATCATCATGGGGGGCTTGTGCATATGAAATGAGTTGGCCACGCATGAAGAACAGGAGTCGGCATGCACATGTACAAGAAGATCGCTAGCCGCATGGAAGGGCACATAAGCAATCGCCAAAGAAAAAGCAGCACCGTGTTCCATTGGCCACAAGCATATTCATAGACAAGCATATTCATAGACATAGACATAGACATAGACATAGACAAGATCATAACCATAAGCAAAATAAAGGCAGCACACCTTGGGCAAATTAACATGAGTGCGGGGCAAGAGAAGGATCGGCAGATAAAAGAAGCCTACATGTAACATAGCAGCAGCAACCAACTTGCGCAAATTAACATGAGTGCAGTAATACCAATGAAAAAGAAACAAGAGAGGGTGTTGCCCTTTGATGACACTCACAAGCCGAGGGGCGCATCACCAGCTTGGGCTCAAGAAATGGGAAAAGCCAAGAAGGAGAGAGAGAGAGAGAGAGAGAGAGAGAGAGAGAGAGAGAGAGAGAGAGAGAGAGAGAGAGAGAGATTTTTTAAGCATTGAGGGTAGTGAGCAGGACTAAAAAGATCAACGAGGAGAAGGAGCTTGTGAATCTTCAAGCAGACCAAGAAAGCTAGAGATAAGATATTTTTTGTTCAATACCATTGTTTATCAATTGCAACACTCTCATATGCTAATAAAAACACATTCAAACAAGATGATTCATTGTCAAAGTGTGTGCTGAAAATAATTCTATATGTGGTAACATAAATATATTAGCATTAATATACACATTTTGTCTGAATTGTGTTTTGTGAAGACGATTATCTCTATTTAATACACACATGTCAGAAAACGTTTTGCTACTAAACACATCCATAGCATCACATGGGGTTGGGAGTTAAGGATAGCCATCCTTTGAGCAGTTTTCTTTGCTAGGTGTTCTTGGGCTTGGGTTTAGCTCTAGAGATTAGGCTCCATAATATTTCCTGATGCCCAGTGGGACTCAAGCTTTTGCTTTCTAATGCAGTGACATCATGAACCTATAATTTTTTTCATGGATCTCATAGTACATTTTTATTTTAGGTGGTTAGCTCTTATTTTAGATGTGGTACAATTGGACCATTAGCACCCAAAAGCATAAGAGGTCTCGAGAGTTTGCAACCCAAACTGTTAAAAAAGTTGATAAAGAACACAAAAATTTCTCAAAGGATGATGAGGCTAGTTCCCTAATAATATAGGATGAGTTTCTTAATAACCTTGTTAATGACCAAGCTTTAGAGGCTGAAGAGTAAAGGCAAAAAAAAAGTGTAAGGGAGACAATGATGTAATCAAGACTCCTCTTAAACCTAGAAAGGTTGATACAAAGCCTTATGATGGGGATGGGAGTCATTAGGACATTTTGGAGGTCATTCGTAGGGCCTTTTCGTAGAGAGAGAAAAAGGAGTGCATCCAATAAGGAAGAGGCAACGTTATGTTGAAAAATAGGTTATTTCTTTTTCCTAAATCCAAAAATTCTTCTTTTTCACCTCAAAATTTATTCTACTTACACTTGATAGTCACTTTTCACACCCGAATACATTAAACACACCTACACTTTTGTAGAGAGGGAAACTTCTATTCCTATCCATATATTAAATACACGTATCTTTGCAGAGGAGGAAAAATCCCCTCCTCAAACTTCCTCTTGGGAGGATTAAACAATTTCTCGCACTCTTTTCATTTCCTCTACCTTCTGCACTCCATTTTCCCAAGCTTCAACCTTCTGCACTCCATTTGCTCTGAAACGATGGGTAGCAAATCTCGTTTATATCATCCCGATTTTGCCCCACTAATGCCATCATAGATTATTCAATTCCTAGGGCAAGGAGACCAAGATCATCAGTGTTTTCCATACTTGTATCCAACTCTCTCAATGCGCAAAATTAGTGGATTGAAGTGCTAATCACCACCAAGGGCACTTGGGTCCTTATGCAGCCAAGGAAGAAAAGAAAGACAAGCAACAAGAATATCTTTAGGGCATCATGGAGAGGAAGAGTGAAAGACTTCAAGATAGAGGCTGGAAGAACCATCAAGGAGGTCCTAGTGCAGCATGTGTATATGCATAATGAGCTTGTGCTTGAGAGTCAAGATGACATATCTTTGCCTCGCATAGACCAAACTGTAAATTAATCTATTGCTTGTCAATCTTCCATTTTCTCATAATGGTCTCATGAACTATGTAAACTCTCCACCTCTATGGTTGCAGATGTGTATCCCTCATCCTATGAGGAGTGGGAGCCAGTTGAGTGCATCATTGGAATTATGAATGTGGTTTATGCACACATTGGTCGGCTACAGTATGAGGGGAGGAGTAACAAAAGCCTTATAGATGCAGGTATCTTTTTCTATGATCATTTCTACCCTCTGCTAAACAAGAAACACAATTGTGGCCGCTTGGAAGAGGTACCTTTGCAAGCTGAGTGGAACTACATGGATTGGCATATCCCAGACGACTCAGTATAATGGAGTCGGAGCATGCTCTTCAAAGATGTGCAACGCTCTCTACGAGGGAGCATTCCAACTCGTGTAGTGAAAATTAAGGTTTACGTACTAATTACTATGTTTGAGGAGCTTTTTAGCTTATTCCAAGTGAAGATAGCAAGAACCATGCTCGTCTGCAAGGATTTGGATACATTCCTCTTTAGCAAGACTTTTTGATGAGGGATGGTAGAGTAAAGTTTTTGAACGATATCCATTGTAACATTGCACTGGAGACAATAGTTGCAAAGTACATGATTGCAACTCAAACTTTTATCTTGTCCTTCTGGTATAGCAGGTCCCGTTACATCAATGGAGAGTTGGTGCCAATGGATCAGGAAGCCGCAAGTGCAATGAACAACAAAGTCATAAACATTGAAGTGATTGATGAAGCTTCAACATTGGTGACAATTGTTTCTATACGAGAGAAATGCAAGAGAGAAATGCAATCTACAACAGCTAAGGAAGGATATTGTCGAAGAATCCTTGCAAGACATGCCGGCACACTTTACTTTCATTCACAATGGAAGAAAGGTCCTCCTTAGAAGGGAGCAACTAATACAATGTAAAGAATTGGGTAACACAGTCAAGATCATTCCTACTTGACTCTACCCATTTCAATGTACTCTTTTCACATAATTAATTAAGTCTATCTTGTTAATGACACTCCTACTTGACATTACCCATTTGAATGTACTCTTTTAACATAATTAATCAAGAGCCTTTTGTCTGACTTTTATTTTCAAAAAACAAGACAATGTATACTATTTTTCAAGACACATTACTTCAATGAGAATAGGATAGTTGAAGACATTACATTACAGAAATGGGTTTCTCATTACATAATCTTGTACATAGTCTTTTGATTTATACAATCCATCTAAATATGGAATCAATTATTCTTCTAAATAAACATCATCTGGGTTACCTTCGAAAGGAAGGGGTGATATCCATGTTCCAATGGGATTATACATTACCTTTTCAGGGATATCATCATAATGTATTTGTGGGATCATAGGGATGTTGGATATCCTCATAGCGCTTCATATGCAATAGTACCCCAGGTTTGTCGGGATGACAAACACCTGGGTCAAGATAATAGTGCCTTTGGTCATATACAAAATACAATTCTGTCTCCTCAATCTTAGATTCTCTCAAAACTAGCATGACAAGAGGCCTCAAATTATGCATCATCATTGAGGACCAGATGGCCAATCTAAAGTGCTTAGTTACAAAGTTGATGAATTGATACAGTTTGGGCCTTAGCATGACATACATGCCCTCGACTTTGTAATTATCTACAACACTTGGTCACCAATGCTCTTGGGATATCTTTTGAGCAGCAATCGATTCACATACAAGATAATAAGCCTCCTCAGTGTGTGGAACCATTATTAACATGATTCATACTTCTAATCAGTGTTAATATGATTGAAACTTATAATCATTGTTAAGGGACAAGAAGCACTTAATAAAAACAATTATTAAAATTAAGTTGGTTACATTACATCAGGTACATTAGTCTTGGGATCTTCATCAGGCTTGGGATCCTCTTCAGCCTTGGGTTCTTCATTGTTCACCTCCTCATCAGGCCTTGGCTTTGTCTCTTCAGTTTGCTTTGCCTCTATCTTCTCTTCGGGCTTTGGCTCTGTCTCTTCAGCTTTCTTTGCCTCAACAGTCTTGGGTTCTTCATTGTTCACCTCCTCATCAAGCCTTGGCTCTGTCTCTTCAGTTTGCTTTGCCTCTGTCTTCTTTTCAGGCTTTGGCTCTGCCTCTTCATCTTGCTTTGCCTCATCAGCCTTGGGTTCTTCATTGTTCACCTCGTCATCAGGCCTTGGCTCTGTCTTATCTTTAGGCTTTGGCTCTGTCTTTCCTTCAGCATTTGCCTCTATGTGCTCCAAAGGCTTTGGCTCTCCCCCTTCATCCTGAAGAAGCATCTCAACATTTGCAGCATTGAGGAAGTCTGGATGGTTATTCTCAGTCATCTCTGGTGGCATTCTTTAGTATTAAACGTACCATGGTCACTCTATAGCGCTCCACATAGTTGCTATCATAGTTCTGTAAGAAGGCGGTCTAGAATACACAAAATTCACAATGTCAAACTAATCTAGCTAAATCATGTCCACCCGATGATTCTTCCACTTACCTTGGACATGAAGGGATTCATGGAGAAGAGACTCTAGAGAATATATTCTACATGGATCATCACTCTCCAACCACAGGAGTGTGAGTCTCCTTGCTTGGGCACTTGAACTTGCTTGATCTCTGACGACTTGTACAATTCATAGTCTCCATATTAGGCACCAAGAACAACAAGAAGCCTTTTTATACACCTGCATAACAAATAAGCTTTCACAATAAGATACACTACCAACTTCAAGCACTCTAAGATACTAGAGAAAGGTGCTTTGGATGTTTACTTACAATCCTAACTCAGGATGTGATCCTGGTATTGAATAAAGGGTCCACACAATTCTCTTATCCAATTCTATACACGCAAGGCTCCAATGGTTCCTGCAAAAGAAGAAATGTCTAAAACTAAGGCATCCCCTATCTATTAGATGCATATGACTAACAAGATAGAGAAGTAACATACCTTGATTCATATGAAGAATTACTACTGTAACCTTGAGCATGTTCAAATACGTGAACCACTTTTGTATCTCTTGTTGGGAAGTGCTCTTTTTTCTTAGCAATGGTGCCAGCTGGTTAGTTCAGAATAAACACCTCAGAATGGCTCTCTTGAGGAAGCTGGCACTTTATTAAACTGCAAAAACAAGGGTAACTCATTGAGGAAAAAGGAAAAAACCTAAAGAGCAAAGGACCATATCATCAGTAAAGGCAATTCGCATACTTACTTTAGGCACACATATAGGATAGTGTCTGAGATCTGTGCTGTCCTATCCATCAGAGTCCTGAGATCCACCGGGTCAAGGGAGAGTTGTCTCTCACCATCTTCCATTGCCACAAAGACAAACACACCCCGCTCTTAAACTCCTTAGCATCTCCAGGTTGGCTGCTTCCAACTCTTCTATTTCTTTGATGTACTTTTCTTGCAGATTTGCTGGGGGTCTATTCACTTGTTGATCCTTTTCTTTTCTAACCCTGTTCTCTTCCTCCCGTCTGGCCTCCTGTTCTTCCCTTGCTCTTGTGTTAACATCATGTGTAATCTCTACAATTTTTATTTTATCCCTTGGAGCTCTCGCTGGTGTAATCATCAGGATATCTCTCATTTTTGGATTTATAAACTCTGTAGGGTGTAGAAGCTTTTCATATCTCCATCTAAGCCTCTTCAATGTGTCACTATACTTGGGCATTATTGTCATCCTATGCGCGTGGGCACTCACAACACATAGGTCATTGAAGTACTCTAGGAGAAAATCTTTAGCAGCTTCTTGTAAACAAAGCAGGGCTGTCCTCTTCCACCTTAGAGTTAGGTTCCACTGCTCACAAATGGACTTTGCACAGCCTCTGAAAAGGGAGCTTTCGAAAAGACAACTCTACACACTTCTGCGCTTTCCTGATTTCTCTCAGAATGTAGAAGTTATGGGAAAACCTTCTTGTTCTGGCATATTTCAGAATGTGGATAGGCTTTCCCTTTCTTGGCTTCTTTTGAGAGGAAGCCTTTGCTGCCAATCTAGGCCCCTTACCCCCTGTCTCCTTGCAGTAGCTTTTATCCTTGCCATGAGCTATGAATAAGCCTAGAAAAAAGAGACATAACTCTCTCTCTCTCTCTCTCTCTCTCTCTCTCTCTCTCTCTCTCTCTCTCTCTCTCTCTCTCTCTCTCTCTCTCTCTCTCTCCCTCAATGTGTGCCTCTTGGCGCGTAGTAGCTATTCCATTTAGCGTGCATTTGCATTATTGCGCCAGACCTCTCTCTCTCTCTCTCTCTCTCTCTCTCTCTCTCTCTCTCTCTCTCTCTCTCTCTCTCTCTCTCTCTCTCTCTCTCTCTCTCTCTCTCTCTCTCTCTCTCTCTCGATGACCTCTGTGTGTGTGTGTGTGTGTGTGTGTGTGTGTGTGTGTGTGTGTGTGTGTGTGAGACCACACTAGCGATGCCTCTATCTCTATTTGTGCAGTTTGGCGTGATAGCACACTTCCATTAGTCTTGCAAATGCCATATCGTGCCAAATCGCAAAAACCTCTCTCTCTCTCTCTCTCTCTCTCTCTCTCTCTCTCTCTCTCTCTCTCTCTCTCTCTCTCTCTCTCTCTCTCTCTCTCTCTCTCTCACGCGCACCATTACAAATAGAATAAAAAATGTGTCGTATTTAATATTCATAACTCACACGTGTGAATGGTCAACATCACACGTGTCAGTTATTACTATCATACGTGGACAAATGTCAATGTCTCTCTCTCTCTCTCTCTCTCTCTCACGCGGACCCTTACAAATAGATTAAAAAACATGTTGTTTTTAATTTTGATAACTCACACGTGTGAATGGTCATTACACGGGCTCACATGTGTGAGTTATTTAAACCTCACACTACTATTAACGGTTCTCATTTTTTAGAGAGAGAGAGAGAGAGAGAGAGAGAGCATCCACTCTGTCCTCCAGGAACCTGAGAGAGAGAGAGAGAGAGAGAGAGAGAGAGAGAGAATCCACTCCCATGTAAGCAGGCAGAAATGGCAACAGGTAAGTTCACTTGCTCTCTCTCTCTCTCTCTCTCTCTCTCTCACACACACACACACACACACACACACACACACACACACACACACACACACACACACTCAGACACACAGACACAGACATGCATGCACAGATAGACACACACACACACACACACCACACACACACACACACACACAGAGAAACATATACAACATAGACACACACATACAGTACACCCACAAAGAGAGAGAGAGAGAGAGACGGAGAGGGAGAGAGAGAGAGAGAGAGATAGAGAGAGAGTGGTTTGTGCTTGCAAGAGGGAGGGAGAGAGGGAGAGAGAGAGAGAGAGAGAGAGGGAGAGGGAGAGGGAGAGGGAGGGAGGGAGGGAGAGAGATAGAGACAGAGACAGAGAGAGAGAGTGGTTTGTGCTTGCAAGAGGAATGGAAGTGCACTATCGCGCCAAACCGCACAAATATAGATAGAGAGGTCGCTGGGGTTCTAATTCCTCCCAGTGTTTTACTGATCAGAATAGAGAAGGCTTAAGCAGGGAGCCACGACGTTGGATGCAAAATTTAGTGCTGCAATGAGGGAGGAGCGACGTGCGGATGAAGTCTCCAAAGCTATGAGGACCACAAAGAAAAGTTCTATTGACTTCACTATTGATGACGACCCTAAGGAGGTTATGGCACACGGATAGAGGAGCCACATCTTGTGAGAGGACAAACAGAGGAGCAAGGATTTCCAACTGTGGAGTTGAGAGAATCCAGTTCCCCCCTTTACTTTGTTAAGCAGCATAATGATGAGGAACCCTATTTCGAAGACCAGGATATGGGGGCAGATGAAGATGAACAGGAGAAAGTCGGTGTTCTCAGTCTGGTGTCCCTTTCCAAATGGCCTGCTCTCACTAGAGGCCCTCTATTAAGAGGGATTTTGATTTCTCAATGGAGGATAAGAAGGAGAAGGGCCAACTGGTGACACAGAGCTGCACAAGAAGAAGAAGAAGAAGAAGAAGCAACAAGTTCATAGACATGAAGGACAAGAAGGAGGAAATCGTTGAGAGCAATGATCTTACCTTAATTGATGAGAGACTTTTCAATTTTGTTTGTAACGCTGGAGCTGATGATGACTTTCAAATAATTGCTGAGATGTTTAACAAGCCTTTGCTAGTAGAGTTAATTTTGGACCAGCATACAGAGTACCTGTTCAAAACAGAGGGACGGTTTCGAAAAAGCAGTATCCAAAGGAAGGCTGCTGCGCTGCTAAGGGATCAGGCTTATGTGCACTTGCTGGATTGTGCACTAAGCAAGAAGGCAAACAATTTTTTATACAAGAAGTACCAGCAACTCCCATCTTCCTACAAGCCTACTTGGTGTACCACGCACATGAGTTGCTGCACGCTACTGTATGCGCCATTGGGATTCCTCTACTACGTGCACTGCCTCTATAAAGAGCTTTCTGAAAGGGGTGAAGAACTGCTCTATGAAGGTACTATTGAAGATGAGATTCCCCAAGAAGATGAGTTACCTTCTCAAGAGGCAAAAGTTGAGGAAGAGATACAGTTAGTACAAGAGGAAGAGGAGGCCAAGTCTATGGATATTGTTGCTCTTAAGACGTGCATCATACAGAGACCTCTGGATATGTAGATCTCTATAAAGTGGACCAGTGTGGTCTAATATTGCCAGTACTACACGAATTCATTGTGGATAACAAACATTATGTAGTCTTATCTGACATTCAGAATATTTTCAGTCTTAGTAGGGAAGATTTTGCTCTATGTGCTATTGCCAAATTTCAGGAAGAGTGCAGTGGTTTCGTCTTAGAAGTTGACAGTGATAACTTAGCATTGGAGGAGAATTACAATAGTAAAGAGTGTCTCAGCATATGTTTGAGCAAAGCACAGAAGTTCAAAGATGATGGCTTTGTGCCAGACGATAGGACCTTCATGGAGCTTCAAGGCCAAATATGGCTATGATAAGTTGAATGACTCCACAAAGGAGTGGATGAACAAAGTAGGAGAAAATAGCAAAAGTTCTATTAACCTTTGGCAAGACCAATGTGTGACACAGATGAGACTCAGGTTCTCTCTCTCTCTCTCTCTCTCTCTCTCTCTCTCTCTCTCTCTCTCTCTCTCTCTCTCTCTCTCTCTAAGTGTGTGTGTGTGAAGAAGTGATATGTAGATTTATGTTTCCTTAATTATTTTATTTTGCAGAGTACGTTTGAAGTCAATGACGAATTCTTGCAGTGGCATAAAAGGGAGTATTGTGGCCGAGATGCAGCTCTCTCTCACTACCTACCCAAATTGTCTAAGGCAAAGATGATAATTTACCACAATGCCATGAGCCAAGAAGGGAGAGTTGCAAATTTTTTGTTCAAGACATTGTCCCTGTTTCTAGGTGGAACAATTATTCCTAAAAGTTATGAGAAGATTATTTTGATAGAGAAGTCCACTTCCTTAGAAATTTTTGGATGCTACCCTGGTTATGCCAGCACCTGAAGGGGTTACTTTCATACCTATGTTGCACTAGCATTGTCTCTAGGCATAGAGAACCCACACAGGAACTGTAAAAGTATGGCAAACACCATTTGCTAAGGTATAAACGAAAGCCAGAACCATAGGAATTACAAAAGTCATTAGAATGGAAAGATACATTATAAAAGACTTATGTGTTACATCTATATGTCCAACAATGATTAACAAAAATCTTTTGTTCTCTCCATTTGTTTTGTGCTTGTATGGCATCTGAGTTTTTAAATGCTTTGGAACGCTTCAATCTCTTCCTTTCCATATCTCTAAGTGTCTACATCTCAAGGTTTCTTTTTTGTGTAGTTGTTGCAGTATCCTTCTAATAGAACCATTGGAGCACTTCTTGTAGGCTGTTTGCCTTATTTTTTCCACCTTCATGTTGTGTGTGCCTGAAATATGCGTTTCGAGCCATATAGTGTGATTTCTCAAGCCCTTGTGTGTTCCAAATGCTAAGATCTCCATACTTGTTATAAATTAAGGCATGTGGTTGTAGAGAATATGCTGCATAAGAAAACATACAATGTAAGTTGTATCGAGGTCTAGGAAACAAGAGTAAACTAGAAACATACCATGCAGTGTGTAATGTTGGTGTCAGTCCAAGCAGCTCTGAATGCTTGTAAGTTGTCTTAAAAGCTCTTTTTGTCTTGCTGGGAGTAGTTGACTGTCTCACACATTTGGAAGAGAGTATCAATTGAATGCCAAACATCTACTTTGAGATTCCTTGAAGCACCTTCATGGTCTTTCACTGCCTTATATAGCTTTTTCCACTGTTGGTATTTGATTCTGCTTGTATAGGTTGTTGCATATTGCTTTCCTAACTTTGTGGGTTTGCTGATTATTCATTGGCTTGGAAAGAAATCTTCTTGCCTTAACACCTCCAATAGAGGGCTTCATTGGAACTTCCTTTTCATTAGATAACTTTTTAGTGTCCTTCAGAATCTGGACATTACCTCCATGTAGTCCAATTTCAAATAGCACCTTCTCCAATGCACGGATGGCTTCTTTCCTCTCTGTTACATTCTTGATCTTCCAAGCAAAGCCAATGTAGAGATATACCAGTTTCTCTATGATATGACACAAAGCATGAAGCGTGCATATATGCACATTGGAAAGAGGAATCTCAAACACTTGTTTAAAGTTCTCATCCAAAATTTGTCTATTCGGTGGTCGTCTCCACCACTTAGAGACCATCACCCTTGCGGAGTCTATACAGTTCAAGACATAGAGTTTTTGCATTGGCCCCTTTGCTGCAATTAAATAAGCACTTGAGAGTCTTCACGTCACCCGCAAGATGCGCTAAAATACTCTGGATCATCCCTACTACTGCAATTAGAAAGAGCCCTATTCATAAGTGTTATTGTGACCCTTTCCATCTTTTTCTCCTTGATAATCTCGCACTCATCAAGCTTGATGACAAATTGAAGTACACCTCCTATCTCCTCAAATGTAATATCATAGAACTCCACCATTCTCTTTTGCAAGAGCTCCAAGTCCATGAATATATTGTTGTGTTCATTGTAGAATATGATGCCACCTTCTCCCTTAAACTCTCCTACAACGTGGTATGAGTGACCAACATAGTGAAGCTGTTATGTGTTTAATTCTTCCCTATGTCTTCAAACTTTTGTAGGTGTTGGAAGTAGCTTTGATTTATTGCCTTTGGCCTTAAGGACTGATGACAGTGACTTTTGGATGGCACTATAACCCTTACGACTCCACTTGAATCCATGGCGGATTGAATATCCGTAGCCGAAACCATATTGTTGGTTATAAATTCATCCACTATATCTCGTTGAACCACCTTGAACTTCTTCTCCTTTATCATTTCTCTTGCCATTCTTGATGTTACTAATGATTTTGGTTGCTTTGCTGGATTAAGATTAGGATTGATATTCTCTTTATCAGGATGTATGACAACCCTACAAATACAACACTACTCATTACTAAAATAGAGAACATGTAAATCACAAAGTAGCCCCGCAAATAAAATAATATTAACTGCTAACATAAAAGACATGTGAATGGGAATGCATTGAGTGCAATCTTACCTTATGTCTTGAATTCTCTTCTTCAGGCCTCCAGAACCGGGCCTCAAGTTCTCGACGATTTTGAGCTTTCTTCTCCATATGCGTGTTCCAATGCTTGTGTCTTTTTCTCTATATTTACGGAGGTCACTTCTTAGTTTGTTGATTTGACACTCTCGTTCTTCCGATATAACTTTATGTGTCTTGCATTCAGCAGATAAGCCAAGAAGCTCAGTTGCGCTAAATGTTGTGAATAATGCCTCTCTCTTTCTTGCATGTAAGAAATCGACTTGCAATATCCTAGTAAGCCTTTGGCGCCATCACCTGCAAAACGCAAGAGTTGTGGGATTTGAAAAGGGAGGATGTGAAGTAGTACGGGGGTCAATAGGATAGATGGAGCCATCACACCAAAGATCTATGTGTTGCTTCCCCGACAACATCATATGATTCATCTAATGAGAGCAATAGTTGACCACTTCTGCGTTTTTGAATGGGCGCATACTCACTATCTAGATCAATGTGCAAATGGTACTTTCGCTTAATGCTTTCATGATTAGACTCTTCAATAGAATGAGTGTGTACATGGTTGTTCTCCATTGAAGTGTTCTAGAAATGAGTAAGTTGGATATGAGGCAGAGTGAAAGAATATAACTCGCTATGGTGAGAGAAGGCTTGCATTTGTCTTTTGAAATTGGAGATGAAGGTTCTCATTCCCTCCAAACTATCTTCCATGTGCAATAAGATCCTCTTGAACTAACTTTATTCTTGTAGTTTTGAATGTATATTTCAAAGAAGGTTCCAACAAACTTTATGAAGATTTACCTCTCTGGCTCAGAGAGTACACTTTTACGACTTTTACGTTCTCTTTATTTTAACATTTCAAGATTTTTTCTAGAGAGAAAAAATAAGAATTGGCGATTTTCTTACAAGTCCCTACAAATGACCTCCAAAATATCCTAACAGCGGAAGCCGACACTCATGTTAGAGATTTCATTCTTCAATGTATGGAAGCTGGATACATGCACCCTAATGAGTGGAAAGCATGGTTCCTAATAACTTTGAGCTAAAAATCCAAAAACTAGTTCTATGACATGGAGGAGCATGAAGCCCATAGGATTGCTACCTAGGAGGGGTTAATAGCGGCCTTTCTTGAACATTTTGCACCTACCTTGAGTCCATTAAATGACTTTATTTCCTTGGGTGGTTTCTTTCAAGGAGAAAATGAGACAGTGAAAAGTTATGTGGGTAGATTTGCCAAGTTTAAAAGAAAACATTGTGATCACACCATAGTCATGATGAAAGATTATTGATGGAGAGCTTTACCAAGGGTTTGTTAGGCTCATTGTTTGCAAGTCCATGTTAGGTTAGCAAGGCCACTATCACTTGAAGATGCATTCACCAAAACGTATGAGGTAGAAAAGCCATTTTGGTTAGAAATTTAGCACTACAATTTAGAGGTTTGCAAGAGCCAAATAGAAATGAAATTCAATATAAGCTTGGAAGTCCTAGAGATGTGACAAATTGTAGCCTTAGTGAGAGAAACCAAAATGAGCAAGCAACCAGAAAAAGTGTGCCATTTCAAGGTGATGTAGGGAGACATGAGAAGGGGGATAAGTTTCCACACAAGGCTAGAGAGCAAAAGAAGAAAATAGTCTATGTTTGGAGAAAGAAAGCAAATGGGGGAGCCAAAACACCTAAGAAATGCTCAATGGATAAGGCACCTATCTAATAAGAAATCTAGGTTCACACTAGCAAGCTGGTTTCCTTGCAGGACACCACTGTTTCATTTTTAGGATGGTGGGGTTGTCGAAAGAAAGTTGGTTTTGGAAAAGAAGAGGGTGACAAGTGTTGGAATTAGGGTTGCAGGAATGCACACACAACTTCAAGAAGATGAGGAAGCTTGAGCACAACACAGTAGTGTATTATGAGTGCCAAAATGAAAGATAACAAGCCCTAGAAGATAATGGGCGTATATACAATGCACGGGGGAAAAAACCTCCTAGTGAGGGAAAAAGTGCCCCGGCGGTCCTAAGTGTGTTCACACACATCACTACTATAATATGGTAACAAATCCCCCCTGGAGTGATGCGGTGAACAAGAGCTAGCACTCATGTATAGGGAAGTGTCTAGCTATGTGGACGAATCCACAAAAGGGAGTAAGCCCAAAGCTTTGCGAAAAGCTTCGAACTTCTCACGAGGCAGAGCCTTTGTGAAAAGGTCTGCAAGGTTATCCTGTGTTGGCACATAAGCCAAACTGATCTCTCCTGCAGAGAGTCTCTCCCTGACATAATGGTAGTGCACCTCAATGTGCTTCGTACGAGCATGGAACACTGGGTTCCGCGCAACTGCCAATGCGCTCTGACTGTCAGTGAAGATGGTGGTGGCAGATGGCTGCCCAACACCCAAATCAGCCATAAGGCGTCTGAGCCACACACACTCAACCGTAGCTGTGAAAGCTGCCCTGTACTCAGCTTCACAACTAGAAGTGGCCACAGTAGGCTGCTTCTTGCTCAACCATGATATGCATGAGCTTCCAAGCATGAAGCAAAAACCACTCGTGGACACGCGTGTGTCATAACAACCAGCCCAGTCAGAATCTGAAAAAGCATGTAAATCTGGCGGCAATGATCCCCCCTTGGGATAAAACAACCCAAGATGCCGAGTACCACTCAAATAGCGAAAGATACGCTTCACTGCCTGCCAATGCTTAATGCCTGGGCTATGCATAAATCTGCTCACCTGTGAGACTGCAAACTGAATGTCTGGCCTCGTAATGCATACATAAATGAGGCAACCAACAGCTGTCTGATAGAGTGTGACATCAAAGTGATCTCCAGCATCATGAAGACTCAACTTCAAACCTGTCTCCATTGGAGTAGCAATAGGCTTGCAGTCTTCAAGGCCAAATCTCCGTAACAATGTTTCAATATACTTTGTCTGACACAAAGCAATACCTCCATCACACTGCTTAAATTGTATCCCCAAATAATGATGCAAATGCCCCAAATCTGACATCTCAAAAGAGGCATTCAAATCAGCCTTAAAATCAGCAATATGACTCTCATTTGGTCCTGTGAGCAGCATGTCATCGACATAGAGAGCAATGATTAGATGTACACCATCCACACGTTTAACATACAAAGTGCTTTCTGTTGGACTATTCTGAAACCCATGTGCAGTCAAATATGCATGTATTTTTTCATACCAAGCTCGTGGAGCTTGCTTTAAACCATATAAAGCCTTTTTTAACCTGCACACTTTGTTTTCCTGCCCTCTTTGAACAAAACCACGAGGCTGCGATACATACACCTCCTCATGCAAATCTCCATTCAAGAACGCAGTCTTTATGTCCAGCTGATGTACATTCCAACCATTATGAGCTGCTAATGCACAGATGCTACGAACAGTGGTCATACGACATGTGGGAGCAAAAGTCTCATCAAAATCAATGCCCTTTTCTTGAGCATAACCTTTTGCAACAAGCCTAGCCTTATGGCGATCCACTGTGCCATCAGGCTTACGCTTCAATTTGTATACCCACTTAGTGCCAATGGCCTTCTTGCCAGGGGGCAAGTCCCATAAAGACCATGTACCATTCTTCATAATAGCATCGTATTCTGCTTGCATAGCAGCCATCCAATTTTCTGAACTTTGTGCCTCATCAAATGAAACAGGCTCACTTTCATCGCACATACTAGAAACAGCCAATGCATAACAATCTGACGCATAAGAGGCACCATGAGAGCCAGAACGAGTGCGACTAGACAAAGGGGCATCCAACTTGCTGTCACGCAAAGTCTGCACCAGCCATCTAGGCATATTCCTAGAGCCCTCAATCTCTTGTCTCTCATCCTCAAGTGCATCATGCACATCTGCATCAGATATAGGCTGATCTGTGCCATCATTTAAAACCTGCATAGGCTGAAAAACTGCCTCATGAGGTATTGCACTTGACTGTGCACCACTGAAAAGAGGCAACAATGTATCATAGACATCACGTGAGCTGATATCTGTCTCCTTAGTACATGAAACCAAGGGCTGAACTGCATCTTCCACAAATACAACATCACGGCTAACCAAAATGCGCTTTGTCTGTGGATGATACAAACGATAGCCTTTGCTCTCAGCACTATATCCAACAAAAATACATTTGACAGCTTTGTCATCCAATTTTCTGCGATGTTGCACAGGCACTAATGCATATGCCAGGCAACCAAAAACACGTAAATGGCCAACAGATGGCTTGCGGCCATGCCAAGCCTCATATGGAGTGACAACCTGTAATGCTTTGGTGGGACACCTGTTTAGTACATAAGTGGCACACATGACAGCCTCAAGCCAAAAACCATGTGGTAGACTTTGACTCTTAACCATACATCTTGCCATTTCCATGAGAGACCTGTTTTTCCTCTCAGCCACACCATTTTGCTGTGGTGTATACGGCACTGTACATTGGTGTTTTATCCCACGCTCAGCCAGAAATGCATTAAATTCTGAAGACATATACTCCCCCCCTCGATCTGAACGGAGGGTGCCCATCTTACTTTCTGACACATTTTCAGCCATAACCAAAAACTGTTTGAAGCACAAAAACACTTCGGACTTTGCCTTCAAAGGATATACCCATGCATGCCTGGTAAAATCATCAATGAAAGTCACGAAGTAAAGGTAGTTTCCAAATGATGGAGTTTGCATGGGACCACAAACATCACTGTGAACAAGCTGCAATCTGCGTTCAGCTCTCACTGATCCATCTTTGGGAAAGGAAGCACGCTGCATTTTACCCAATATGCAGCCCTCACAAACATGCTTGACAGGTGCCTCAAGCTTAGGCAAAGAAGACACCATTTCAGATTTCTGCAGGCGCAGCAAACTTGCAAAATTCAGATGACCAAAACGTGCATGCCACAGTTTTGCATTTGAAATAGCCTGCGTATCCATAATAGCACATGCTGAATCCTCTACACATTTGCCATCCATATTGAGCTTATACAGCCCTCGACATAGTGAACCAGATGCTACAATGATGTCACCACAAGAGAGATCATGAACAGTACATCTGTCATCCACAAATTTTACAACCAAACCTGTTTTGGCAAATGCGGAGACTGACAGCAGATTCTTTTTGATCCCTGGCACATACAATGCATCAAAAAGTGTAAAGGTGTTGCCATTTGCAACATTCAGCACAATCTGTCCAACTCCTTTAACGGGATAAGAGGAGTTATTGGCACAAGTGACAGTATTCCCTGTGGGAGCAGACTCAAGGAAAGTGAATAAACTGCGCTGCGAGGTGATATGCTTAGTGGCACCACTGTCAAAGTACCATACATCTGAATCTACTGCAGACATACATGTGTCATGCAAAGATGGGTCATAACTGCACTGCGCATTGAATGCCCATTCTGTATCTAGCACAACATTAGCAGATTCATTGTTAGAAGGAGAGGCATCTGCAACAGCCATACCAGCCTCTTTCTTCTTAGCCTCTTTCGCAGCCAGCTTAGGACACGCTTTGATGACATGATCATTTCCCTTACAGTACTTGCAAAATGTCTTCTGTTTGTCACCCTTCTTCTCATCTTTGTCTTCCTTCTTTGGTTGCGCAGCATTTGCAGATTTCTGCTTACTAGAAGAAAAGCCAGCTTTACCTTTCCCGCTTCTCTGATTAGCAACGAAAGCTTGATCTGCGACACGCATACTATTCCTGTTTTGCCTTGACTGGTCTTCTTGCAGCAAAACAGAAACTAACTCCTCAAATGATAAGGCATTGGGATTGCCTTTCATCATCAAGCGAAGAGTGGAAGCAAAACCCTGATAAGAATCTGGTAGACCATTCAAAACAGTCTGCACAAGGGAACTGTCTGACAGGATTTCATCTGCAGAAATGAGCTGCTCTTTGAAATCCTTGATCTTTGTCAAAAAGCTATCCATAGAATCACCTTCGTTCATATGCTCATTCTCCAACTGTTTTCGGAGATAAGCAACACGAGCCTCATTTCTTGCCTGATACAATGTGGCAAGTACATCCCAAGCATCCTTAGAAGTCCTGCAGGAGCGAATATGTGGGATAATGGTACGTTTGACAGACAGCGCAATCAAGGCATGAGCCTGCGCATCTCTACCATCCCAACGAATCTGCTCTGCTGAAAGTGGTGGTTCTCGAACAGCTGCTACAGCACTTGTGCCTGCACCATCATCAACAGTACCTGTTTCTGATGTGTTTGCAGCATTCCCAGCCACAATAGGACGTGCATCAATACCCTGCACAATATTCCATAACCCCTTTGCTACCAATACATGTCGCATCATATATGCCCACAATGGATAGTTGGTGCCATCCAACTTATCCTCAGCAGCCAACATGCGGAATACATCATTGTTGTCAGCCATGGCCAATGACTGTACTACTAGATGTAAATGCTGTCTGCAAGAGGAAAACCTGTATAAAATCGACCTGTGCTATATAGCACAGCCCAAAACAGACGAATGGGCACCTGTCCTGCAGATTTTAATCTTGACAGAAAATCTGCACAGTAGGACGATTTTGCCTGCGCAGTACTTGGAATGCAAAAACGGAGGGCGAAATGACTTCAGATCAAAATTCTGAAACAAACGAGCCCTACGGGCTCTCCCACGGCATATACTAACCTGCTGACGCTCGTGAAACCTCGTCGCAATCGGAGGAGATGAAGCGGCAGGTGCCGGTGATGCTGCCCGGGAGGAGGAAGCCTGCTCTGATACCAATTGTTGGAATTAGGGTTGCAGGAATGCACACACAACTTCAAGAAGATGAGGAAGCTTGAGCACAACACAGTAGTGTATTATGAGTGCCAAAATGAAAGATAACAAGCCCTAGAAGATAATGGGCGTATATACAATGCACGGGGGAAAAAACCTCCTAGTGAGGGAAAAAGTGCCCCGGCGGTCCTAAGTGTGTTCACACACATCACTACTATAATATGGTAACAACAAGGAGGTGGCAGGGATTTTGGTGATGAGGTAGGAGAGGGTGAAGGCAGTGAGAGGGTTGTCGAGAAAAATGTTGTGTTGGAGGAGGTTTAGTTGGAGGATGCGAAAGTGGAGTTCTAGGAGTTGGGTGGGGTTTTGGGGCGGGATGGAGAGGCTAGGGAGCTCAGTGTGGCAGCATCATCAAAGCATCTACCTTGCGTTTGTTGGTGTTAGACGTATGCCCGGAGCTGTGTGATATGCCTAAAGTGCATGTTCCTCGGCCACCCGCAGCTACGCATCCTTTTGCTACAAAGTTTTCTCGGTGATGTACTTGTAGGAGTCGAAGGAGTCGAAGGAGGTGCGGATCTGCTGGTTGTGGCCATCCTTGGTAGTTTGGGCTAGGTGGTGCATCTTGTGGGCTTCCCTTTGGACTAGGGAGTGGGTGTTGTGGGCGGTTTGGGTGTCCTCCTGGGCTATTTGGAGCTGCTCATGTGGAGATGGATGACTATGTGCAAGACTTCGGCGAGGGTATGCTCCCGGTCCTCCAAGGGGGCTTGGAGTTGTGTTGGCGAGGATGACGGCTTAAAGATCTTGTTGGTTTTGGATTAAATATGCCTGTGTGCCAGGACCATGGTTGATGAGATGCTGTGACTTGCTCATGCTGGCTGCTGTATATAGTCTGTCTCATCATGGACAACATGAGGAGCTCCTAGGCGAGGTTAGAGAACCCTTCTACAAAGTTAGGGAGGGTGCCATGGGAGGACTTGATTCCTTCCAGGAAGGCATGTTGGGAGCGAAAACAGTCGACCTGCACCCAATAGAGGGTATCCATAGTGTAGCGCTGAGAGGTGGATGGTAAGGCCGACAACTCTTCGTCGAGGTGAGATAGTAAGGGAGAGGGAAGGGATTGGCCCCCGAGGCTGAGTGTGGAGTGGAGTAGTGTCTCTTCGAGGAACTGGGAAGTTCAATGAAGCTCCTCTTCCTTGGTCGCTTTGCGGCATGCCTCCTCCTACTCTCTTGAAGATCAAAATAATGGCGCTTGGAGGGGGCATGGTAGCTGAAGGTTGGGGCTTAGGGATCATGGGAGGGATGGTGGCACTTCCCTGGAGGCGGATAGGTGGAGGAAGCTCCTCCTAACTGGCTGCATGGTAGAGGACCCTGGGTGGTAAGGAGTGATGCGGCGGATAGCTTGCTCTAGAAGTTGGAGCAGTCAGCGTGGAGTGCCTTGTGAGGTATTCAACTGAGTTGATGGGTACACCCTGATGTGGACGAAGGCAAGGGTGGAGAGGTTGTTCCTATTAAGGCGGTCCGCCCAGCGTGTGGTGAGGAGGAAGAAGAGGGCGCGGGCGCAACGCATGACCAGCTCTTCTTGTGTGATGATGTGCCATTCCATGCCATCTTTGGTTGTGGGGCCCTGGAAGGTGTCGCGCACATGGTGCATGACATTGTTGTGGCACACATAAGGTGCTTGTCGAGCCGGGGGAGGTGGAGCACGTCGTGGATCAGGTCGAGGCTAAGATGCACTGTATGGGAAGCACCTTCTAAGTCCACCAGCACCTGCCCTATAGCTTGGATGGCATTGTATGTCTTGATGAAATAAAGGTAGTTAAGGAGGTCAGGTCCCCAGGGCTACATGGTGGGCAACCCGATGAGCCCAATTTGCTCCAAGTGGGTGATGATAGCTGGGTCGATGATGGCATAGTAGTAGCAGGGCTCTTTATAGTGTAGAGCAACTTTTTTGCAACTTTGTGGTTGTTCTCATCAGACTGTGGATGGCGTGGCCATCGACCTACTTCATCAAGGCTTCACCCACATGGGTCGATGATGGCATAGTAGTAGCAGGGCTCTCTATAGTGTAGAGCAACTTTTTCGCAACTTTGTGGTTGTTCTTCATCAGACTGTGGATGGCGTGGCCATCGACCTACTTCATCAAGGCTTCACCCACATGGGAGAGCTAGGTCGGGTGCTTGCAATACTCCTTAAACCAGTGGGCTAGCATGGCATCTCTTCTTTTTGGGAGTGTGGATGACCACCTTGAGAGAGGAGTTGAAGTGCTCTGGGGATCGGCCAAGTGAGCAGCGAGCTAGCAAGCGAGCAGGAAGCTGTGAAAATTCGAGAGAAAAATTACAAAAGTTTGGCGGGGGCAAGATGAAAAGTGAGAAAAATGAATGGTGGTGGGCCCTTATATAGATTTGAAAAGGACATATGGTCGTGGCTTCACAGAGGAACGGATGTGGCTTCATGGGGGAACAACTGTCGACTTTGACAAGTGAATGGCCGTAGATTGGCGAAAGGGAATGGCCATGGCTAGGGGTGAGTGAACGGCCATGGCTACATTAAGAGAATGGGCGTGGCCTAATAGAAGAACGGCCATGTCTTAGAGGAGTGAATGGCCATGGGTTTGCATGAGTGAATGGCCATGGCTTAGAGGAGTGGAAGGCCATGGGTTTGCATTAGTGAACGTCCATGGCTTGGGATAAGTTAATGTCCATGGCTTGGGATGAGTGAATGGCCGTTTGCTTTCCCTTAGAGAGTGAAATTTTTTTTAGGCACCATGTTGACATGTTTTGTACCTTGGGACTATGTGATCAGCACCCCATTGCGACTATTGTACTAACTTCTTGCCCAATGGGCGGGGTGAGAAGTCGGGTCCAATTAGGTGTGGGCAAGGTTGGCAATTGTTGTTGAATCCTTGGCGCCTCGTGGGAGGGAGCATTTTGACAGTGAGGGGTTGGGGAGGTAAGAGGTAGAGTAGGGGTGTAACAGGGGAGTCGTATTATAAGGGCAAGTGGGGTAGTAAAGGTTGAGGGGCGCGGAGACAGTGGGCAAAGGGGGTGAGGCCTTGGCTTCCTCCTAGATTTTCCTTTGCCCTTATTTAGCAGAGTGCTAGTGGTAGCAGCGAACTGTCATTAGCTTTGGCCTCCATTGGAAGTGTGGTGGTGTAGTGAGCTCAAGGTCAGGGATGTTGCGTGTTGACAGTCGTGTGGTTTTTAGCGATGGCTTCACTGGGGTGGTGGCTTTTGCATGGTATTCTCCCTAGCCTTGCGGGTTTGTGGTTGCCTTGGTGGAGGTCGACATGAGGTTCTAGTAGTATGTCGATGTGTCGAAACCTTTGTGGTTGCCGAGGTTTGAGGGGAAAGGTTGGTTTTTTCGAGGATCCACAGGGTGGTGACACCCTCATAGTAACCTTGTGTGATGAGGATCTTCTTGGATACCCAATAGTGAGTATTGGTGGTTTGGGTGGAATACCTGTTGGCAGCTAGTGGTGTTAGCAGTGTTAGCAAGGTTAGTAGGCTCCGTTGGCGAGGTTTGATGTGTTACAGAACTTGTCATCTTGTTGATGAGGCTTTGTTGGATAGGGGATCTTGGTAAATGAGAGGCCTTGTAATTCTCCTTGCATTATAAGCTTGATGACTTGTAAGTCCAAAACTTTGATTTTCCACCCAACCATATCCCAAATGGACCCTAAACACATGGTTATATAGTCCTAAGTGATGCATGACCTTCCAACTTCAACCCCTTAACCTTTCATTGGCTAGGCATGGCCTTTTCACTCCAATACCTCCTCAACTCCCCCTAGAAGGGGGTGCCTACTTCTGTGGCCTTTGGGCTTCCCTTGTGCACCATCTACATCCCTTTTACTCTAACCTTAATTTCTATTAACCATTTCTTTAGGTATTTCCAATTTGAAATCCCCTGAACCTTATTTAAATGCAAACCTTATACATATAAATAACCTTTTCTAGTCTTACCTTATAGTGTTTCTTGTGAGTCTCATAACATGCCTCTTTTTGGGTGGCACAGCTCTGTCCTTGTCAGTAAGTAGGGGAGCTATGGTTGGTGAAGAGGATTGGTCACATTGTTGAATAAGATTGCCAGCTCTAGCTCTTCATCTGTTATAAGGACAGTAACTTGCCTTATGGCTAGTTGTACTGTTGCCGTCCATGCATCCTAATTAATATGACACCGGTTGTGGCCCATCCATCCTCTTCTGAGAAGGATGAGGAGGGGACTTGCATGACCATTGGTCTCCAAATCATCTTCATCAATTGGACATATACTAGCTTGGTTGGTGTGGTTTGGGCAACCTATTGAGGGTTAAGCCATGGGAGCCAAATGATGGAGTTCCCATCATGGAAGCCTTGATCTTCTAAGAGGCGCGTGGGCACCCATCGTTGCCGAGTGCTGAAGGTCCGTGGTTGTTGAGGCTTCTGTGTTTTTGGTCGACGAGGCTTTGAGCTAGGTGTAGGTTGTTAACAGTGAGGATAGGCTTTTGATGGTGGCTTGGGTAAACACAAGTGTGTGTTGTGCGAGCATGGAAGCCTTGAGCTTTGAGCACATTGCTAGGCACCCAGTGTTGTTGGCTTTGGTGTGTTTGAGCTTGCCTAACCTATGGCTTTGGGAACTTTTGTTGCAGCTTCCTGGGGAGTTGTTGTGGGGGATGAGCATACGCGGCATGCTTGGGTAGCTAGAGGCGAGTGTTGCCTTCATAGTAACCTTGTGCTCGTAACAGGCGGTCCGAGCGACCGAGCCAATGTTGAAGCTTTGGCTTAGGGTTGGTTTTTGTTGGCTTAGTTGGCTTCTTGCGCTTTGGGAGTGGAGACGGCAGTTTGCGGATACATAGTTCTATGTAGCCATCATAGAATCCCTGAGCAGCAAGAAGAGAATTGGGCACCCACCATTTATTGTCATGATAAAGATTGAGGTTGGGGTGCTTGCAGTGTGGGTGGTCGACGATGTAGAGTTGAGGGGCAATGTCGACAAGGACGAGACTTGATTGTCATGGTTGGATGAGTGGCCGATCGACCGGCTTTGGTGAGGCATGGGGTGTGGTCACAAGAGAGACTTCCGGTGATGAGGATGGGGCATGAGGGGGAAGGGTAGTCAAGAATGAGGGTGTGTGTATGATTTCCTCTTGGGAACACAAGAGGCCTGTGGCCTTTTTGCCATTGATTTCCATGGTGGCCATTTCTTTGTGCCAATTTATTTGGCAGTGAGTAGCACCAATCCACTCTTTTCCAATTATTATCCGGCCTTTGAGTGCCCATGTATCAATGACATGAAATCTGCACTCCAACTGGTTATTTCCTATAGAAATTTCAGGAATAAAATACCCAACACTCATTAGACGCATTTTGTGTGATATCTGAATGTAAGTGCTTTCTTTTATTAGTGTGGGTTTTCCAAGAGTTTTCCATGCCTCCAAGAATATGAGATTGGTGTGGACCATAGGATAGATGTGGGCTTTCCACCATTGGAGACCATTTTCAGTCAGGAGTCCAATCCATATTCTTGTTGGGTTTAGTTCTGGTGGAATTTCACAGGCAGTGAAAGACTTAACAATTATTGTGGGGGGTGTGAGAATACCCTTTGTGGAAGCAGTTGGGGAGGCAGTGGATCAGATTCGAGGCTCTCCTCGTCCCCAGAGGATCATTGTTACCTTGTCGTGGTGGGGAAGCTTGAGGGTGGTTGTGTTGTCAACGAAGTTGATTGTACATGTAGCGTTTTGGACCCAGCTTCCTCTAAGGATGACCGCCTCTTTTGTCTCACCTGTTGGAACCACATAAAGCTTCCTTCGAGGATGACCGCCTCTTTTGTCTCACCTGTTGGAACCACATAAAACTTACAAGCTAATGGGTTAGATACAGTATGTACAGTTTGTGTAAAGGACCCAAGGCTTTGTATGCGTTGTCCACCTGGCATTTGAGTCTTGGCATGGGCAGTTTTAAGAGATGGTTTGCCCAGAGAGACCCATGTTTCCCATGGCAAAAGATTGTGGCTAGCTGTGGGAGATAACAAGGCATGTTTTTATCGCATATTTCTGCTAAAGGGGAAATCTATCTAGACCCTAA
Source organism: Cibotium barometz (assembly GCF_041138505.1). Taxonomy (NCBI): domain Eukaryota; kingdom Viridiplantae; phylum Streptophyta; class Polypodiopsida; order Cyatheales; family Cibotiaceae; genus Cibotium; species Cibotium barometz. The sequence goes on from NC_141085.1 coordinate 703,128, forward strand.
TGGTAGTCGCGGCTTGTGGAACTACATTTACACTTAGGGTGTTAAAAGCGAGATGGCCGTATAGAGTTCATGAAGGGTCTAGCCATTTGGGAGCATGAATTGCATGCCGAGTTCGCGAGATCGGGGAGGGTGTCAAGTGTAGCAAGGATTTTCAGCAAATCATGGTCCACTTCGCCACTATTGATAGAAGCGACCATGCATGGCACCCGCACATCATCAAGGGCTTGATGACAAGCATCGTAAACAAAGATGTCGTTACTCCTGGTGGCGATGGTTATCACAAAGTCTTCGCCAAAGGGAGCTTTGACCATGGGGTGTGAGTGCCAGGTTTATAAATTGACCTTGAGTGTTTGAGATCCTTTGCGGAGGTAGACATGATGCGTGTCCCATTCATGCATTAGTTGTGTTTTTCGCATGAAAGGTCTACCCAAGATGTCATATGCGGCATTACGAAAGTCTGTGACTACAAATGTGTTATGTCACAGAATTTTACCTTGAGGTCATGTACTAGGCCCAGGGGTTTTGCAGATTTCGCGTCCACAAGCTTGATAACCAATGTGGTATAATCAAGGAGTGGTTGACCCTAGTTTTCCTAGCATGTTCGTGTGAGGATGCTTACGCCAGCACCTCCATCCAAGATGCCTTTGACCACATGTCCGTTATTTATAGGAAATGGGCAAGGCTACATTGGTGTCATCACCGTCAAAGTAGTGGCCCAGCGCATTTACACGAATTGTTGATGCGCCTTTGGGTTGTGGGTTGTGGTGATGGAGTAAGTCTAAATGATGGTGCTTAGATTCATCTAAGGAATCTGAGTTAGCTCCCTCCTCCACAAAAGCCTGTAGTTTTCTTTCCATCCAATCCCAAATATCACTCCATAAATTTGGACTACCTTTTAACAAGGTTTCAATGGGCATTTGGATTTGGGAGGAAAGGAAGGCTGAGAGGCCAGCCAGGTCACATTGATGAGTAGAAGCTTCTTGAGGTGCGGGGCCTTGATCATAAGGTGGACCAGCAATAGTATATGGAATTTCAATTTGGTCCTTAGTTGACGGGTATGGAGGTCAAAATTTGGGTGTCGTAGGAGGGTAAAAGACCTCAGCAAATCTTGTGTGGGCACCACATGAGTCTCTGTCGGATTCAGTTTCACCATTCTCATTGAGTTGTTCGATGTGCCAATGTGGGATTTGGGTTTGTCCATGTGTGGAATAGGCAATGGAGGATTAGGAGGCGCATGTGTGGCAAAATCTTTATTTTCCAACATCATGTGGCGAACGAATCTTTCCTCAGCCTTGAGTGTAGGTGGAAGTGGCAATTCACCCGATCATCACTCTCGGGGAGGAGGAGGATGTGGTCTTTGTGGAGCCAATGCGGATGTTAACCTAATCGTCCCCTTGGCCAACGTGCTTAGAGCATTGTTTCTTTTTGGATGTGGCCTTCTTTAGTTTGGCCTGCATGTGACGACATTCAATGGGACAGTGGATATCTTCCCATGTTGAACGCTCAACACGTTGAGGGATGGCATGCCTTTGACTGTGGAGTGAGAAACTGATTGCAAAGGGAAGTCCTTGTAGTAATGGTCGATTCCATGGCCACCATGACATTGTGGTGTCACTGGTGGTAGGCATTTCTTTTTAGGGCATTCAGCCACTCTATGGGGTCCTTGGCAGAGGAAACACAAAAGAGGTGGTTTCTCTACGGGTGCACCTATAGTGTGCACAAGTGGTTTAGGGTCCATGTAAGGCACTGGCAAAGGGAGATGATGTGTTAGGGGTGCCTTGGGGATGGCGGAGCACATGGGCTCCACAGGTTTAGCAATGGACCTGGTTTGAATCTTTCCATCAGCAATAGGGTTTGCCTGGAGAGGCAACGGTTGGAATGGAAATATTGGTACTCAAGAAGGTGGTGGCCCTTTGTGTGAGTACTTAGTTGGGAGTGGTGCCACGAGTAAGGCTTGTGACCTGGGAGAAGACGAAGGTAATGTTACAAATGAGCTTTGGGTTATCATTGGTGTGGTGGCCAATTGCAGTGGAATAGCTTTCTCGCCTGTTATCATCAAGAAAGATTACCCATTTGCATGCCTGATCAAAGGTGGAGAGGTCCTTGACCAACATGTGGTCATGTAGCCTTGGATTGTGCAAGCCCAAGAGGAAACAGCCCATTAAGTGCTTGTCGCTCAGTTTTTCCCTCTCGTCACAATGCGAATCACGTAATGTTTCCTCGAGTTTTTATTCCAATTGGAATAGTTGGATGATGGGGCTCCATTTGGGCCCGTAGGATGCAAAGCCAAGTATGAAGGCCTCTCTTACGGCTTTGAAAGCGCCTTTGGTCCAAGGATTGGAACCATTGCACTACCTTGCCTTCAAGGCTGAGTCCAAGGAGATGGACTTTGGTTGCATCGTCAAAAATTTCAAATGCCTGATAAATTTGGTTAAAGACCCCTCGATGTGGAATACGGGGTCTCTAACTCCATGGAATTTTGGAAGAAGTATGAAAATTTTTGCCCACATACGTTTGTATGTGACGTTTGTGGGTGCAAGTGTTCTTAGAGCTTGTGCGCTAAGCTCAAAATGTCAAGTTATAGCACAAGGAGAGGTGGTGCAAGGGTGGGGGGTGGGAATAGATCCGTTGTGGATAGAGAAGAAGGTACATGAGCATGCTCAAGGCGTCTATCCACGTTGGGGTGCATGTATGGAGGGGCCCCACTGGATGAGGGCCCTTCAAAAATCATTTCGTCCTCATGGCCAAACATGTGGCATGGCGACCACATGTGAATGTTCAATTGGGAGGCGGACGTGCCGCTACATGGAATGGAGGCATTGGGGGTACGAAACGATGACCTAAAGGTGTCTATGGTGTGTGGGGAATCTTAAAAAAGCTTCAATGGTGCGCGTGTGGTCCTAAAATAGGAGTTTTGGCTCTATTTTGCCTTGCACATGAACGCACCCTTAAGGTGAAAAATGGTCTTTTGAGGCATTTTATGCGTGTAAAAATGACCCTAGTGAGTGGGGGAGGTAGACCATAAGCACCTCTAAAGATTTAGAAATTTAAAAAAAAATATTTTTTTTGGGAATGGTACATCCGTATGCTTAGGTTGGTATGGGCATACGCTTAGGTTGGTACAACGTGGCTAAGGTTGGTACTACAGGCGTACGCTTAGGAAGGTACGACCGTTGGTTAAAAAAAGTAATTTTTTTTGAGAATGATACGTCCGTACGCTTAGGTTGAAATGACGTGGCTAAGGTTAGTACAAGCATACGCTTAGGAAGGTACGGCTGTGGCATTTTTTTTAAATTCAAGAATGTTATGTTCGTACGCTTAAGTTGGTACGGAGGTTAGTACTGCCATATGCTTAGGAAGGTACGACCGTGGTTTTTTTTTTGGGTTCATACAGCCGTACGCTTAGAAGTGTACGCCCGTGGCCTTAGGTGTGAACGACTGTGGCAAGTTTGAAATTTGAATTTGAATTTCAAATTTGGAGGACAATGAGTGGGAGACAACTAAGACCCTCTCATTAATGCAAGGTAAGTGGGAAAAGGCCAAAGTTAGAGGCTACCTCCAAATTAGTGGATTTCGACTAATTTAGAGACACTCTAACTTAACTAATGATTAATCTTCTTAATTCCACTATTAATCACTCTTTCACCCTCTTCTTTGTCCTCTAATTACTCTTATTGGTGAGGAGTTTAGGGATGCAAGGGATTTGATAGGTGGATTAGCAATGTTTAGGCCAAAGATGTGGTTATTCCTAAATAATCTTACTATTTAGGTCTTTAATTAACCCTTTTAAAAAAGAAAAAATTAGATAAATGAGACCTAATTAGTACTAATTTAGACCTAATGAGAGTGGACTAAACATGGATTTGGGTTAAGGCAAGTGTTTGGAACACTAATGATGCCACTCCAATTAGTCTAATTACAAGTAAGTAGGCTCAATTTTTTAATTTTTTGCTCTCTTTAAGTTCACTAATCACACTAACCAATATATTAGTGATAATTAGAAAAAATTAAGAGATAATTTATGGTTATTTGGATTTTTGATGGATTTAACAATGCTAACCTACCTATAAAGAATTAAGCAAAAGAAACAAGATTAAACTAAAAATTAAGAAAAATAGTCTAGGTTTAACTAAAAATCCTCTTGATTAGGCTCTCTAATCACCCAAATCTCAAGTTTTTTCACTCAAGCAAGTAGTGATCCTCCTCTAAACACAAAGCTATACATGAATCATAACAAAAACCATGTAAAACATTAAAATACATCAAAAACCATGTAAAACATTAAAATCACAACAAAAACCATGTAAAACATTAAAATACATCAAAAAACCGTATGCCAAAGAGTTTACCTCACACCGGGCTATGGAGACTCCGTCGGATTCGAATCAAAGATGGCTTAGACAAGTAGCGGATTGGTGCTCCCCAGTAGTGGTGCCAAAGATGTTAAGGAAGGGAAGTTGCCTATCTGCTAAACTCGAGCTAGGCTCAAGAGCTCCACCGTAGCCGCTCTCATCACCGTCCTCCCACACTCGTTGTCACCCTGGGGCAGTAGCCCTAATCTAATAGGTGATACAACCTCTCTCGACGAAGATCGTGTGGAATCTCTATGGAATACGTTGATAGCCTAATCACTCAAGCAAGAGGGGAGAGAGGGAAGCAAGAGGAAACAAGTGATTAGCACTCCCAAACTCTAGTCCAAAGCTACCTAATGATGCATGGAATTCCTAATTAATCCTAAGATTAATGGTGGGATTAAGCTGATATGTAGTTTTTAACTACTGGAAGAAAAAACAAAAATGAATGGAATCAAGAGCTCTTAAGATTAGGGGACTTACTTCTTGTAGCTCCTGCTTTTGATGTAGCCTTAGGAGCTCCTCATGCTCCCAATGCTCCATTACACTCAATTGTATAAAGAAAAAAAACATACACAAATCAAAAAAGTATCTTACAACCAACTTCTACCGGTGGATTTGCATTCCATTTGGGAAAATCAAGACTCTAGCTAAGGAATAGATTGTGGAGGACCCTAAGCTAAGTGCTATCCCCGACAGCAGTGCCAAAAATGTTTATCTAATTGAGAATATTCCTTGCATATAAGAGAGAAAGAAGAGAAGAGAAAAGAGACAAGGCACTTAGCCAACCCTAATGAGGGTTAACTCCTCGATGTGTAGTCGCTAGGGACTCACTGTCACCCAAGTGGAGCTTTCCTTGAGCTAAGTAGGGAGCAATGAGATAAGGAGTTATGGAGAGCTTAACTTCTATCTCAATGCCTTGGTGTGTGCGAGAGAGAGAGAGAGAGAGAGAGAGAGAGAGAGAGAGAGAGAGAGAGAGGGGGGGGGGAGCGAGAGAGAGCAAGAAAAAGAAGGAGAAGAGGCAAGAAGGGGAGCATTACGTTCAAGCACACACATATAATCAAGCATGCATCCACACAAGCTCACCACCATAGCCACCACAAGAGAGCAAGAGGAGAGGGAAGAAGACTCAATTGTGATAATAGGATTATATATCCTTTTCATATTTCATAAGTCACTTATATACATGAGCTCTCTTTTTATAATGGCCTGCTAGCCATTTTTGTAACAATTGGGGGCCCAGAATTGGTTATGTAGCTCTATGTACACCTAGGCTTACTGCTTATGGTGGCTGGCGTTACACATGTCGTAACCTCGATCGTCCCATATATCTTTTACATGAAGTGCTTAGCACCGTTTTGCATAAAAGTGAATTACATGAAGCGTAACCATGCTTAAAAAGAAAGATCACCCCAACATGAGAGGAAGTATATATTGAGGCTAGAATCATAATGTGTTTCAAGACTAGCACCCATCTTGTCGAGCTTTGTTACATTCCTCTCAACCTATCAAGCTTCTTTCTTAGCCTACCATGGACCCACATCCATCTCCAATGAATCGAAACGCCGAAGCCCATGGGTCCCTAGTAGTTTGAGTGTCACGGGCCCCACGATTGAGGTCCTGGGCATCGGTCCACAAGAAGGCGACCCATCATGCCCACATGATATATAACTCGGCTCCATTAACCTCGTTGAGCGTGTCACAGCGCGATAAAACCTTGTCGAGTCACACCCATCTACTAATGTATCCTCGGCCCGGCTCCGTGGCCTTATGGTCTCGGGTCATTCCATCCATCTCCAATCCATGATCCAATCAGCCCGGCCTCATCGGCCCGTCAGCTCGACACGACTCACTGTCCCGGCGGCAGCTTCACCGTTTCCACCATTTTTTCTTCCGTCGGTTCCGTTTCCGCATCGGCGTAATAGCCGTCAATGTGGGGAGGGAATCCCCCAGGGCACGCGACACCATGTAACCCCCACGGCAACCCGGGAGGCCTAATGTGCCTACCTGGTGCGTGAGTGCGTTCTATGTGTGCAAAGCCCCATGGGTCTCGGGTTGGTTTCCCGACCCCTCACATATACCCCCCCTTTATGGCATTGACGTCCTCATCAATTGATTTTCAAACTAGGAGTGAGTGCCTTTGTATCATGTTTATTAGAATCTCCAACATGTGCGTATGTGCTGATACATAAAATAAGAAAGCGAGAGGTCTTCAATCAAGGTTTTGATACATGTCTTGGTGTGGGACCTTGGGGCTAAGCATAAGACTTTAAGTCATTCCCAAAGGCAAAAATATACCCATTATCATTGTGGAAGAGGCCATTTGTATCATCTCTAAATTGTTGCAGAGGCATGTTTAGGCTTTATTGCCTAGGAGGGAGATACCTTTGAGGGATCCACTATCCATGGCATCTTGAAGAAGCCATCCCAATGTGGCCATTTGTATCATTGTGGGTGGAGGAGGCCATTTGTATCATCTCCAAACTATTGCGGGCATGTTTAGGCTTCATTGCGTGGGAGGAAGATACCTTTGAGGGATCCATCATCCATGGCATCTTGAATGAGCCATCCTAGTGTGGCTGCAATAGCATAGAGTGGGGGCACCCTTTTTTAATGTATTTTTGGAGGGGAAATGGGTTGAGTTAGGATCCCATTAATAGAGACCCTAGCTTGAGCATTACCAAAGAGCATGAAGACTTCCTTGATGAAGTGAGGTCCCAGACCCGTGTCTTTTAGAGATTGCAAGATGAACGGACATTCTAACCTCATAGGCTATATCAAGTCCCCCTTGACAAATAGAAAGTCCTAGTGAACTCTTGAACATGCTCCACACCTTTTCAACGTGCTATAATGGCATCTTGAATAAATCTCCCTTTGACAAAACCTCTTTGCTCCGGTCTGATCCAAGCATCTAGATGAGTAGTGAGTCTGAGACTTTTGTAAAGACTTTATAGGTGATATTGAGCATTGTTATAGGTCTCCAGTTTGATAGAACATCTTTTTCCTCCCTTTTGTGGATTATTTTGATGATGCCTTCATTTATGAATCTTTGGAGGGCCTCATATTTGAGGGACTCTTCCTAGATAAGAATCAAGGGAGGGACATGGATTTCTTTCATAACTTTTTATAAAATTCACACGTGATCCCATCCACTCTCATGTTTTTCCCATTCTTCAGCTTCTCAACATCATCCTTAAGTTCTTGATTCGAGAGGGGGGACTCCAAGGAGGTAGCTAAGGAGGGGGGACCACATTTTTCTAGCTCTGGATATGGCTTCACACGCAGCCCTTTTTTCCTTAGAAGACTAGAGGGGGGATCTAAATAAAGCAGAGAAATGGTCATATATAATGTTCAAATTCTCTTCTAGTTTCTCTCATAGCCATTCTTATTTATCACACGAGGCAATGAAGTCATTACCAAATCATTTTCCTAAAACTACAAAGAAGATTTCCTTGGATGGTCTATCCTCCTTGTCATCCCACCACTCTCTGAGGTAGAGGGTAAGGTGTTGGCACTCGATCACCTCTTCTTTTCTCAAGTCTTCTTTTATGGCAAGTAGCCTCCCTTGCAAGTATGTTTTACCATGGTGGATCATTTCTTTGGTTCTCTTAAGAAGTCATATTTCTTGGTTGTTCTCTCTCTCCTTATTCTGGTCACCTCCCTTTTAGCTTCCATTAAGAAGCATCTTGGATGCGAAAAAGCACGTAAATTTATTTTTTTAAGGCATATCCAAGATCGTTTAAAAAAAATCCCCAATGATACACATATCTAAAATTACTCGCAAAATGCCAAAGTGGCTAAAAAAATCTCACAATACAAAGCTCACAGAAAAAAAAAATTATCCACCTATCAGGAGCTTCTAATCTTATTATTGTAGGAGGAACAGTCCAAAAAGAACGTTTCTAAGAGTTTTGGCACTGATCGAGCTTTAGCAACCAAGAATAAGGGCAAGAAATTTCAGCAAAAGACCAATTCCAACAAGACTTTTAAGGCTTAGGGTGATTCCAAATAACTAAAGAAGGTTACTTTTGTTGGTATTACAAAAAACTTAGCCATGCAATTGAAAATTGCTTTAAAATTCAAAACAAAGAAAAGAAGAAGAAGGAACCCAATAAGGGTTCCAGTAGTTCCACCTCCAACAACAATAAGAGTTCTAAGAAAGAGGACTCAATCAATATCATTGTCTATTAAGACTTCTCACTTATGGAAATTTGTAGTTATAATCCTGAACAGGATACATCTCTCAGTGTAGTTGTTGCTTGATAACAGTGCTACTTCTAAGGACATAACTTCTCAACAAAGAACTTTGGTTAAACATATGGAGAATGTGCAAAATGGTCACACTATTGTGTGTGCCAATAGTATATCTTACCCTGTTCAGGGTATTGGTGAGATTGTTCTCACTACTGTTATTAGTGGTGAGGATCTTTATCTTGAAAATGTATTTTTTATGCCAGATATTTATAAAAATTTACTTTCTATGTCCACTCTAGTAAAGGGGTGTCTTAATGGTTAATTTACAGATGATAAATGCATTGTCTATGAGACAGAGAACATGATAAACAGATTGTGCTTACATCTTTCACCACAAGTGGTTTGAACAAATTGGACATGTATGATAAGTGTGATCTTGATTGTCTGGTGCAATGAAAGATGGATAATTGTGGTATGCTAGGGTTGGACATACTTCTATGGTGGTTTGATGCTTTTGCAGCAAAACATGGGATATTAGAGAATCTTCCTCACCTTGATCCACCACTAAGATATGTTTTGAAGGATGTATCCTTAGTAAACTTTCTTTCCAAAGAATGCAATAGATTAAGGATCTTCCTCACCTTGATCCACCACTAAGATATGTTTGCCAAAGATGTATCCTTGGCAAACTTGCTTTCCAAAGAATGCACAAATTGCAGCTCATATATAGTGATATGTGTGGTCCAATGTGGATTACTTCTTTGGGAGGAGGAAACTTATATTTTATTACATTCATTGATGATTACAACAAATTAAATTGGTCTTACTCCATGAAAGAAAAATTAGAGATATTTTCTCATTTTCAACATTTTGTTACTATGGTTGAAAATAAAACTGGCTTAAAAATTCAAACTCTTCATTCAGGTAGTAGGAGAGAATATATGTCTAATGCCTTCAAAGATTTTTTAGCATAAAAAGGCATTAAGCATCAATGTATTACTCCTTGTACACCACACCAAAATGGTGTTACTAAGAGATACAACAAATTGTCATGGAGATGGTTAGATGAATGGTTAAGGGTTAGTAGCTTCCATACAAGTTTTGAATGGAGCAGTTCTATGTGCTATCTCTATTTATGTGCTAAACAAGTACTCCAATAAAGCTTTGAAGACTGGTCAATCCTTATGAGGCTTGGTTCAATTGAAAACCTAAGATTTAACACATGCGTGTTTTTGGTTATTTGGCATGTGCACATGTGCCAACACAAAAACAAACTAAGCTTGATGACAAGACAGTGAAATCCATTTTCAATGGCTATAGTGCTGAAAGTAAAGGTTATCGTCTCTATAATCCTCTCACTAAGAAGAATATTGTTAAAAGAGATGTTGTTTTACTACAGAGGATTATGTCTATCCATTAATGGAATTCAATAAATTAAGCATACCTATACATTACATGTGCAATATCTGCTAATTTTTCCCTATTGTTTCTCGTATGTTCTAAGGAGGGAATGCTCAAGGAATTGATGCACTAACTTAAAATTAGCTAGAAAGATGCAATAAATAGTGGCCTAAACCCTTTCCAAATGCAGCTGAGTTTATCAAGCATTGCGAGAATACCAAAGGTTCACCCCATTATCCACATGAGAAGGACCAAATGCTCATAACCCCAATAGTTTCGAAACAACCCTTTGAAAAATATGGTTTAGATTTTGTTGGTCGTGCATAAAAAGCACGTCAATACAAGTCCATTAGATGTTATACATGCATATATGTGGGGACTGACCAAGACTATAACAATTGCAAGACTGTAGATATTATGTTACATTCATTGACAATCATACTAGGAAAGTGTGGGTTTAAGAAAAGTGAGGTGTTTTTGCCTACTTTCATAGATTTAAAGCCTTGGTCAAGAAGGAAAAAGACATGTAAATGAAATACCTAAGATTGGATGATGGAGGAGAGAATTTCTCTAGTAAGTTCAGTGATTTCTTGAGAAATCAAGAATTCAAGAGACAGTTTACGTTGCAGGTACACTCTGCAAAATAGAACTATTTTACAGAAAGAAAAAATTGCAAGACTGTAACAATTGCAAGACTGTAGGTATTATGTTACATTCATTGACAATCATACTAGGAAAGTGTGGGTTTAAGAAAAGTGAGGTGTTTTTGCCTACTTTCATAGATTTAAAGCCTTGGTCAAGAAGGAAAAAGACATGTAAATGAAATGCCTAAGATTGGATGATGGAGGAGAGAATTTCTCTAGTAAGTTCAGTGATTTCTTGAGAAATCAAGAATTCAAGAGACAGTTTACGTTGCAGGTACACTCTGCAAAATAGAACTATTTTACAGAAAGAAAAAATAGACACATTATAGAAGTGCTACGTGTCTTGATGTCTGAAAAGAATACGCCAAACTATTTTTGGGCAGAAGTAGTAACACTATATTGTTTACATTATGAATAGGACCCCCACTACAGTTCTCCATTATATGTTAATAGGAGAATACTTTCCCTTATAGGAGAATACTTTCCCTTATATGTTAATAGGAGAATACTTTCCCTTATAGTATGTACTCTTATGCTTTTGTGTTGATAGTTGTAGAGAAGAGAAGAAGATAGAAGGAAATTCAGCCATCCATCTCTCTCGTGTCTTGCTCTCTCTCGTGTGCGGGTGTGTATTTGCTTACCAGGAACTCAAGCTCTCCCTCTTCTTTACTCTAGCCCTCCAACAAAGAGCCCCATGAAGATATAATTATGGAATTAGAGCTCTCTCAAAGATTTGAAAGTTCCAAAACAGTCCCAACCTCTTGATGAGGAAAGCACCATTTAGTCAAATTATATAGTCGCGTGGTGAAAGAGATTTCGTATAGTTGCTCCATGGAAATGTGCATGCAAGGACTGCCCTTCTAGTCCTTCAAAGAAGCAGCAAAATCATTCCTTGTAGGGCTATTTGAGGACATAAATCTCTATGCAATCAATGCTAAGAGGGTAAAACCATCAAAACTACAGATATCTAAATTGCACGTAGACTCCAATGTGATGACCTACAGTGATTTTGTAACACTTTTCATTTGGCTATGAGTTGCTTCTGGCTTTGTATCTACTTACTTTTAATATAGACAGTATTTGTACTATTTATGGTGTCCTATTTATTGGTTGCTAGTGTTGCCCTTTAATGAGCTTGATAGTCTCTTTATTAGTGTTGTCTTGTGCGAAGCATAATCATAATCTTGTTGCCCTTCAATGAGCTTCATTTTGTCTTTTTTTTTGGTGGTGTATTGTGCATATTGGTGTTGCCTTGTGCAAGGCATATTCATAATCATAATCGTGTTGCCCTTTTAATGAGCTTGATGCTGTCTTTTTATTTGGTGGTGCGCCTTATGCAATATTTTGCCTTGATTCTAAAATTGATGCCATGCCTGCACGTTTATAGGGGGCCTTGAGTTCAATATTTAATGCTTTTACCTATTGATGCCATGCACGCAGGCTTATAGGGGGGCTTGTTTCCAATCTTGATACAATTGCAGGGGCTTCCTTATGCTTACGAAAACTGCACGAAAAAGGGCATGAAAAACTGCCAAACATACTTTATGTTTTGTAGTTTTCTGCACCCTTATGGCCTTGCTATTCTAGACATAAGGAATTCCCTTTTAAGCATACGCAATTGCATCAAGATAGGTAACAATAGACCATTGTTGATATGACTTTGGAGGATGAGAAGCTCGTCTTGTATTGACTTGGGCAGAAGCCATAATGCCAATCATGGGACTGAACACAACAGGAATTTTCCGTATGCCGGCAAGGCAATAAAGCGGGAGGGGCAACAGGACGAAGCGCTGGAAGGCAGAAATGAGGGGGGGTGGGGCGGGGTTGGAAGAGGAGCGTGCAGCAATGAAGGCCGGAAAACTGCAGAGGGCAAAGCTAGAAGGGGGTGACATGGTGAGCAAGAGAGGGCAGAACGCTAGAGAACTAAGATTAATTGCAAGCAACTGGGGAAAAGGTGGGCAACGCTCCGATGGTCAGGCAAGGGGGAGCAGCTCACTAGTCTTCACTTCGCTAAATGTTTTAAGTACTTCATTCTTGGTGCACAGCAGTATGTCTCACGCTCACTGGTCTTCACTTTGCTAAATGTTTCACTTGTTTTTGGACATGAACATTACATGAATTAGTCTGCATATGATTGGAAGGTTTACATGTATAATGGATCTCAAAAAAAAGAGTGGCTTTGTTACTCTATACACTTTCTATTGTCTTACGGACTTTGTTGGGAACAAATATCCATCACAACCCTATATTTTTATTGATATCATGTGTGTTTTCTAACCTGTTGTTATTGAAGAAGGCAAAACCACAATTTTCTATTTTACCAGTGAAAAGCAACGTGAAAACATTACTTGGGAAAGCGTCGACCTCCCAAGCTCCCTCATCATCATAAAGTGATTTCAAGGTGGAGAGCAGAAGTTTACAGATAGCAGCCCCAATTGTATGTAAGGTCTGCGTCCCAAATATGACCACTTACATGGCAGCACTAGAACCATACAGATGTTGTGCAAACAATATCATAGGGATCGTACCACAATCTGCTACATCATCTTGTGCAGACTGCATTTTGCTAGAGACATTGTATGAACAACAGGCTAGCTGACGTTAGCAAGGTTGTGTGCAAACAATATTGTCAGGATCATATCACAATCTGCTACATCATCTTTATGGGAGAGGTGCGGATTGCATTTTGCTCAAGACATTGTATGAACAACAGACTAGCTGACGTTAGCGAGGTGGTACCTATTGCAATTTACTACACACCGTGCAGCAGTACGGACTTCCATGACAACAATATGATCAGAAAAATTAGCTATATATACAAACAGTAAGCGCTAGGGCAGGTTGTGCGTGGATTGTTTCCAAGACAAGTTGTTGCCAATGTTGAAGGCCTCCATTGAGTACCTAGGCCTGTGTATGGGACGTACTGCTTATTGCTATGGGAAAGGCAAGGTTATGAAGATGTCCGTGTGGTACTCAGGCTACGTGCAAGAAGCACTGCACATGGTAGCAAGGGAAAAGCAGAGTTACAAAGACTCCATACTCGCAGGCCTTGAGTTGGGTTAGTGAGGAGTTACACCAAGGCATCTCGTGTAGTTGCTCTTGAGCAGAGCCAAGAGATATCCACGAGAGATCTGCTGTATGAACCAAGCCCCTCACTTCAAAACAAAGCGACCATCCTCTTCTTGTTTTGCAGCCCGCACACAAACTACACACATACATAGAATCTGCATCTGCATCCATTATCTGTCTGCATCGTGTGTAGTTATTTTAATTAAGTGAAATCTTAGTATCACTTTGGCAAACCACCCCCGTTACAGATTCATACACAAACATGGGTCCCAACGACCAGCCCCTAAGCAAGTATTTGCTTGGTTGCTATGAGAATGAAGGTACAATCCAATGACTGGCTAGAATCGGAAACAGACAGCTAATGGTGCTTTCTGTGCTGTCATGTGCAAGACATGCACAGGCATACTTAAAAACTAGTCCTGAAGAGGCAACATGATAAAAGACTCACTAGAACCACAATTTAGGAGCATGTAGTGCTATTTTGGCAGGAGATTATCTGATGGAAGAGGTGGTGTTGCTGTTGGCCAGCATAAGGAAAGACTAAGGAACCTATCAGCTGCTCATCACATGGATTTTGGACTTGGACCTGCTGGCCGACCAGCAATCAGCCAGTCCATCAATGATTTTCCAGCCTATTTAAGGCCCAGTTGCTCATCGTTTATTCATTCTACTCTGTTTGGGTATTTTACTACCTTTTCAAAGCAGCCCATGGCTGCAAGAATTTATGTACGTTTTTGTACCATATGATATACTGAATTTCCAGCTATCTCTCTCTACTCTCCCTTTTGTTTGCGTTTTTGCATCAGCATGTTCTAGATGGTGGGCTGAAAGAAGATTCTCAGAGCTTCCGCATGTAACATGTGCAATACCAACACCAGGAAAAGAGCGGTAAGTCTATTCTTCTGCAACTCTGCACATACATTTGTGAAATGAAGGCCCTGAAAACCCCTCCTTTGCTGCAGATTACTGCACTGGTTCTGAAGCTGGAATCTGCTGTCTTCTATTGCTGGAACAGGAGCCAGAGGGGCTGAATACTCTTTTAAAAGGGAATGGGACCTTTAAATAGGAGATCAACTAGGCTCCCATACTTCCGATTGGCTGGCCTGTCGACCTGCTGTAGGGTACCCCGAAAAGGAGGAAAGTCCCCTGATGTGGGCCTTTCCTGCCTTCCAGAACATTCCTGCCATCCTGCTGATGGTGGACCATGGGTTGTGCGTGCAGCGCACTTTCCTCCACTAAGGCTACAACTGTCGTCCAATACATATCTTCCCAACAGAGATGCAACAGAAAAATTGACACACTCAAGTAATCTCACACAAGAACCAGAAACCTTGGGTCCAGCTCCCCAAAAGTAGAAGAGGTGATGGCATGGCTATGGTGAGAAGGAGAATCCTTTCCCTGGCAGACCAAGGTACCTCAAGGAGGTTTGGCATCAGCTGAATATGGGTAGAAGAGGTCACCTGCTGTCGGATGGACATTAACACCCCTGATCAAATGGTCTTCACATCTGCCACATCTGAAGAGGAGCTTCCAAACACAGTGATGAATTCTACTGATGAGACCTCGGTTGCACAAATGATATGAAATCCAAAAGCAAGACAATCTTAACAATCCTAAGAGAGATCATAAACAACAGATATTGTATCAACAATGCATTTAATGCAATGCCTCATTTCTATAAATTCCAACTGAATCATCAAACTGTCGTATAAAGATGTTTGCAAATAATGAGCAGATTGACCCTGACTAACAGCCTGCCCTTTACCGAAAACTGCCATCACCAACCTCACGCTCTTCATGACCCTCTCTATCCGCCTCAGCCTCATTCTCAGTTTCATCTTTGGTCCCCCTGATCGTATCATCATCAGCCCCGTTCCCATTCTCATCCTCATCAAAAACATTAATCATGTCTTCCTCCTCCTCCTCCTCCTCCCCATCATCTTCTTCTTCTTCTTCTTCTTCATCTCTATCGCCATCACCATCGTCGTCGTCATCGTCATCATTGTCATGATCCTCTCCCTCTTCTCCCCCTCCCTCACCCTTGCCCTCCCACTTTTCCTCCTTTCCATCTTCTTTTGCTTCCTTTCCAGCTTCTATATCCTGAGACATCACAGCACTTTCCATGTCATCCTCACTTGTATCGCTATCACTAACTGCTTTTCCTCCTCTTCCTGATTTCTTGATGCTTTTGCTGCCTAACTTTATAAGTTCCATGAACTTATCTTTCAGTGAATACAAGGCATCTTTCTTGATCAGCTCACCCTTTTTGTAGGCTTCTCTCAAGAAAATTGTATGGACATTACCTTTTGTGGACATGTAAAATATTCCAGGGTTCTGCAATACAGTTATCCCAAGCTTTTGAGGGAGCTTATAGTCTTCTCGGAGATGGGCCAACCGATCAACTCGTGTCCTCTTCTCTACAGTGATATGCAAGAATTCGTGTACAACAGCAACAGCACGCTTGAAGGCTTCATCCGACTGCAGATCAAGGTCACTTGTATCTTCATATGGAGATCGGTAGGGTAGCTCTTGCCACTTCCTCATTTTGATCCGAAAGCCCTTCTTTATCTTGAAACCAGGGGGGGGGTTAATGGGAAATGAGTAAGCTTTTCTCTTCTTCTCTTCCTCATCGAGGCCGCTTGTGGTAGCCGGATTCTGCCGGTATGCCTCCACGACAGGAACTGCTAACTGGGGATCCCATTCAAGAAGCTTGACACTGGGGGACACACCCTTGCCAACATCTTTCTGTGAAATGACAAGCTTGAAGAGGTGCGGGTTGGCTTTGATCACTGTTTTCTTGAAATCACCAGGTAAGCCAAGCTCTTCCTTGATATAACTAATCCGGTCGAGCCGAATCCTCCTTGTCGTAGACATCATCAGCACCTTCCTGAGTCGTTCTGCAGCAAAGTGTGCTCTCTCTCGCTTCAAAATCTGCTCTTCCTCCAATAAACGCAAGATGGGCTTTGCTAATGTCACCCACACATCGATCTCATTTGGGTTGCGGTATATCCGAATGATGCGAGGGTACTTCTGCAGGATGTCGCCCATCTTTTGGGGCTTAACAAGCCCCACATACCCTCCCCTCCTCAGCATGTACCTGAAGAGCATTTTTTTCTCTGGCTGCTTAAGCAGAAGGGAAACAATGCGTTTCATGAGATTCATTCTCTTTTCATCATCCATGAAATTCTCATAGGATGCATCCCTCTGTTTGTTCATGAGCAGCTTGTTCTTCGTGACTTTGTTGTACACGACACATCGATACAGGAGAAGCCAATGCCCTCGCTTTGCAGGTAAGATTGATGAGGGCAGCTCCGTGCATGCATGTGAGATGGCATGCGATGATGATAATAATGCGTGTGAGATGGCAAGGGATGATGATGACGACGCAGAGATGCAGCATCTGGTAACAGAACGGAATGTCCACATGGTAGCTTAATTCAGACATGCATGAAAATTCGCCCAAAACAGTCCCTTACCCTAGTGCTAGCAATGAAGTGGGGAGCGCTGATGTCCTCTTCTCCGAAGTCCATTGGGGAGCTTCCCTGTGTTCC